>NC_092207.1:48769702-48846497 GCF_043381705.1 Parasteatoda tepidariorum | reverse complement strand
GCATCCAGATGTCACCAAAATATATCTTTTCCGCAATGCCAAGAAACTTGAGAGAAGAGAGAAAAAAGCTTCTTTTCCCATCAATTCCCATAATTAGGTTCCAAATTACCTCTTCTGATTTCCCTGCAAGCTTTGTTGTTAGAATAACATGCAATCTGCATAATGAAATCCACAGTAATTAAGATTCCAAACTTCGTTGATCGTACATAACTCACTAACTTCACAGACCTAAGATTCCGCTAATCTGTTATCCGGAACACGAAATTCTCGTAATTGAATTAATGGTTTTTTCTTTCTATGCTTCATTTGATAGTACTAGGATTCGAAGACAATACTCTAGATATTTGCATAAACTATCCGTTATTTTGTTTACCTCATTTTGTTCATATTATCGTATCGGTCCGTATTATATGATATCGGTTCAATCAGTTTAATGAATAGGTAGAAATAAGTATTCGCTGTTTTGCTTACATCATTCTGTTCATATCATCATATCGGTCTATAATATATCATATCAGTTCAATCAACGTAATAGATAGGTAGAAATATGTACACTAAATGATCCGTTGTTTTGTTTACATCATTCTGTTAACATCATCATATCGGTCCGTATTATATTATATCGGTTCAAACAACGTAATAGATAGGTAAAAGTAAGTGCATTAAATTATCCGTTGTTTTGTTTACATCATTCTGTTAACATCATCATATCGGTCCGCATTATATAATATTGTTTTAATCAACTTCATGCATAGATAGAAATAAGTGCATTAAATATTTAATCAATGTGGAATGAAAAAACATGACTTTTCAGCATATTTTTTCAATTGTTTTACTTTAGCCAAAACCTTAGATTGACTTTTAATTTAAATTTTAGTAAAAAATTTAGACATTAGTCATAATGAATTTCAAAAACGTTCTTATGAATTCCATTAAAAATGTGAGAAATTAAAAAATTAAATACTTTCATATGTTGTTAAATTTATTGATTGATATGAATTTTTGGCGCAAGAGCTATGTCTTGGCTATAAAGTGTCTAGAACCAGGTATGTTAAATTTATTAGAAATGCCATTGAATTTTGGAGACCAAAAAGCTTTAAATATTCTTGACTACTACTACTTTACATCAAAGTGATGAAATGACACACCATGGATGATTCTTGGTTTTTATTGTGGTGAAAACAACAAGAAAGTTCATTTACAGTGCTAGATATAAAGAAAAAGAATTGAACATTTTGACAGAACAAATTGAACTCGTTGAAAATTGATTTTCAACGAGACTTAAAGCACGTTTTCGTAATTTCTTGGATTCGATGTTAGGTCAGCACAAATAAAATCAACGTCAATAGTTACAGGGTGACGTCACTGTTTTTAAGGATGACGTCACTGTTTTTTAAAGCAAAATGAAAACAGTATTTTTATTATTTTGTCTATTGTATTCATCCATTTTCCCCAATTAGTAATGTATTACTAAATGGAAAAATGAATGATGATCTAGGATTTTGATGCCTGAACACATTCATGGTCATTGTCTAGATCAACTCATCATAATTTGTAATAAAAAGTTTTTAAAGTCATAAAAAATTGGCAAACATAAGCATTAATAAAAAATCAGCACAACAGATAAAGAATGCATATAAAAAATGCAGACGATTATTTTGGAATTTCTTTTAGTCGATTGTTTTCAAGAGTGAATTTTCTCCTTTTCTTTTATTTCTCAGATCTTGAATTTTTAATGCTTACGCATAACATTAATTTAAAATATTTTTATGTTCTTTTCATGACTATTTTTTTTTTATAATTGCTATTTGGACTGGCAATTTTAATATAAATACATTGATATAAATATACTGAAGTTTCTAATCTCAGCGCTAACACTACAATACCTCATCTCTTCCTTCAGCACATAAGGAATAATCCCTGTCCAGCACTGCTCAAAAAATTGTATGACTTTTTAAGAAACGTATTTTAGCTGAAATGAAAAACCAATGCAACTCAATTCATGACATAAGGACTAACATCAATTGATTCAGTTTTTGCAACTCATGACTTGAAAGTCTATGGTGTTTTTGAAAGTATATTCAGAAACAAGAACACTTGTCCCATAGGTAACTAGTTGTCGCAATAATGCGATATAATTTTTCTCTCTTTTTTAATTAATCGTCAATATGTACTGAAATTTTCTTTTTGTGTTTATTTAGCTAGTTAAACTTTTATTTAGGGAATTTGACTTGTAAATCGATTTTTATCCGTCTCATAATGTAACAAATATCTGTTTATATGGCATTTTATGTTATATCGTTTATTTTCGTAACGAATACTATCTCTTATTAAGCAGAATAAAAAGAATATATAGTTAAAGTTCCAGTGAAAAATATTCTATATTGTATGAGGAGAAGCAATTTATACCTTAAAAATTCAACTTTATTAAATGAAATCTCCTCTTTTTTAAATTTAAATTACGTTATTTTCATTACTTATGAATATATTTTAGTGAATCAACTTTGTCACATGACAAAACAACTTTAATTCAGATATTATATAAACTTAGAGGTGAAAAATTAAGTAAATTTTCTATCACTTTCATTAGATCTAAAAGTTTAGATTAAATTTGCAGACTTATTTTGAATTTTGACAAACACAAATTGGAGATAATTGATTTAAATCAATGCAAAATTACAGACATTTTCTTAAAAAATTAATATATTTAGCACTTGTTTGTTATCGTTACTTTCAATGAGTTATAAAAATAATGTAAATTCAAGGCAATAACTATCACAAATTCATATAGTAATATAGTTCTTTCCTTACATTTTGAAAAATGAATGTTTTTTCTCCAAACAAAACTTATAAGTTCTTTCCTTACAATTTAATTAGCTGGAAAAAACTATAACTGCCTCAGGATACGCTTAAATATTTTAGGAATCAAACTGAGATAGCTTAATCCTCTTAACTCCATTTTAAAAACTAATTCAGATCAGAAAAGTGGGGGAAAAATCATTAATTTGTTCTAAAATTTTTCTTTCTTAATTTGAATTTAACCATAAGTAAATAGCTCGTAATTTTTTTCGAAATCTTTCGAAAAAGTTCAAATGAAAATCATAGTAAAAGCAAAATTTAGAATAATTATAATATTTAGCTTTACAATAAATAGTTGTGGAAATTCTTTTATAATTATGCAATTTAAAAACAAATTACCTAATATGATTAGTTTAATATAGCACGAAAATATAACTATTTCGAAATATAATCATCCTGAAAAGCTGGGACGAATCGAATCTGTATTAAGTTTGAAGCATTAACTTATCAGTTATCCATTAATCAGTTTAAAAAGTGTGCTGTTTTGGACAAATGAGCCCAGAGCTACCGAAAACAACCGAATTCATGAAGGAATCATTCCACCCAACGTAATACTTTCAAAATGATCCGAGCAGATGTAAAATGAGTATATACAAATGAAATGACATATATAATTGATGAAATGACATATTAATCCGAAATAATATGATTTTAAATTAATACAAATTTGCTTTATTCTTTTAAATCTTATTTACTATTTTCATTTAAATTACTAGGTAGGTTTTAGTACTTATTACAAAATATCAGATACACTCGTACAGATACATCTCTTATTAAAAATGCATGGTAGCTGTAAATTTTGAGAAACACGAGAAGATATTTGCAAAACGTTTAAATGTTTTTTTGTAGCTCTCATAAAAATATTCACGAAACATTTTTTTGCAAATGAACTAGGAGCAAAATATAGTGCGATGCCTGCAAGTGACGAGTGTGGGTATGCTGATTGGTTGTAGAAACATGGCATTTGTTTACGTTATCAAACTGACCATTCCATTTTATTTCTACTTCAAGTATCAATTCTCTTAAGTGATCACGTTCTATTTTCTTTCACAAAGATTTGATTTCTTTCTCTGAATATTTCTTACTTAATACAAAAAAAAGGGAACGAAGACATGTAGAACATAAAAAAAATCTAGTTAAGCATCGAATTTGCCAGGTAGGGTAAGCTAACCAGTGAAGGAACACTTAAGCTTCGCTTGTCTCTTGAAAAATCATATTAATTTCAAAATTCGTAATTTTAGTTAAATGACAGTGTCAACATAATAGTTACTAATTGCAAATTATGTAAAAAATTGCATAGAACTTAGAAAATATTGTTTTAAAGTTTTGGAGGTTCAAATAACAAGTAGTAAGAAGACCAAGTGAAGGAACAGCTCTTACCAGTGANAATGCAGTTTGAATTTTTGAATTTCCTCATTTTCGGGGGCTATCTTCGCATAGCTGTTAAATCGATATGTCGCGATATATCGATTTATAGCCCAGTCCTAGTCAACATATTAACACATACTGTTCATTCACAGGGAAATCTATGCCCAGTAAAGGAACATGCCTGTTCCCTCACTGGTTAGAAGTTGTTTTTCCCATTTTTAACATATTTTTGATGCGGAACGCCACTAAAGGTACAAGAAAATTAAAGTTTATCTTTTATTTTCATTAACTTAGAAAAAATACCCAGTAAAGGAACACTTGTTCCTTCACTGGTTTTTCATCGCTTGGTGATCCAGTGAATAAACACCCCTTTAACTCAGTACTTTATTTTGCTATGATACTTAAAAAAATAAAACGTAACATCAATAACTATATTTTGAATTCTCCTTTTCACAGTGAGAAAAATAAACCTATTACATGCAATTAATTCCACTTCAAACATATAAATACAAACACTCACCTTATAATTTTTTCAAAGAAACAAAGTGTTGCAGAGATAATAACAAATTCAAAAATCTTTCCTATGTGACCAGGTAATCCAAAACATTGCTAGCTGACTTCCTATTGTTTGGTAGTAAGCTATTGTTACCAATCAATCTAAAGAAAAACTTTCAAATTCTGATTTTTAATCCATATATATGAAATGTTCCTTCTCTGGGAAGTGTTCCTTCACCGGTTGGTTTACCCTACACAAAACAAAAATATATCATAGCTACAATAAACTAAAATACATAAACAAATAATGTATCTGATTTAAGTAAAAGACGTAGAAGAAAAATAATTATATTTCTACAAATTCGATGAGCGATACGGTGTTGTATTTAATTTACTTTACGTTAATTAGCATTTTAACTTAAGCGGAGAAACTTAGCACACTTTAACACGTTATCTACTTTATAAACCATCAGCTAGTGAAGAGGTCATAGGTCACATATTTGGATAGTAATTATCTTCTTCTTCATGAAGTGCAAGTACCCAATTAAAAGCAATATATACACTGAAAAATAACGAGAAAAGACATTCAAAAGTGCGTGGTATTATCCAACATACAAGGGCAAAGTGAGCTTAAAGCGTACCATTAGAGTTTATTCCAGCAATTTAGGGGAAGAAGAAAAAGAAAGTAGAAGCGAAACAGAATCGGAGAATTAAGGAAAAGTAAATATGGACAGCTTAGTTGGCGTAGTGTAGAAAAGAAATGAATCAAATATCTAACTTATTTAAACAGTTTTTATCGTTGGGAATTAAAGAATTACAATGATATCCAAATTTGAAATTCTTGCCATACAAAATGCCCTCATGTTTCGTGCACTTTAACTTTCCTCATTTATAAAAAGTGAACTCTTCCGCCCGCCACCCGCAAAATTGGAGTGGTTGAATAATAATAGGTGAATATCGTAAAGAAACACGAATACCTCAATAAAGTAATTCGAAAAATGAAAACGTATAACTTAGCTTAAAACGTATAAAGAAAATTTTATGTGTTACAACTGCAACACAATTCAACAATTTTGTCCTTTTTCTATTTATTGCTTTTATATGTTAAGATAAAAAAAAATAACTATATATAGTTAGAATAATTAATCTGATGTCCAAAAAACTGAAATACTAAAACATAACTCAATTTAAATACATATTTTATCCAATATTGATTTTCTTAGGTTATGAAATTGAAAATCGAAATACATGTTCCATTTTTAATATTTATTGAAAGCTAAAATTCATTTTGTAATTTATATCTAAAAAGTGTTTTGCCTATGAAAAAACTACTCATCATACAATTTTGCTAAGAAAAAACTTAATAAATAAAAATAAGTTGCTTTCGTAAAACATTTCATATACAGACAATAACATGGTTCTAAAAGAGGTATTTTTTGCCTTTCTCATTTTTTTCCCAACTTATCTCCTACTTTTTTAAAAAATTGTTCTTTGAAATAAACTTACTTTTTTTAGTTCAATATATCTAAGATTATAGTTCATATATTGTAGTAAATGTCCTCAGAGAACATTAAATGCTCGCGGCAACTAGTTGATCACTAAATTTTCAATAGCGGGATATAAGCAGATATCGGTGAAAATCCACAACATATTGAACTGAAAACTTTCTTATCTCTCTTCTTCCGTCACAATAAATCGAGGAATCTCTAATCCACCGGAGGCGATAAAAGCATCGATTCTCAATTTAAGAATCGCATCTGACAATCTTGGCGAGAGTCTCATTCCGATAATGTATCGATTCGGAGTTGTGTGTAAACGGCAGTTCATTCCTTTCTATTGAACCTTCCTTTTTCGTAATTAGCCAAATAAACATCACAAAGGATTAAGCTAAGGAAATCCGAGACTTGGCGAGTTTGTTTATCGCAGTGAGTTTTCCTGGATTTTTCTCGTTTGCGTAAATGCGATTATTTGCAGAATATTGGATTGCATTGTGAAGAAGGAATGTCAATTAATGCTGCAACAAGTAGTTTGGGGGTGGTATAAAGAACTGAAATGGTGAAGCTCCTACACAATTTGGATTTGAATGAAAGTAATGTTTAAAGATTTAAAAGCAAATAACGGAATTTCTTGATCTTCAAGACATTAGCTTTTTTTGTTGTTGTCTTGAAAATTTTCCGGATAAATGTTAATTAACATTTTCTTATTGCTTTAAGGAAGTAACACTCCCAAAACGACCAGTCAAACATTGAACTATAATACGGGCACCAACAATAATTCCCTAATATAAGATATAATATTGTAATCCTCTTCCCTTATTGGTCAAACTGCCTTGTATATGTTTGTCTCGTTACTTTTCCACTGCCAGTTTATGCTTAGATACTGAAGAAGGTTCTTCTTTTTGAACCGAAACTATAGTATGTCTATTTCTGTACCTTCATTTGTGATTTAATCAGGTTGTTTTTCTAGTTTTTAAGAAACACGAAAAGCACAAGGCTTATCTTATCCTCATTTCGAAATAAAAATTATAAATTGTTATACCATTGGAAATTTTCTCAATGAAGAATAATGCTAGATTTATCTATTTTAATTTTGTATTGAGATATTTCTACCATAAATATCGTTATGTAAACTGTTTCTGCTTAAAATAATTACTGATTTTCGTAGGTTACTTGATAGACAAAATTGAAATATTGACCTATTTCTTAATTATTCTTGCATACATAATTGAGTAAGTAAACATTTATCTAATGTAAGGGTGTTTTTTTAAGTTTTGAGTTTTTAAAGATTATAAACGTTAAACTTTAGCGTTTGAGTCAAGGTGGCTCAAAGAAGCAGCCATTTCCCAGTAAGGTGACCTAGAGTCGGCTGGTCAATACGAATTCTGCTCCCAACTAGAAAGTCACAGTACCGTCAGAAAATATTATCTGTGGCAGACGGATTATGGTTTAAAATTCCCTTACCGTTGGGTTAGCACTAGGAGGTTTTTCTCTCTATGTAACACAAATGGGGATAGTTCCATCAAAATGACCTCCAGGAAGGCAGGTTTATGCCAATGCTTGATCAAGGAGTTCCTTTTTCGTGAGGACCAGGTACAAAATTACAAGGCTACTGAGTTGAAACTTGATAGTCATAAACTTAGAATTGGCTTGGGGGTTCTCAGTTGGTTATTCAATATAATTTAGGTTTTATCGATGGAGCAATCTTATAGGGCGACAATTAGAAATAATAATGTTACACATGGTTTTTCATGAATATAAACATAATTATATTCTAATTAATATATTTACAATTGCATTAAATACTTATGTATTTACATTTAATACTGAGATATTTTAGATGCAGATACATATTTACAAAACCTTCGTTTTGCCTGGTGTATTAATTAGCTTCATTCCTCATGTGAGGGACAAAGAAGTAGAATCACTGAAGATTAGTCACATTGAGTTGAGTAATTTGAAAGTGAAACAGTACTTTACCACAAAATTCTAATTTTATCTACATATGAAGAACAAAAAAAATTATCTTACAATGAAACAAAGTTAAGATTTATGTTTTCATGATATTTATATTTTTGGCATTTCAGACGCGAAATCTTTTAAAATTTGAAATATAAAATGAAGTGCTGTATTTCAGTTTAATGTATTTGAAAAGAGAAAAAAGCAATCGCGTTGATAAAAACTTTCATTTTCACTGTCTTCTAACATTTCTACTCTATTTCCAATCATCAAAATAAGATGATGCTATCTTTGATCTCATGAAAAAATGTTTCAACGAAAAGAGCTTTGATAAAAAAAGCTTTTTTTCGCAAACAATCACTTATTTTTCTTTTTGAATCATGTTTTTTATTTATAATTTCGAATTTTATATTTTTATACGAATGGAAATACATGAAAATAATGCATTTGCTTGAAATATCTCTTCATAACTATTGTTATTTTCCGATCCGATATAAAAAGAAAATGCTGGTTTTATTGACTTTAATTTTTTTACCTTAAACTGGTAAAAACAGATATAAAATCTTTTAAATAAAGTATGAATTCTTTACCTCGCATGCAATTTGCAATTGTATGATATATTGAGCAGATAATTTTATTCATTTGTTCTTTTGCGAAAGTTATAACAATTACTTTTCTTAGTTATATATTATACGAACTTTGCGAAAAAATATTAATTTAAACAATGTTTCAAAGCAAATTTTTATCTCAAACAATGTTTCAAAATGTTTATTGTTCGAAATTATTTTTAAAAACAAATCTCTTATAATTTCAAACATTTGAATTTGAATTTTTGCTTCAAATAAAAGCTCCAATGTTTGAAAAAATTAATACCTTTAGTTAAAAATAAATTCAAAATTAAAAGATTGTTTAAATATTAATGCTCATATTAAATATAGCTTTTAAAATTGAACTGTTCAATAAAACTATTCATAAAAACCTTGAATTGATAGGTTTGTTAATTACTAATGAGTTTCGTGTGTTTATCTATCATTTGCAAAAATCTTATGCTTATTTACAGTTGTAAATGTATCAAATCTTCATAAACAATGACTTAAATTACCCTGATCTAGTTTTTGAAAGTTAAGTTAATTTTTTTAATAGTAATTACATTTCATTAAAAAAAATTTCAATCAAATTAAATTTACATTCAATTTAATTTTCTTCAATAAAATAACATTCAATTTCAATGTTTTTTACCTTAAAAAAATAATATTCAATTTCAATATTTTTTTACCTTCAATAAAATAACATTTAGTTTCATTATTCTCCATCTTCAATAAATCATTTTATATTTAATGCGAAAATTTTGAACAGAAAAATAACTGTTTTGTGAAAATATAGAGAAAGTCTTGATAGTGCACGAGGGCGAATTTCAAAACGGGGATTTTTTTATGAGAGCTGTTAATGATTAAAAACAGGAAAAATCTGTATTTATCTTTAAAGGTAATTTTTTTCTACAACAAATGTTTTTTTCTGCACAGCTTATTTATTTTTTACTGTGCGCTTGAACGTTATGGAAAGTTATATTTGAATTTAACACCTTTAAAATTTATTTATCGAATTTGTAACATACATGACAACATTTTCTCTTTGGAATAAAAACTACTTAAGCTCAAAGAGAACTGCTTAGCTCACAAAAGAGAAAACGAAAATAAAACAAAACCAGCTCAGTCACCAAAAAATTCTTCCTGTAGATTTTTAAACAAGATGCTTTTGAGATTTAAGAACTTAAATTTTAGAATTTCAATTTTTTAATTTTATTACTGTTCATTTCAAAACATACATGTTTATCTTTCTCCGGGTTTTGTAAATATTATTTGGGCTTATGCAAGTAAGTAGGGAAAAACATCATTAAAAATACGTGGAAGCACTTTTGAATATATTTTGTTATTGTTGAATAAATATGCTTTAAATGTTTTTTTCCTACATTCAATTGCGAAAGTTAACTTTAATACAATTTAACATTATTTTGCCGATATTCAATCATTTGTTTCTTATTGTTCATAACAAAATTTATTTTTATATGTATTAAGAGTGTATTTAACATTTAACGTGAAAATAAGACCTCTAAAAAATCTCCGTTTTATGCCATTCTTAAAGTGTTGCTCTATTTTTACCTTACCCTTACTTTAGCATAATGAATGTGAATTATATTACATATGTTCCCCTCCACTGTTTCGGAAATTTTTTTTATACAATTAGGCTTTAAGTACACCGTAATAATTCTTAATTTAATTACGGTAGAATGTACTGACACCCTGAATGTAGTATTAGTAAAATTTCTTTTTGCAGTAAAATTTAATAACGTACTTTATATAGTAATGATTGTTTAATTGTAGTGATTCAACGATTTTACCGTAAATATTACTGTAAAAATAACGGTAAATCATATTTTTTGTTTCATTAAATTTTGTGGTAAAAAGTACCGGCAGCCTGAATGCTGGATAATGCCATTATGAAGTGTATTAGTATTAATATGCTCTTTTAAGTTATTTGATTGTTTATGGTCATTAAGTTACCCTTATTCAAAATCTCAACATAAGTGTCGACGCGCCCATTCTTAAGATCCTTTTTCAGCTAGGTTTCCAATATTTCTTTATATGTTAAAAAAAATTCTGTCTTGTTTTTTATTTTTAAAAAAATAAAGGTGATGGGTATAACGAGTCTAAGAAATGTTACTTACTTTCAGCAAAGTTTTAAGTGTTGAATTTGAATTTTAAAATAATCACGAAGAATCAATAAATACATCAATTTACTTTTCGTTTAGGGGAGTCTGTAGGGCATAGTTCATTAATGCTAAAACTGACCTTTTCTGGTGTACTTTTTCTAAGAAACTACTTATAATAACAATTTAAAAATTTTTGGGAACATTTGAGATGATATTAGTTGTATGCTGTGATAATTCTTTAGAGCTAATAGCAAATACTTTTTGAATTATAAAAGATTTTTAAATTCATAATTTTAAATTTTTTTGCCAAAGATATTCATTAACACTTATCATAGTGTAAAAATGTATATGCAAATATTCTGTGGAAAAAAAATGAAGCAATATCTTGTTTAGAGGCTGAGGAATGGTACATCAAGAAAGATCAGTTTTAGCATTATTGGTATACGCCCTACCGGCTCCTTTTATATGAAGGCATATGTTATGCATTTTACTTAGCTATATGTTAGCTAATCATATAAGTAAAAAATGTATTCTTTTTAAATAAAAGCAAATATTGGAATAAAAAACTTACTCATTTCTATAACAAACTACGCATGAATATAGCATCTTAATCATTTTTACAGCTTCAAATTTTTTCGTTATTGATTTTTCAAAGCCTCAACGGAGAATTTCGATGAATCAATTTAGGTCTCTTGCAAGGGAATTACTAAATTTAACGTAAATAGTTTGCTTTTATATTTTCTGCATGAAAAAAAAATATTCTGGTAAAATTACCATACTATATGTTTGTGATATTTCTGGTGCAAAAAAAAATAAATAATAATTTTGGTAGCGAAACTATAATGAACGGTATTTAAACCTTTCATTTGGTAATTTTTCTGTTTATATGATATTGATTTAGCGAAAATTCTGATCTTGAAAATTTTTGTTCTTCTTCCAAAACATTTAATGGAACATTCAAAACTGAAAAGTAAATTTAACCGAATAGATAGTCAAAGGTATCATGATGAAATTACCAAAATTTACCAATTTTTATCGCTCATTGTGATATAAGTTCTTTGAGGATTGCTGAACAAAGATTATTCTTTAGGTGTTAAAAGAAGAGCTGAAGTCTTGCACTCATGAGTTAGTAGTCTCTGTTCAGCCGGTCATGAGTTACCGTGTTCCCATAGATCCAGAAACACGGTGAATGTTACCATATTATGGTAATTATGATCATACATTTTTTCATAGTGTAAGGAATACAATTAAAAATTTGCTGTCAAAAATCCTATTGGATGCAAAGTTAACCAAATAAGGGAGATTTTGCAGGAATATCTAATGTATATAANAGTATTGCACTCATGAGTTAGTAGTCTCTGTTCAGCCGGTCATGAGTTACCGTGTTCCCATAGATCCAGAAACACGGTGAATGTAAATTATATGGTAATTATGATCATACATTTTTTCTTAGTGTAAGGAATACAATTATAAATTTGTAGCTGTTGAAACATGTAGGACATGTAGCTGTCAAAAATCCTATTGGATGCAAAGTTAACTAAATAAGGGAGATTTTGCAGGAATATCTAATGTATATAATTCTCTCACGTGGCTCCCAAATTTTGGCTGTATTTCTTTTCCGCCGGTGGCAACGTTTGCTTTGTTTTGGTTACGTTATTATTTCTCTAACACGGCAAATCGACCAATGATTAAAAAAATTTAAATTATCTAAAATTTATCTAAAATATTTCACATGCCAAATCTAACTGAGGTGGCTCTACATATAGCGCTTTTAAAAACGGAAACTGAAATAACCAGAGAGCATCAGCTGCGGCAATCTCATACTATTAAGCTAGGCAGAAGTGAGTAGTCTTTGTCGATAGATCTCTATTTTAGTATTTTGTCGAAAGCGCTTTTTTTCACGAATTTATATATTACGAATTTATTTGACGATTTTCGATTTATATCACGAATTATATTATAGCACATTTCTAATAGGTTTAACGAATTACATGTCATTTATTTGAATCCAAATTTATTTTAATGACTTAGTATTTACAAAAAAGATGTAATTCTTTTTTTTAAAAAGAAAGTTTTTATATGGATTTGAATGATTGTTTTGAATTCTTAGAATTTTATGCATTTGCAATGTACCTAAGTTAGTAGCGAGCGAAGCAAACCATATAAGATTGCGTAGCAATTTTCGAGGGTTGGCGAGGGTTAGCAAGCAAGAGGTTTTAAAGAGTTAGCAAGCAGGGTCCTCTATTTTAATTGGATAATAGGTTTAATTAATGGTTTAATTGGAAAAATAACTATTCCTATTGAAATTAAATGTATAATTTAATTCCAAAGATATCTACTTCAATAGGCCCATAGGTTCCATCTATTGTAGATTTTAGTTAGTAAAGTTGGCTTTAGTAAATATCTTCTCCAAGTGTGGTTAATTTAAAACAAAACCAGAAAACTCCAAATTCGTTCTCAAATATTATTTAACATTTACAAAATATAGTTGTTTGTTTTCAATGGTTTGATTTAATATTATAAAACCAAGAAAATTAAAATTTTGGTAATAGTTTAAGACATATATCTTTTTGAACAGTAAAAGGCGTTGTATCTGAATGATTAATATCCAACACTTATATCCATTCAACTATTAATCAGAAAATTTTGCAGAAATTCTAGGGTTTCCGTACATCTGGAGATAAAATACAAACCGTTACTTCGACCGTTATTAATATCGATATCTTGTTTCAAGCGCTTTGTGGGATCATTTGTAATTCGACGAAGGAAGTTTAGAAGGATATATATGGCGGAATCTTGTTTCCAATAACTGATAGAAGAAAATGTTATTTTTAACCCCCTTCTCGTAACAAACCCGTTTGTGACCCTTTTACTCATTTCTACTCAGGAATGCTTAAGGAATGCAAATTCTCCAGCTACGGTGTAATGTATCGAAAAGTCACCGAAAAGTTCGAAATAAATGGTTTCTAGAAAACGAGAAATCAAAACAGAGGTACACATCCATTCATCATTCCGATATTTTCCTTATTTATTTTTGATGTGATAAATGATACGGTTTACGGTTTCGAACGTTAAAATATTATTATTAATGTTGGTAAACTATCCGGAAATTTTCTGCCCAGTTTTGTTTATTCCTTTCACGTTGTTTTATTTTTATTAGGCTTTATTTGATATTGCATATTTAAGTTATCAAATATGAAATTAGGGAGGAGACATGAAATACAGAATAAATGTTTCTTTTTATTTTATCTGATAACTTAAGAGTCTTATCAAGAAATTCTTTAACCAGATTTCCTTTCTCAATATTGCCTCGATAGATTTTTACAAATAAAATTGAAGGAGAAACATTGGATAAAAATTAAAAGTTGTTATAATGTAACTTAAGTGTTATTTAGAATAAACTATCTATCCACTTTTGTTTGTACCTTTTTAATAAATCCTTGTTTGAAATTATCTCGATACATTTTTCAATATAAAATAAGGAAGAAACATTGAATACTCAATCTACTTTTGCTTGTTCCTTTTTATTAAACCCTTGTCCAAAATTACTTCGATATGTTTTTCAATATTAAATTAAAGAAGAAACATTTAATAAAATTAAACAGTGATATAATATTTGAAGGCTTCAGCGTGTTACCAAGACAAAATTATCAAACCACTTTTGTTCATTCCTCCTTTTAAATCCTTGTTGAACATTGCTGCGATAAGTTTTTAAATATGAAATTATGCATTTTTAAATATGAAAGTTTTCAATGAAAATATAAAATCTATTTATGATATATTTTTAGAAATCTAAAATATCGTTCTTTCACTAGTTAAGAAAAAGATTTATGATTGATTGATTTAACACAATATTAAAATATCAGGCATACGCCTGTCGTGACAATTATTGTTGTTATATTTTATTGTCGTGTAAAGTGTCATAATTCAGAAACATAAAGCAATGATTATCTTACATGCTAATCTTCAGCTAGTGTGGGATTAAGCTTATCGTAAAAGAGTTCAGTAATGCTGTAGTCGAAACTTCAAATTGAATTAGTAGCAAAAAAACTGATTGAAAAATAAATATAAGCAGTGAGAAAAGAATTGAGTAAAATTATTAGTATCATTTCTTCACTGTATGAAAATATTTCTCAAAATGGAGTAAATATATGTCAAAATAGCTCCGGAGCAAATTTAATCGAACTTGAAAACTCCATGTACTCATTTTTGAGTATAGTGACATTCTCAAAATTGAAACAGCATATACATGTGAAGCATAATACATATAGTGAAACAGCATAATTAAGTATTAAGCATATCACTATATTCATTACTCAAACATGCTGCTGCAATACATATATATATATATAGATAGTCAAAGGTATCATNGATAACGTAATTAATAACAATGATTTATTCTAATAAAAAGCTAAAAATTCACCACTTAAAAATATTACAGTGCTATTAAATTAGCTAAAGCAAAAATACACTTATGGACAAAAAAGTTAGCGCACCAAGAAGGAGTCGTCAAAATGAAACGAAATTTTGCATATGTAATGACTACTTTGATGTAAGTAAATGATTAAAAAATCAAAGGTTATCGTTTTTCTTTGATTTTTCTAATCATTTACTTATATCAAAGTAGTACATATGTAAAATTTCATTTCATTTTGACGGCTTCTTCTTGGTGTGCTAATTTTTTAGTCCATGAGTGTATGTATATTGTGAAAGGACGCATATATGCACTATACTCAATAATGAATACATGAAGTTCAATTCGACTATATTTGTTTCAGAGTCATTTTGGCACATTATTGCTCAATTTTGCTAAACTTTTTCTTACAGTGTTTTGTGTTTTGATTAGTTTCTACAATAATTATTTATTTATATATATTAATCATGAACATCATTATTTACCATGCATTTTTTACTTGGTAGTATTTTCCATGTATAAAAATGTTTCCTTCATTTGTTAAAGAAAATTTTAATACCACTTTATTTTATCCCGAAAGTCGGAACAGAATAAACATTTCCAAATAAGCATTTGTCCTATATATAACCATTTCGGCGAACAATACCTAACAATTCCAATCGGCTTACAATTAACTCTAAATTCACCTAAGTGCAAATTAATCCCGCCATTTCATGGTCAAGGCAGAAGAACACAAGAGTTCCACACTTACATCCACCCACATCTCAGACGTGGTAAAGGAAGTAAGAAAATTACCTTTTCCCAATTCCAAAGCATCATCTTCAAGAACGAGAGAAATTAAATAGGTATTTTAGTCATATGACAAACATACTCGTCTGGCAAATACTTCTCCATTACCAGAAGACTTTAATAATGACAAAGTATTCTCAGAGGGTAATTACTCTTTTGACATGGCCGACCCGTCAGCAACAACCCTCTGAGTGAATTACCGCTGTATGAAGCTTTTTTGACAAGTCCTGTGGAATTGTTAGTTTTAATTTAAATTAACATCTAGACAGGTGTCTCTCTGCATCTAATGCTGATATTAGACGGTTTTCAATTATTTTTGATGGTATTTAGGTAGTAATAGTGGCAACATGTTGTTTGAGCGGCATTGTTTAAATAAATTCAATTGCAGTTAATGGATTTCGTGATAAATTTTTACCGTACAATAGTATCGGTCCCTAGAGATTGTTGTAAATTTCAATCTCCTACCAAATATGTCAAACTAAACAGTATTTTTATTTTCGTTCTAGTTAAAACTATTTGTTACCCTTGTTTTATTGTCCATACTGCAATAAAAAATGAGTACTAAAAGATTTTAGAATGAATTTTGAGCAAATTTTTGCTTAATTTATTAATAATAAATAGTTTAGCTCAATTTCATGTAAATGTTCATTAATGTTGTAATATGGTTTGTATAAATGATTAAAACAAAATATTGAAAATTCAATGATCGTTACAGGTTTGGTCTTATTCGATTAAGCGTAAAAATACATTACAAGCAATACCCCATTTCTCTAAATAGAAATAATTAAACTTCTTTCTACTTTTGTTTTTTTCCAAAACTCAATATATGATACTGTGCAATTTTATGCAGCTTTCTTCAGTTTATCGCTAGGCAGAACTTATTATTTATTTATTTAATTTTAGATACATTGATTAAACCCCATAACCATAACGTGATTTTCAGAGGTGCTTTTGATTTGATTACGAAGGGGAGGGGGATAATATTGTATAACAAGGTCCACTTTTTTGGTAACTATTTTTAAAAAGGTAATTTTCTGGCATATATGTGAATTACAAAAGAAAATATACAAAACACATTCACATAGCTTATAAATATTTACAAAAGGGGAATTAAATAGGTTTTTATTTAGAGGTAGGTTTTTGCTAAGTATTTCGTAAATGAGAGGTTTTAATTAAGCATTTCGCAAGTGACGTTCACTGATAAAATTTTCTTTTTTTCTTTTAAAACTAACGAAGTGCAGACGTTTTGTCAAAAGTATATTTCAAATCCATTTTTAAAAGTTCTGTTCGTAAGCACCCAGCATGTGTCAATTTTTTAATTGTTTATTATAAACTCTTTTGAGCTTGAAATGTATTTTTTAATGTAGCAAGAAAAGAATCCTGTTTTTTTTTTAAAATTGATTTTAGGATTTCTTTACTTTGTTTATGATCAAAAAAGTACAATGTACATGCATATTTTTTACTATTTTTTAACAACAAAAGTTCTTTTGTTTTATTTTTGCATTATAAAGTTTACTTAGCATGCAGCTTAAAACAATTTGGAAATGTTAAATATAAGTAATTATAACTATTAAATCTCGTTCAAATTACTTTTTATCTTACCTCGTTTCTTTTTTCTGATATAACTATAACAAAATTTTAAAAAAGGAATATATCTACAGAAATATACTTTACAATTAAAAAATAATTGTTTTATCGTCTAGACATTTTATTATCCTCTTATAGTTATCCTCTAGTGTATTTCTCAAATGAAGAAAAAACTCGTTTTTAAAAAACTTTTCGATTTAATTCATTTAACAATTTTAAACGAAACATAATCTTTTCTTTGCAATAGACAAATATAGTATTAAACAGTTTACAAAACAAATTAAACATTTTTCATGCTTAGACTCTGAAAAAACTCAGAAAACAATACAAGAGCGAAAATCCGTAATGCTCTTTCGGGCAAATAAATTTTCAAAGACAGGTTTTAAAAAAAAGTCAACTTATCTTACTATTTATGTTTAATCTGAGCTATTTTAACTCATGCAACTGAAACTTGGAGAGTGGCTAAAGAAGGTAAAGAAATACTAGCAGTTCTTGGGAGGATGAATCTGTAGGGGATGAATCAAGGTGATGGTATCTGGAGAAAAAGGACAAATAGCGAACGACACAAAATCTGTGAAGACTCGGATATTATAAATTTCATCCATATCCAAAGGTAAAAATCGGCTGATCTTATTATCAGCATGCCTGATGCCAGCATCACGAAAAAAGTTTCCGTAGCCATGCCAACAGCGACACTCTAAAAGAAAGTTGTCCAGGGCTCAGATGAGAAGACTAATTGGTAGGAGACTTGAGTAACTCAAGAGTAACTTTGAGTAACTCAAAAGTAGCTTTGAGTAACTCAAGAGTAGCTTTGAGTAACTCAACAGTAACTTTGAGTAACTCAACAGTAAGTTTGAGTAACTCAAGAGTAACTTTGTGTAACTCAGGAGTAACTTTGAGTAACTCGAGAGCAACTTTGAGTAACTTTGGAAAGAGACTTGAGTCGTCCTCAAAGTAACCGGATGAATAGTCAAGGCGAAAGATAGGGACAGCTATGAATAGAATTCTAAGAAAAGCCAATAAGTCTCACACTATCTTGTCAAGCCATTGAGGAAAAAAAGGAAACCGAACACAATTATCGAAGCTGCAATTCTTGAAAAATTTTAAAACATTGGAACTAACCCAAAAAATCAAATTATCATTTAAAATTATATTACGTTCCTTATACCATTTACAAATAATAGCAGCTAATTAATAATCGTATAACTTTGTCACACTATCCTTAATGTGCTAAAGTTAATCTAATGTCTATTCGTATGATTAAAACGTGTTAATGATTAGATTCAACTGAAATTAGATTGGAAGTTTCGGTATATTGAAAAGAACCAAACTATAAGTTTCAAGATTAGTCATATGCTATTAAATCCATTCTACAGACTGTTTGTTAGTAAATATCGGAAATGGGTGAAAGATTTGGTTGCAAGAGCTAATTGACTAAGTGCAAGGGAATATCTTTGATACGTAAGAATATTATCCTAATGTATTGTAATTAAACTAGGAGTAATGCACGACATTATCCTTAACTTAATGAAAGGCAATTTAATTCACACTCGTTGTTTGATCTTTTACATTAACAGTATTTTCCACAGATCATGTTACTTTTATGGATTGTCCACTGTGCTCCGTACATTTAGAAATCTTGTACCTTCTCTAAGAAAAATATTTCAATCGCAGTATTCTATCTTTGATTGGAAATTCAATCTTCTGTTCATTAAAGTTTGACTTAATCCCTCAAATCATTTTTTTAAAAACGTTCAGTATTATTTTAATATATTTAGTATCTTTCATGGAATTTTACACTTTTGAAAATCAGCTAATTTTTTCAAGAAAAAAAATCAAGCTAATACTTTTTAGCGTTGAAATACATTATCCTTTAAGCATAATTACATAAAAGTATAAGTAAAAGAAATAGAGTTTTAGTATTTTTAATTTAAGTAGCTTCGCGTTTCTACGTCATTCTTTTACTATTTTCTTCAGATTACGGATAATCAACACAAAGGCTTAAAAAAATATGTCGGAAAAAAAGTTGCCTCTTTATATTTGGGTTAAAATATATAAAATTAAATTTCTTACATTAAATGCGAATGAAATTACATACATGAGATAATAGGATAATGAATGTAGCATTATTTAATTTCAAGATATGCTTTTCAAAATATCATGAATTATATTCGTATCATAAATGTTGTTTTTGCTTTAAAGTAAACAAATAAAAGATTACAGATAAATTCGGTTCAAACTTTTAAATTATTAAACAAATGCGATGCAAATATAAATAAACATTAAAAATATCCCCATGCAATTATCTTTGACTTACTGAAAAATATCTTGCTTCATGACTTCTCTTTTATTAATTTCTGGAAAAGTCCTTCAAACAAAATATGGAATTCGAAAAATATCTAGCAAAAATGCAACGTAATTACGATAATAGTAATTAATTTTTGACTGTTGTGAATTTCTGTTTGCAAACTACGCAAAATAAAAATCAGTATTAAATTACTCTAATTTTCAACCATTTCCTAGTGATAAAATGTGGCGTAACTACCTCTACAATTATTCAATTCCGGAGTAATGTAGCGTAACTACCACTATAATTGTTCAATTCCAGTTCGCTAGTATATAAGACAAGTTAACTCGATTGTATCTCGTGGTTCCTTTTAGTAGATGACGGTTGACATAGTCTGTAGCATATCCCCACATTGGTGACCCGGAAGTGATTTGAACACCCCAAACTCAATAGAAACGCCAGCTTCGATTTGAACACACCTAATTCGATGGATGGTTCACTGTGAACCCTTCCACGTGCTCATATTGATGTGGGAATTTCTGATGAAGTAGGTGTGTTCAGATCGCGTCCTGGTCACCAATGTAGACGGAGGCTAATGACAATGTCTTATGTCAAAAGGTACTACTTGATAGAATTGAATTGAACATGTCTCACATACAAGTGAAGGAAAATTAAATAACTGTAGTAGTTACACCACAAAACTAAAACATGTAGTGTAATATTTCTCCAATAATGGCGATGAAAAACTTAAAAATAATGTCTGAAGGAACCTTTTATTACGGTTTATTATTACGATTTACACTAAATCGAGTGTTTGCATACATTTTGAAAGGCGTATTAATTCTAAATCTATACAAAAATAGAATAAAATTCTTACACAACGCTTATGTACATTCATGTTATGCATAAATTATGTTTGATTCCGAAAACAGCAATTTTGGCATACTCAAGATATCGTATGTAGATTTGTTTACTATCGAGAACGAGAAGAAGTAAATTTGTTGTTGTCTTGCACGCTGCTATACATCCTTGGAAACATGGTAGTGCAGTAAGATTAATTCATATTTTAATTTTTAAATATCTGATAATTGTACTAAATAATTTTATGATATTTAATTTAGATCCTTTTTCTGTTCTTTTAAGCCTAATTCGAATTAATTTAATATTCTCTCTCTGAACTATCCGTTATGTTAAGTTTAAAAACTAATTTTATTTTAAGAATTCATGCCTGCATGCATCTTAATCTCACTGTTTTTACTGCGAAAATATCCTTAGTGACTTTATGTGTATGATACCTTGTTGTTATGTAACATTTTGTATGTTGTATGTTAGTGCAACTTATCATAAAAAAAGACGGCAACTACTTTGTACCGTAAGTAGTATACACGAAGATTCTTGGTGTTTCACTGCACCAAGAACTATTCTTGGTGTTTTCTTACATCAATAATTATCTCTAATGTTTCACTAAATCACTTTTTTTTATGCTTTACTATTTTTTATGCAGTTTATTAAAAAGTGCCCTTTTTAACAAATTGTCACGTTAGCATCTCCAAGTGAAATTAAAAAAATTAAAAATTAAAGAATATCAAATAAAAAAAGAGGAAATTAAAAAAGATAAAGTATCCAATTATTATATTATAAGGCACTAAAAAAAGCAATACATCTTGATCGCGTATGTATCTGTCACTCTACATACAATATTCGACATAGAAAACAACATCAGATACAAATTAAAGAAATGGCATACATATCGAAAGTGGGATTTGAAAAACTCATTTTATCCTGGAGTTCCATTTTTCCCCCCGTTTATTGAAAAACTTTTTAATAAGATTATTAGCATTTTATTAAATATGATTTTATTTAATATTTTATTAAATATATTGATAAATTATAGCCCAGACTTATACATTTCATAAACGCATTTGAGATTCACCTTTCAAACTGTTAAAATTGCATGGTAATATATAAAAATCTAGTTATCAGATAATCCAGTAATCTACTTATCACGGAATTGAAAGTTTGGTTTTTAATTTTACTGAAGACTTGTCGTTGACCTAAGGAAAACTGGAAGTTTGGTAATTGTTAATTCTGAGGAGTGAAAAAATCAATTTCCAAATAGACCCATGATTATGCTGTTCCGAATTCAGTGCTTTTATACAATACTACCAAAGCATGAGAAAACCATTTTTAAAATGCAGTTTTTGGTATAAGTTATGTTCTTATTTTTTTGTTAAAATATTTACAAGTATTAATCTTTAAAATTCAACAATGTTAAACTCCAAATTCTAGGATAATTTTACAAAAAATCTTATTTTAGAACTTATGAAAAAAAGTCTGCTGCAATATTGTTTTTTTTTAAATATCTCTGTCTAACTCAGAATATGAAATATTTCTTCCTATTTATATCTATTATTTGTTAAGTAGAATATATCAGAGAAAAAGTTCATTTTCCTCAGATTTCTTTTACTCTTTTATTTATTCCCATCCTTCTCACTCCTGTTAAAATGACGGACGGAGTGACATTTCGCCCTATATTTCTCGTGCCCGTGATATTTTCAGGTTGGAGTATTTAAAAGCAGTGCTCCAAAATGTCTAAAACTATCTGATTTTTTAAGTCTATAGAATCATGTTTATTTCTCTCTCTCTTTGTACCAGATAGCTGTACCAGACAACTTATAATGTATTTATATAAAGTTTATTTTAAACTAGATTTAAACATTCATATAATAAAATATATAATATTAAATTTTCATAAAATATAATATATAATTCATAAAATATAATATATAAATGATATATTATGCACTGGTTACCCAAAATTTAAAAATGAATGTATATATTGCGCATAAACTTTATTTAATTTTTTTTTAAAATAAAAATGAGGTATTTTTACTACCGTTTCTTCGAAATAAAGCGACTATTAAGGGTTTAATAGATTAGTTAGCTAATACGTAAATGCCACAGTATTTTTAGCGTCACAGCATTCGAAACTTTTTTTTCTAAAAAATGGCCTATATTTTCACTGCCCTAAAGACACATTTGATACTTTAAAAAGGTTAATTTAAATTTCTTTTTTAATTAAAAAATAAATGATCATTTTTTTTTTAGTAGACTAAGTAAAAAACCTGAAGCGTAATTATCCTTTTATGTTTCAGGGCCTAAAAATTCAGCCTAAATTTCTCTGTACATGAGGAAATATTCTTTCCCATGAATGCATATTTTTCATCTATTTCTTCATACACTATATTTGAAAATAAAAAAGATTATATTTTTAAAAAAAAATTTCAAAGTGTGCAAAGATAAACATAAAATATAAAAAGTACTGTCGAATCAAAATTTTATTCTCTTCGTTATCTTAGAAAAAGCGTTTTTTTTGTTTTTTTATTTTTTTAAATAAAAAAGAAAGGTACTGTCGGAAACTTTATTATTAACACAAAGTTGCTTTCATAACTGTTGGTAGCAAAATATTTAATTAAAAAACCGAAGAATTCGTAGAAAAATTTTATTTTTAAACATTTTTTAAGCGTATATTTGATTTATTATAATTAAAGAAGTACTCGAAGCGAATAAAATTCAAATCATTCTCAGAATAAATTTTATACTCCCATTTAAAGGAAATGGTTTTCTCTATAACAAAAATTAAATGATTTCAATTCTTTTTCATTAATAAAAACTAAGCCTTATTATGTGAGAAAAATAATCCAGGTTGATACTTTTATTGCTTTTCCTTCTATAATTTTTTAACACAAGATCACATAAGGATAGTGAATAATTTTTAATTTCTCTTCTCATTATAAATAACACTTATATAGGTCACATTTCCATTTCAATGGATTAAAATAATGCATAGACGAATTATGTAATAGTGGAAACACAGAAATTAATAAAATTCAACGAAGAACACAGATTTGTACCTTTTCCCTGCAAAAAAAATCTTTTATTTTAGTTATAAAATTTAATTTTTATATTTATGTNTATATATATATATATATATATCCTGTTATTTTTACTTGCCACCAAAATGTTGCTCTATCTAAGTTTGCAACACTTAGCAACGTACATGCATTTTCGACATGCGTGTGAAAGACGTGCAATAACACTTGCTATTGTACGCCTTTCTCATCTACGCGTTTTGGAAATATATACTATAAAGCTAAATACTAAAAATCATACTTTAAAAAAGTCTACTAATTTTTAATCAGATGCTTACATGCATTAAATACAGGACAAGACCGTGGAATGAACGATGATATTTGCATTTGACTTTTTCTCCGTACTTTTTGACTTGTCACTTAGTTTTATATCCTTTAAAGAAGAAATTTATCCTTTACGTACGGCAAGTTATTATTCTCGATAAAATGACATTAACCCACGTAAAAGTATAATCATGAGGTTAAGCATTAATTTCTTTCATAAAACTTCAAATTTATAAAAAATCTAGTAGAAATTTTGTTTACAAAATTGTTAATAATATTGCAAATTAATTTTTTGACAGTTAAAAAAATACAAATATGGGAGTTCTAATCTACGCAAAGTATGGTATCAAGGGTGCAGAAATAAAATTAATTAAGAATAACTTTTAAACAAAGGTAAGATTCCGAACAGTAATTAAAATGAGAGATTTAATTAAATTCGCTTCGTGAAATATTTTATGAGAATATTTGACGAGAGCACTTGAAAAATAATTCTCTCCTCTTCAAACTTCAAATTGCATTTTCCTTTCTCGCACCGTATCCTTCATTAATTTTGTTTATCAACTTTAAGCGATAGAATTAATAAAACATGGCTCTAGTTTCACCATCTTGCGCCAGTGCCAAAATCCTTAAGTGTAAAGTCATGTTGCATTTTTACTTCACGTGTGGGGATCAAGTTTATATTTTCACTCTCAAAATATTTTTTGCTATTAATTTTCTTATATTTTTCAGGTCATTTAAAAAAGCGCTCTCGGTTAATTAATTTACGAATAACACGATATTCTTACGGTTTTTTAATGGCCTTCAAATTATCTTCAAAATTACCACTACAATTTTCTACGTTATAAGCAGCACTTTAAATACTTAGATATTTCTTTACAGTTAAGTTTTTTTTTGTTAAAATAATAAATTAAAGATGGTATAAAAAATTAGTTTGAAACATGTATTTCAATGTTTATTGATTAATTTATCTATCAAACATAGTACCGTTACCGTATATATTTGTGATTTAAAAATTGGTACAACCTATAAAAATATTAGTACATAGTTCTCGGTCTTAATAAGAGTCACATAATTGCAAGATTTTCTTTTTAAAAATAATAATGATTATCTTATTGATTTTTTTCATATTTATCTTCTAAATTAAATATATTTTAATTTTTTTTTAATCTTCACATAAATATATTTATTTTACTTTGATTTAGTCTTAAATACTGATTGGATGAAAGAAAAGTCTCTGTCAAAGCACGGAGAAATCGATTCTGGTAAAATTACTGTACTGTATGGTATACACTGTTAAAATTTTCATTCTAAAATTATGGTAAAACCGTCCAATTAACCGTAAAGTTTACGTTAAAGAACATTTTTTCCCTTTATGGTTTGGAAAACATTTACAAAAAGTTTCGTTATAAAATCATGAATACAAACTTGTACGGTTCTTTAAACATTTACTACTGGCATTATTCAAAACCTGAAGGGGAAAATATTTATTTAATTAGACATACGAGCTCTTCTTTTCGAAAGGCAATGGGCATCGGAGAGTGCCGGACACTGAAAATACTTCATGTGTTGAAGGGAATATTGTAGTGTCAACACTAGGACTTGAACTCCAGTTCTACCGGTCATGAGATTGACAGATAAGCACGCTCGGCTATGATATGCTGCCAGTTGCAAAGAACTAAATAGCTTCATCAGGTGGTTCTAGTTGGTACGATAAAATTCTGGTTGTTTAACTGTATTGTGCGAAACCAGTTAATAAACAGTTTTTCTCAAACTTAATTGTTTGATTACCATTTTATTTACGGTTATTTGACTGTTTTGATAAAATATGGTAAAATAACAATTCAATAAATTGTTATTTAACAATTTTTTCCGAGAAATTTCTAACAGTGCAATGACTTTTCTAAATAAAAAAATCCATAATTCTGGTAACAAAAATTAAAGTAAATTAGTAAAAAGTACAAAATTAAAAGGTAAATTTAACCAATGAAATGGTTTTTATGTCAAGCTTTAAGGTCACATGATAAAATGAATAAAGTTTTCCAAATTTCAGAAACTTTTTGTCACCTATTGTAAAACCGTGTTTTCTAGTTAAGTTTACCTAAATCATTACCAAAGCCCTTCGATAAAAATTATCCATGGTTTTGATATCCCCATAGAGCCAGAAACAATGTAAGTTTCACCATATTCTGATACTTTTGATCATAATTCTTTGCTCAGAGCTGGTACTTAAATTTAGTAATTATTTGCAACAAATCTGATACAATGGTATTTTATAGTACAACTGGAAATGTTTGCTAAAAATTAGCCTTGATATTATCTCCACGGTTCAACAGTTCACCCGGTTCAATTCAGGTTGACCCAATGAAGGCAGAAAACAGTCGGTTATTACAAGTTAGACCAATGTATGCAACCATTATTAATGTAACTTCATGACACGGATTTAACACAATTTTAAAAATTTGTTAGTGACAAATTAAACACTATTAACATTTCACTGCAATTCATAATTTAGTAAACATTGAATATTTTGAAGAAAAGTACAAAATAAGTAATTTCTTGCACTGGAAGTTTATTTTAACATGAATTAAGTTACGCTTATAATGTAGGTATGCTAAAGAGTCCATAGGAAAGGGCCAATAAATAGTGCTATAGATTATCCTTGCGCTCTTGCACTGAGTGAGAAAAAAAAACTTTTGGTCAAAACTACCAGAATATTGCATACTTTTTTGTACTCCTGGCTTTATGGAAGCATCAACAAGCTCGACTACTTTTAAAGAAGCACTTTAGTAATGGTATTGGTAAAATTAAAAGTAAAATACGGTTTTCATTAGCATGCTGTTTGGCAGTAAAGGTGGTAAATTTGAAATTTAGTAAATGTGGTAAAACTTGATCATTTCATCATGATACTTTAGAAAATAGCATAAAAACGATTTATTGGGTAAAATTTACTTTTCAGTTTTGTATTTTTTATTAAATATGTAGTAATAAGAACTATAATTTTGAGAAACGGAATTTTCTGTAAACCATATGAAACTAAAAATTATCAAGTGAATGATTTCAACATCGTAAATTTTGCTTTTATTAACCAGTATTCTGTTTTTCTTCCTTTCAAGAAATGTTATTAACATGTAGTCCCTTAATTTTACCAGAATTTTATTCCCAGAGAGAGACACAATGTATTAATATCTGAAGTATTTCAATTTCTAAATTGTAAACATTTCTTTTTGTTGGTGTTCATAGGCAAAATCTTTTGTAGGTGTTAAAATAAATTAATTGTCTTTGCTTTGTTTTTTTTATTACAAATAGTCAACGCTTTAATTCTAAATATATTTCTCTTATTGCTCATTATCATAATCTTTTGCAGTTTGAACTCGGAAATTTTATTTTCCTATTCTCTCTTTTTTTTAATAGATGTGGAGGACTTTGACGTTGATGACGGTCCGGACTACTGTCCTAGGCACAAAGAAGAAGCAGAGGCAAAGGGTCGAGACTGCTTACGGAAGTGTAAAAATGACGCTGACTGTATCAGTGCAAAAAAACGTTGCCTTTGTGATGGAATGTGTGGATGGAGCTGCGTTAGACCAGGTATGTTTGATTGAATAAAAATTAATATTCTTAAGCCTCTCTAACTCTACCTTAAACAAATTTTTTGTGGTGTGAATTTTTTAGAGGAACAATTTTTGATGTTTTTAAATTCAATTTGCGTTTTATAAGTAAATGAATTCGATTTTCTGTTTGAAGGACTTATCCATTTTTAAAGAAATTAACAACGAGAAATTATGAAGCCCCAAAATTTAAACAAAAATTACTTAAAGAAAATTTCTCGAAATATTTGTTTAGAAGTAAAAAAAAGTATTATCATTTTATTATGGGCAATGCATATTTCTTAGACAGTTAAATTTATTTAATTCTTAACATTATGTTAAATTATCTTATCATTTTCTCAGCTGTTTTGTAACCGTTAACTTATTTCTCCTGATAACTCAGTTCGATGAAAATTCTAATAAAACAACCCTTCAAAAATTGTCATCTTTCTATTTATCATCATCCATTTTATTTTAGAAGGCCATTAATCTTTCTGAAATTGCAAATTTATTGTCATAGTAATTTCACCGTTTGATGCCAAAACTAGCCATAAAGTTATGACTGTTAGCTATATCATCTACAAGCAATTTAAAATGGCTTCATTAATTTATCCTGATTTTTTTTCCTTCTGATAAACAGTCAAATCATGAATCTGTTCTTGGGATGGTAATGACTGTAGATTTAAAGGTTGAGCCTACTTTTTTGATCTTCCACTAAAAAGAATTTTTATAAGCTTTTAAACAACTGAATTTTTTACTCTATGATTATATCCTATTAACTTATAACTGCAAAGATGTTGAACAAAAGATCTTGCTTACATCACCATCAAGATAGCATTAAATTCTACTTGATGTTTTCCCTTTTGAATAGAAACTTAGTCTTTTAATGATATTTAAAAACAATGGTTTTCGAAAACTTTAACAAAGTAACTGCAATACTGTAATAACTGTAACTATACTAAAGTAATCAAGATAACAACGCGAAAACAATGTGGTTAACAGAAAACCACTATGTAAAAAATTCCAGAACAAATTACGGTAAAAAGTACCGGCACTCAGGGTGCCGGTATTTTTAATAGAGCATGCTACGGAACAAAAAATCTGATATGCCGTAATTTTTGTAGTAATAATTACAGTAAAATCATTTAATCCCTCTAATTAAATAAATACTGTAAAAGTTACGGTATAATATTTAACGGTAAATTTGATTTGATGGATCACCCAAAGTTCCGGTACTTTATAACGAGATTTGATCCCAATTTTCTTACAGGGCAGCATTGCCACTCTATTTAAATTTTAAGAGATCAATATTCTACCAAAAACGGAATAGTGTTTATTAAAGTATTTCCATAATTTAAAATAAGCACTTGCAGATAAAAGTGTTGAAGCTGTTATTGAAAGGAATTTTTTTCAGTGACCAGCATTGGAATCTAAGCTAGTTTTTTTTCGCCTCCACAAATGCTCTTCTCATTTATATCATTTTATTTAAATAGTTCGATAATGCAGCCATTTCAATTAATTTGACTTTTAAAATTAAAATTTTTAGACAACTAACGCTTTTTTAAAAAACTTACTAGATATATAATTTTATCATTAAAACATAAACATGTATCTTACCACATATTAAAAGGCAATAAAATATTCTACATTTTACTTAATGCATAAATAAAACTGCATTTTTTAAGACACAAACATTCTCTAAAGATGAAACATTAAATTTGATGTAGCTATGCGCATTAAGATAAAACTAAATTATTATTTCGATTTTAAGAATAATTTGTTTTTAAATTATCTAATAAAAATGTTACTTTCTTCTGGATATGTACTTGAATATTTAGAAAAGTATTATATTTCGAATTTAGTGTTATACCGTGAGATCTCTAAGATTATTATAGTTTTGAGTTTCGTACGCTGATGTTTTTTCTTTTCATTTCAGCTTCACTTTAATCCTAATGAATGTAGTCTAAAAAAAGAACTTTACCGGAAAATTCATTTCTTTACGTATTTCTTTTTTCTGTTTCTTATCCTTCACTAGTTTCGTGTATCTTTTAAATTATTTTCAAATCCAACTTAAATCTTTCTAGTTTATTTTTTGTTAGAAATGCTGAATTATTCGCCCGAGAGCTAAAAATAAGCAGCCTCCAGCAAGCCTTGGGTATTTGTTGTTAAAAAGAATTCAAAACATAACAAAGTTTATGAAGATATAAAATATGATGCATATAAAGTTAAATTATTCTTTCATTTTTATTAAGTAGCATACAGAGTGGTTATAATTAAAAACTGGGTTGCCTGTAATTCGTGGCTGTGAAAACAAAATCCAAAGTACTTGAATTTTGTTCAAATGGAAAGAAAAGGAAAGTGATGTCATATCAAAACAATAGTTCTAATTTTACGATAAAGGGGGCTGTACTAGTTAATTATATGGCTACAGCTCCAGTGACATTTGAATTTTAACAAAAGTAATGAAAGAACAATGCAATCATTTTTTAATGTCATTACATCAAAATCAGACACAAAAATATCGACAATAAAAGTAGAATAGTTTTGAGACTTTATTAATAAATGCTGTATATGTGTCTTTTCTGACACAAATATAAAATTGAGAGACACCATGCTCTAAAACTAATGGGAGTATATAATATAGATATAATGAACTCGTTTTCAAGTTTGCGATTGAGCCACTGAACAAAACACTACTTAGCAGACCCAACAGCAAGGATTTACATTATGGATTCGTCGTACAATGCCTGCTTTATGACCTTTAAGTTAGTTAAGTTTGAATTTGGACAACTGATCAAAGATTATTCAACTGATCCCTCAGCCAGAATTTAGATAAAATAAGATGACTATTTCCTGTGAAAATAAAAGGTTTGAGATAATAGTTAAGAGATAAAAATAATAAAATAGTAATTGGAGAACAATAGTTGTGAGATAATTATAAAATTATGATTACATGAATCTTGGTGTTCAATTTGTTGGAAAATTATAACGCTTCTACGCTTAGAGAAAAAGTATGATCATATTTATCAGAATATGTAAAATTCACCGCTTTTCTGGCTCTCTGGAGGCACCAAAAAACTCCGTAATTTTTATCGAAGTGCAGTAATAAAAATTTTGGTGAAAATAACAAAAAAACATGCTTTTTCAATATAGGATGAAACTTGGTAGCTGTCGTAAAATTTGGTACTTTTATCATGATACCTTAGCATGGTATAAGAAACATTTATTCGATTAAATTTACTTTTCAGTTTTGTATTTGGTTATAAGAACTATAATGTTGAAAACCTTTCCAATAAACCGTTATCATATGAACGGAAGAATTACCAAATTAATTGGTTTAAGTACCATAAATTTTGGTTTTATGAATCAAAATTATGATTTTTATTCAGAAATCATCAGAAATCATCAGAAATGTCGTAACCATACAGCACGGTAGTCTTGCCAGAATTTTTTCCGGGGAAAAACGAAAATTCATCTTTGCGGCTTTGTCATTTATTCAACTTTTTATCTTGCTTGTAGTATTAAGTTAATTATCGTCTATCAGTAACATTTTTAACATTTTTTTACTATGCCTTTTTTTCTTCTGTCGGGAATTTTAGCTCTAACTTCAAGTTATTCTAACAAACAAGTGGTTTTCTTTACTGTTTTTAGAAGACTCGCTTTAACGATAATTACCATGTATTTAAAGTCGACATGTTAGAGCAAACTGCATATCATTTTCACTAGGTACAAAAATAAACCAATATAAATGCAAAATAATTATGAAGTATCGCAGCTTACTGTTGATATTGTATCAACTATATCAAAATTGCTGTAAGTTTCCTTAATAAAACCTAACTATTTTTTTTATTTTTTAAAAATATATTTCACTGAAACTTACTGATGGGTTCTTGTTGAAACAACTATTAAGCACTATTTAAATAAAATATCATCAAATTTTGATTCAATATTATTAGAATCAAATGCAATATTAGATTTAAATATAATATTAGTTTTAAATGTAATATTATTATATTTTAATCTAATGTTATTAGATTTAAATGTATCACTATTTGATTTAAATGCAATATTATTATATTCAAAAGGAATTATTAGATTAAAATGTAATACTATTAGATTTTAAGGATGCAATATCATTAGATTAATGTTAGATTTAATTGTATTTTTTTATATTTAAATGTTGTATATTTAACTTAAAAATTTATTTAACAGACATTTTAGAAAATAATTTTAAAATTCATAGTTTACAGCCGAAACTACCTACAATTATTAAATTCATACATGTTTTCTGACATTTCTTTATTTTACTTACTCATTTGCACATTGAAAACCTCATATTAAGCTTAATACTTAATACCATACATAGTATATTGAATTCATAAATTCATTTATCTTAATATTTAAGTTAAAAAAAAACAATAATAAATACAGAAATGTATTTATCATTGTTTTTTAAAACACATAAGTTTTTTTTTCGGTAAACCCACAAGGACCAAATATTTATAAGTGAGCATAATCCTATAAGAATTTTTCATAATAAAATCAAGGGCAGAAAACTGTTGTAGATATCTGTCCTCATGATATATAAACGTATTACAAATACAGGATTTATCTTGAAAAAATATCTTTCGTAGAAATCAAACATTTCACAAAAAATGTTAAAATACCTTAACCATGTAAAATAAATTGATTTTCCCAGCGGCTGAGAGTTCTCAAATTCCAACAATTTTCTTTCATTTCGATTTTCGATGTTAAAAAGGAAGGGATTCTGTATCCTATAAAAGCTCAGGTAGCTCTCGAAAGAATAAATTGCCACCATTAAGACACGTTTTCCAGAACGAGAAATCTCTGATCAATCGGCACATCAACACCGTGGTATGTGTAGTTAGCTCTGGTTTTTAAATTGCTTTACAAAATGAAACTTTTATGCTAAATACGGGTAGGAGATTTTATATCTGATGCTTTAAAATTGTTTCCTTATTCTATTTGACGTTCTGTATAACAAACCAATATTTCTAGTAGGATATGACACCTTCATTGAAATTGAGAATTTGGCAACGTTTTAAAAATTAAATTTTATTTTTTATTTATTTGTTTCATTGTTTGCGAAGTACAGAGATTTTAAATTAAGCTTCCCAAAGTCAATGGGCTGTCTAAAGTGTTGTATAATAACAAAATTTAGACTACAAACTCTTTAGATGGCGCGAATGATAGGCGTCACCTTAAATGGTAGGCACCATCACCACTATTTTAAGTGTGCTGTACATTTTGTTTTGCAGTGCAAAAACAACATGAATTAGAAACTTTAAATTAAGAATATGGGTAGAAAAATGTACAGCAAGTACAATGGAATAAAAAATTAACACTTGATAATTAGTTCAACTTTGCATTAAGCACAAGAGCTAGTATTATGCATCTAAACTAAATTAATTTATTTACTATATCCTTGGTAACGCTTTGATTCAAAGCGGCTTCTTCCTGCCTACTTTCCACTCGCTGTAGTAGAAAGACAAAACTGCTGCCAAAATAATTAGGAGAAAAAAAAACATTACTATTCCAAGTATTTATTTATTGTTACACATACCTATACAAGCTTCAGTGCTCAGTACAAAGTATGATTTGATATAAGTAAACAGATGCATCCAGGGTTACGGTGGGCTTCGAGCCCTCTCCCTCTACCCTTCAATTATAATGTTGGGTCAGCTCTGATGCGAAACAGTTAAACCACTGGTTTAGTTCTGGCCTTGTTCAGGCATTTGTATACTCACAAATGCACATTTTTTTATAGTTTTAAAAGTCGTTAGATGTTAACTCATAGTTTACTTAGAAAAAAACAATTAGCCGATGAGAAACCGAGTTAACAAATGTTTGTTAAATAAATTAGAAATTATCAAACGGAGAATTTTTGTGCTATCTCCAACTATACTATTGCTGTTAAAATTGCCACATTTCACCGCATTTACTACCAAACACATGGTAATAGAAATAATGTTTTATTGTTAATTTTATTAAAAAGTCAAGTTTTATCAAAAAGTTCAATGCGCTTCCGTGCTTCATTGCTTTTGACCGTACTTTTTTTCTCACTGAATCACAAGAAATTTTAATAATCTTTTATCTTATTTATGGATTTTTTTCCTTAGTTTTCTCTTATAATACCACATTTTGGTTACCTTATCTATATTTTATTTTATAACCAGCGTCGAATAGCCGAACCACTTCTGAGCTTACAACTTTCAATATCCAACTCCGTAGGCTTGTAATTTTAAACCCAATCTAGATGACAAGGGAACTCTTGCATCTAGCATCAGGACGAAATAACCTTTGTGGAGGACTTTCAGATGGAACTAAACAGCGTTTGCGTTATATGGAGAGGAAAACCACGAAAACTTCCCATAGTTAGCCCGACGACAATGATGATCCGTCTATCGCTGAGGATATTTTACCTCAGCAATGTGATCGGTACGTTCCAGGAACATAATTCGTATTAACCAGTTACTTTTGGGATTCGAACCTGGTTCATTTCATTGGGCAGCGAATGCTTTATCTCCTGAGCCACCAAGGCTCTTACCTTATCGATAGTAAAAGAAAAACGTTAGATCCAATGTATATATAGAGCCGTGCTTATTAATTAAATCAAATGCATATTTTGGAAAGCATAAAATTATTGGCAATAATAATACATTTTGAATCTACCGAATATTCATCATGCCCTCTGCTCTGCTCCAAAACCAGTTACACCCGTTCATTGCTTGGATTCATGGATTCCAACAATTGTTTACAGTTTTCTACAATTTTTACTTTAATCATAAGCAAATGAAACGTTTATTCGCATCTTTGCTTGCAGATATCCCTGAGTTTCTCTATAAGATAATTCGAAAAGTTTCTTAAGTCTTTTAAAGCAGTCATTTTGCTCACGAGCTAAGATTTTGAATTACAGCTATGTGCCAAAAAATTATATTTGAAAAATTCAAATTCAGATGAAAGTCTCTTTTACAGCTCTAACCTCCTTTCTATAATTATTTCTTTTTGCTGATCCTTGTTTATCATTCTTTCAAATGTGGCGAGATGCTCTGCGCCATAGTATGAAAAGCACTCCAAAACATTTATCCTACAATCAGCTCAGTAATTCAAAAAGTTATCCTTGCTTTAGTAAATTCCCTTTAACTGTAGTTAATTTTCAGCTTTATTGTTATTCACATCAATATATCACATCAAATTAAAAATAGTTTCGTATTTTAGCGTTATGAGTATTTTCATTCAATTAATGTTTGTTTAAGCCATGGCTCATAATCTGAAGAGTTTATTATCTATATTTTATGTTGTCCAATTCTGTTGTCAAATTAATTTTATTTATTGAAAAGATGTGTGTTTGTGTAAGTGAAAGTGAATATATATCTTCTGAATACTTTTTTTCTCTGAACATAATTAAGTAATCAGCATTCTAAAAAAACCTCTTTGGATGTCGATTTGGATCAGTTTGGATTGGATAATTTAATACCTGCACTAACGTCGTCTTAGATAAATCATGGCATTTCCCGGTTCAAAAGCCAATCAAGTTCAACACACACGTTTGACGTCTCTTATGGGTGCTGCATTAAATCTGTTAGGAATAATCATTTTACTTCATATTGAGTTACAAGTATCTAACTTCTGTTAATACGTTCATTTTCTTAATAGTTAAATTGAAACTTCTTCTAAACAAAGTTTAATAACTTACTGCCGGGCTAACTAATTTGTAGTTAAAATAATTTCGTTAACATCTGAAAATATTCTTTAAGAGATGAGCAACTGAAACTTAAAAACTAAAGATTATTGATCCCCTTTTTTGTATTAAAAAAAAACTACTGTAAAAGAATATTTTCCTTTTACAGTTTTTTTCACAACATTTTTTGGAGTGCTATTTGAGAATCTCAATTACTTAGCGTTTATAACATATTATGTTACAACGCCATGGAAAAAATTCGAAATCATTCGAACGCTTCAATTTCATACTTCCGGGTATTTCGAGCAACGACAAACAAGAAATAAAAATTGAGATGTTAAAAATATATTATTTAGAAAGCATTTTGGCAACACTAAAAAAGCATCGAAAGGTTTCTTCTTTCATACCTCTGTTAAACCTGAAAGCCCCAAAAAGTTTCAAAAGAACCTCTTAATGGCAACTTCCTTCCTCCCTACCCAGCATGCTCTTTTAAGAAACTGGATAATACACTTTCAAAATTGAATTTTCTTCTTTTCCTTGAATATTTTAAAAGTTGTGAGTAAACTGTAACTGTAATCACCATTTTAACTTTATATATAAAATATTTCTTCTTTATCTAAAAGCTGCACCAGTCTAGAGTTTCAGTTAGAATAGCACTCTATCGTTTTGATAACTCGTAATTTACTATTTGTAAAAGAAATATTTATTTCCTAATGCGTTACCACTTATAAAAATCTTTGATTTATGTTTTCTCGAAAATTACTTTTTGCAATATATATATAGGGTAAACCAACCAGTGAAGGAACATTTCATATATATTGATTAAAAATCAGAATTTGAAAGTTTTTCTTTAGATTGATTGGTAACAATAGCTTACTGCCAAACAATAGGAAGTCATCTGGAAATGTTTTGGATTACCTGGTCAAATAGACTTCTCTGGAAAAATTTTTGAATTTGTTATTATCTCTGCAACATCTTGCTTCCTTGAAAAAATTATAAGGTGAGTGTTTGTATTTATATGTTTAAAGTGGAATTAATTGCAGGCAATAGTTTTATTTTTCTCACTGGGAAAAGGAGAATTCAAAATATAGTTATTGAAGTTACGTTTTATTTTTTTTAAGCCTCATAGCATAATAAAGTACTGAGATAAGGGGGTGTTTATTCACTGGATCACCAAACGATGAAAAACCAGTGAAGGAACAAGTGTTCCTTTACTGGGTTTTTTTCTAAGTTAATGAAAATAAAAGATAAACTTTAATTTTCTTGTACCTTTAGTGATGTTCCGCATCAAAAGTATGTTAAAAATACGAAAAACAACTTCTAACCAGTGAGGGAACAGGCATGTTCCTTTACTGGGCATAGATTTCCCAGTGAATGAACAGTATGTGTTAATATGTTGACACTTTAATTTTCAATTCATGATTACAAAAAAAAGTTAACATTTTCCAAGTATTTATATGTTATAATTTCAAGAATAGGCTTGTTTTTAAATATTTGTATGGCTTATAAATTCATAAAGAGCATTAAAAAATAACCAAAATTAAGTGTTCCTTTACTGGGTGTTCATTCACTGGTAAGAGCTGTTCCTTCACTTGGTCTTCTTACTACTTGTTATTTGAACCTCCAAAACTTTAAAACAATATTATGTAAGTTCTCTACAATTTTTTTACATAATTTGCAATTAGTAACAAATATGTTGACACTGTCATTTAACTAAAATTACGAATTTTGAAATTAATAGGATTTTTTGAAAGGCAAGCGAAGCTTAAGTGTTCCTACACTGGTTAGTTTACCTTATATATATTAATAAAACTTTATTATAATTGCTGTGCTAACATTGCTCTTACTAACATTAAGGTAAGTTAAGATGATTGTATTATTTATCGCAGATTTATAATCTCTATTTTCTTCAATTTATAATGCAACTTAATGAGTAGAAAAAAAAAATTTGTTTTAATCTTTAACTAACATCCTTACCCGGTGCCTCTCCGGTAAGAAAAAGAAATCAGTATTGATTAATAGATCCAAATAAACATCATGTAATTCAGGTAAATAATTACTTTCAATATTACTATTTTATAATAATTTTTGCTAACAAATCAATACGATACTATTTAGGAAGCCTTTCAGCCATGCTTTAAATTTTTCCGTTGAATTGACTATTACATTGAATTTATTTCCTTATAAGGCCTTAAATTTTGGATTTGACAATAAAAATTCGTGATAGTAAAAATTTATCTCAATCATAATTACAATTCTCGAAAATAACTATTAATTTCTCTGAACTACTGTGGCTCAGGGGGTGGTTTCGCCTCTCAATGACGTTTAAATCCCAGTGGTGGCTAGTTGATAGAAGTTCTGCTCCGAGCTCGCACAGAACACAGTGCTTACGTAAAATATCGTTAGTGGTAGACTGATCATAGGCTGACGTTAGTGAGCCTATGAGTAGTGGTAGGTTTTCATGTTTTTCTACTCTAAGTAACGCAAAAGCGGGTTATTTCCTTCAAAAAGTGTTCCATGAAGGCTAATTTGTCCCTATGCTTAATCATGGAATTCCTTTGTCTTCTGGATTGAATTCAAAATTGCAAGACTACGGAGTTTAGCATTGATAGTCGCAAACTCAGAATTGGGGCAGCTGTTCAACTTCGGTTATAAAATAAACAATTAAGGGCTGTAATGTCTCTAAAATTACTTTTGGTGCACTATTAAAGCGATACTTATTATTTTTTTACTAAACATTACAATGGTTCTAAAAATCTTACGTCATTTATGGTAACATAACATAGAAAAGCAAATATTAACAATTAATAAATGAAACAAAATTGGTCATAAACTGTCAATTTAGCTCATTTTTGATTAAAGAATAGTAGACTAGCATATATCATATTATATTCTTGAAATTATAGAAAAATTATCACCTGTTGTAATGTTTAAACGTAGTGCAGAATGTAAGAAAGAATATTTTATGAGAATAATTCAAGAATTTATAGCTTTACTACGAACATGAATATTTTTACATATTGTGAGTTGGCATAGTCTACAGGGAAATATATTTGAGCTAACTGGACCTACTGCACTAGCCACGAACCAGTAACCATGGAGGAGACTGGGCCTAGGTAAAACATGCCTGCACTTTTTTTATCCTGTGAGGATTAATAAATAAATTAATTCTCTTAAAAAGTGGCATTTAATTGTAAAAATATTGATATTTTAGTACGTATCTACCTTAGTCCTCCAGATGTAAGTACTGAAACGTTTTAAATTCAAATCAAGTTAATTGAAAAAATTATGTAGCAATTAAAAACAGTTTTCTAGCCCATGTTTTGAGACTTAAGATTGTAACCAACACAGCAAATTGTACCTGTTGACAGAGGTAGGAGCTGCGTACGTACACTGAATATAAAATTCTTCCACTGCTTGGCTCATATATTTACACTGATCCAAGTTACAACACTTTTCTGTATTACTAAAGATTTATAAATGTATATGAAAGGAAATACACAAATTTTATTTTATTAAAAAATACTTGCTGAAATTTTCCAGGGTTTTGTTAATCTGCAAAGACTGGTTATGATCTCTCCGTCTGCTCTTTAGTAGAGATATGAGAGGCAGAGAAAATATAAGTGATAAATATATACATAATCTTAAGCTTTTTATAAATTATCGTATTTTTCTAATAGTTAAAATATTTAAAAGCAATCAGTATTCATTGGTTTGGGTTTACCCTTCCAAAATAAGGTGTTTTTTGGGTTGTTTTGAGGTTGACAGGTGTGAAAAAATACATCTGATGTAGAAAATGGGTGGTGCTTTGCACCAAAAATAGCCCCATCAATAAATCTCAATTTCAACCTCATTCACACCTCATGAAATCAACCTCATACATAGCTCAGCAACACATTTAGTTGTAATCGGATGAAATTATTCACACCAATTATACTTATTTGCTTTGTTTTTCAAAAAAAGCTAAATATACATCTCAAAAACAGCCTCTATAAGTTGGTTACTCTAAGTTATATTTCCATCAACCTCAATACAACCTCAAGCGTAAATAAAAACAATTTCATAAACCTTGATTGTATACCTTGGGATGTTGACTTTTTAAAGTTGTTTTTGAAGTCAACTTCAATTAAACCTCGAATAACAACCTCAAAAACACCTTAAATGTTTGAAAGTGCAGTGGATGAAAGAATTTTGTCTGCCAATCTCACTTTCGACCATAACGCATTTTTAATAATCTTTGTTACTACTTTTTTTTTAATATTTAAGCACATTTCTTCTCATTTGTTCGAAATAATATTCGAAATAAAGCTAATATATATTGAAATAAATATGGGTATACTATTTTAGTTGCTTACATGGTAGAGGAAGGAAAAAAAATGATTTAAAAGAAATTGCGAAATTACTTCTTTTTTGAAAAAAATATTGCTTTGAAACAAAAATGCGTATCACAATTGAATACAACCCTATGCATTGAGTCATGTTCTATTCTTGCTTCACATAAATACAGCGGTAAAATAATCCCTTTGGGGAAAAGACTGTTATTTTTGCTCGTGATTAATAAAAACAAGCAAGGTACGCAAAATATATCTACTAACGATCTGGCATAAAATGTTTTTGATGGCCATGCTTGTCATTTCTATGGAGCTAAAAAGAAGTTAGTGTTGCTAACACTACTTATTTTGTGTGGCACAAAAGAAAGATATTGTCACTGATAAAGATAAAAAGTATTTCTTGTAACACACAGAAAAAGCTCAAGTTAAGTCGTTAAATATATTCGAATTACTTCTGGAAAGTATAAATTATGCAATAATTCTATAATTTGCACTCTAAATTTGAAAAAAAAGAAATCAGCATCTGTTTACTTAAACACATCGAATACTATTTGAGTATTGGTATCTTTTACTTTTAGAACTAATAAACACTGGATGTACATCTGAACCCGTGATGTTTATTTTATAACTGGAATTTTAAATAAAGTTTTAGTGCAGATGACTTTAAAAAAATTCTAAACTAATAATAATAACAATAAAAACAAGCAATCTTTATGGTAAGTACTTCTAATTTCAATTCCACAGTAGAAAAAAATCAACATGTGTCGATTTTTGATGTTTATTTTTCTGTCTGGAATTTAAGGTAATCAGTTCCAAATATATTTAATAAATTTTAAATATAAATTTTCGTCATAATTAAATATTACATGCGCTATAATTTAAATATATTCATTTTTTATTTGTAAATTTCTATAATTTGGTTTGAGAAGAGTAGGTGTGATGCTGTCAATATACAATACATATATCACGGCTTTTTAATAATGTTTAATTATTCAACGTATATTAAATCCTCTATTTCCTTTCTCAAAAAATTTTCTTTAAATATCTTTTCTTAGAGAAACACTTGTAATAGAAATTGTTATTATTAAAATAAATTTCAACCATATAAATATCATTAATTATTATTCTTATTAAGTCATAATAAGTCATTATTAATTCATATATATAACGTCATAATATCTAATATGTTTTATATGATGTCGTTATAATTAGTTGCATATTTATTAGTCAAGTTTATCATACTATATAACGTCCGTTAAGATTAATCTTCCGTTAAATAATTTATATTATTTAACCGCCATTTAAATAGACGCTATAACTCAGGAGAAAGCCATCATGGTAAAATTTCTTTTGACTAGTCATTCAAAATTCGAACTATAGAAAAAAAAGAATGAATATACGCCAAGTTTAAACTATGCTGTTTCAAATACTGAGCTTCAAATTCTCCTAAAAATATTACATTGTAAATTGATAGGAACAGTTTCCTTCTCGGTACAGCAGCTATTCTTGCCATTATTTGTTTGCAATTTGTATTTTGAAAGCAAATTTCGGTATTTAAATTTCATAGTTTACTAAGTATGGTCGAAACCGCTAGAATATGCCGAAATTGACCTTTTCTCTGGCTCTATGAAAACATCAAAAAGTTCGGTACTTTTTATAGAAGCACTTTGGTTATAATTTTGATAAAATTAACAATAAAATATGGTTATATAATATTCGATAAAATTCGTAAATGTGGTAAAATTCGGTAATTTTATCATGATACCTTAGAGATGGGCATAAAAACTATTTATTCTGTTAAATTGACATTTAAGTTTTGTATTTATGGTGTAATTGGAAATTTAATTTTGAAAACCAGAATTTATGGTAAACCATTTATCATTATAATGAAAAAATTGCAAAATAAATGGTGAAAATACCGTATATTTTGGGTTTTATTACCAGAATTATGTTTGTTCGTTTTGTTTTCTTTTTTAATCTGAAATGTGTTATTTTCATACAGTGCAGTAAATTAACCAGAATATTTTTCGCAATGTTTTATATTGGTTTACCTGAATCTTACCTTACTCACTTAATTACTAATGTTTTTGAAGGAGAACTCGCCATGAAGATTTCCCCCCATTTTTCAACAAAATCTAATTTTGTCTTTGATTGGATTTTGATAGTTAGCTAAATAATAGATTTATCTCCGTGATCAGATGCTGCTGCTTCACTTTTACTTTTGAATTAAATTTTGCTCTAACAGGTCACTGAAACATTGCGGCTTTTATAACATATCCTATTTTTCATTCATTTAAATTTATTTCATAACATTAAGAAGCGTTAGTAAACATGAATTCCAAAACAATTTTATTTTAAGTTAAGAAGCAGTTTTGAAAGTAAACCATTTATAACTTACTCAAAAAATATGCGCTAAAATGTTCTCTTAAAAATCATATTTTTGCATTAAAAATAAAGATAATATTTAAATATCGTCTGATCAGAAATGATTCTTTTTCCCAAGAGAACTCCATAGTCAAAATGATTCCAGCATCATTTATGGAATGTTGACATATTATGCAGAAGGAACTGTCAAATATTATTTTTAACTGCGAACTATGTTTTATTCGTCTAAGATAATAATATGCAGTAAATAGTTATTTCATGAACAACATTAACACTGATAAAAATATCACAGAAAGAGAAATACTGTCATTTTACGATTTTAATAAAGCACCTTTTTCAGTTCCAAAACACAGAGATACAGAAGAAATTACAAACGAATTGAACCAAAAGAAAAGGGGATTGATCAAAGGAATTGGTGACAAAATTTAACTGAAAATTACGAAAAATACGAGGGAAAAAGAAATTGACAAGGTAGAGGCAGAAAGCAAAACCCAGATATTACTAGATGTAAAAATCAAAAAAAAAGAAGAATAAATAAATAAATAAAAATTCCAAACATTTTCACATATTCTATTTTTTGTTAAATATCTTGTTCCTCTACTTCATAAGTTAAGTCCTTTTCTATTAATGTAATTCGTTTGTAATTTCTTATGCAGTATTTTTTTTTATACATTTAATGGTTCTTCTGGATAGAAAGAGCTTCAATATGTTATTAAAACGATGCTATTTCTGTTTAGGGTGTCTTAATTGCACTCTTTTCTCGATGTGTTACCTTAATTGTTACAAAGAACAAATTTAGCCTCTTCTTCATTCGGAAATTTTAACAGCACTTCCCAAATCAAAGTTTACAGATATTTGCTGTTGATTATCATTCACGTTATGCATTATCACCATCCAAGCAATAAAATACACCTACTTTTTTATACGTGTACTTTTCTTTATGAAAATCATATTTCAAACTTAAATTTTGCAAGAAATGTGTCATAAAACTACAGAAAAACGCATATTTTTTAAAAGAATTAGTTAACCATATTAATCTAGAAAGCTTTTAAGTATTTCCGAAGAAAAAAAAGTATTGAAGGAAAAAAAGCGATGATTGAGTATCTTAAAAACTCCATTGCTATTCATTGGAATATAAAGTGACATTTTGTACATTATTAATGATGAGATTATCAAAGTTGGCTTTTTGAAAGTAAAGAGCACCTATTTTTTATATTTTTAGCGCAAAAAAATGTTTAATTTGTCATGTTAATGAGAATGAATAGCCATTAAAGACTTGGCTGCCGAGCTCTAATTCTCCAGCTCAAAACCTCTACACCTGAATAATATTTTTTTGTAAAAATTTTTTTGCAATAATTATAAATTTTCAAAAAAGCTGCAAAAATCAATTTAATAAAACTATATATCTCTGTCGCTTTCATAAATTGAAAATTTTCGTTTTTGCTTCAATACTAAACTTTAAATTTAGTAAATAAATTTGTAACTTATGTCAAAAATTTATATAATACTGAAATATTCAAACATAAATTAAATTACCGCTTTTAAAATGTTTAGTTACTAATTATTAAAATTAATCTATAGTTAGTAATTATAAATTTCTGTCATTATTTAAGAAAGCAATGTCACTTGCAGTGATGAAATGTATTTTCTGAAGTTGAGATCATTTTCTTCTGCAGTGCTTTTTTTTCTTTCTTTAATTTCAAACATACAAACATTTTGAGCAAAAGGAATGACAGTTTCAGATGTATAAATAATGGCGATTTGCAAAAGTAAGAATTCATTCAATAATTCAAATAAAACATATTCATTTTCAAAGAGGACGAATTTAATTTGTTATGTTTCACACACGTCAGAATTTAAGTGATTTTCTATGAAAAGAATTTACATAGCAATCTTATTCATAAATGGCTAAACGCAATAAAAAATTTCAATCGTTGTAGTAATAATATCTAATTGGTTTATAAACGAAACATTTACATCGAAACATTTTATAATAACTATTAAAGAAACAATTTATGATTGATTTTTGCATTTCATTTCAATATTAAAATATAAAACATTAAAACTGCGGATCCAAACAAGAGTCACCACAGGGGAATTAGTCCATATTTCTATGCATCACCTAAGATTTACTAACTAGTAGGTATGCTTTCATGTACCGGATGTAACCAGCGACATGAAATGTCAAGGAAAACAGTGAAAAGAAGTAATTTAAAAATTTTTTGCGTTTAAACCTTAACCATGCCTTTTATTCCCATTAAATTTTAAAATTTGTTGCTTCCATCGTAAATAGATGGCTCTGCTAATAAAAAAAAAACAAATGTCAGACGTCTGGGAAAATAACAAAGTTGTAATAATCTGACGTGCGTTATAAAGCATTGATTTTTATATTTTTGGCTAGCAGCAGAGCTATTCATTAACCTTTTTAATTCTGCACTCTTTTTTATTTAACTTTTTCCAATTTTGGATACTTCAGCAAAACGTAAGAAACTTAACATTCTTATCTCTTTTTAATTAGTTTTTCAAATTAGTTATTTTTGGAGACCTGGAGAAAGCTTCTTTTTAAAACTGTATCAAAATCTTAAACATTCAAAAAATTACTGATATACAAAATAAAATAAAAAGTCAAAATTCACTACAAACTGCATTTCTCTAATAACACAAATCTTTCAAATTATGTGTAATATCTAAACTGTCTTGTTTTCATTGTATCAGTAATATAAAGTGCTCGAATGTGTGTAACATTAAGCAGTAAATTGTGCTCTCTATACCATAAGACCGATATCCAACTCAATGGCAAACAGCACACAATTGAAACTGGCCAGGCTTTCCAACACGTCCATTCTTGCACCGTTGAACAATGCGTTTTGACATTCAGGTGAGATGTAGTTCAGTTGACTAATGATGTAACGAAACAACTCTGGAATTACGGTTCTAGCTCTAATAGAGGGGAACAAATCAACAATTACCGTATTTCTGCCGAGAGTATTATTGAGCTGATAGTACCGTAAAGTATTAATTGATTCTATGTAGGGAACTTTGAGGATGTTTTGGATGTCAATAAATCCTAAATTACTTTGCATATTAAGCTATACAGTCCATTTCAAGCTCAATCACAATTAAAGGAATATTTTTCATGTGAAATTGCTTTTGGTTTATCTTGTCTGGCATAAAAATTATTAAAATTATGAAATGTTTCGTTTTATTTTCAACATTTATTTTTAAAGCTATAAACATCACAATCAACTATATGGATAACTGGTAAATACTTTAATTATGTCAATAACTTAAAGGCATAAACTCTTAACAATAAACTTATTAACATTAAGCATTTAATTTCTTAGTATTTAATGGTAAGTATTTGGTTTCTTGGTAATAAGTATTTAATTTCTTAGAATAGCGTAACGCTGAAATCATAATTATGCAAGAGTGTTGCCTTTTTGCTTTTATATTTGTATATGCTATATCATTAGAGTAGAGACTAATTATAGATTTCTCTGTGGTTTTAAGTAATTATAAATAATAAATGAACCAAAATTATTTAATAAAACTACCTTTCATATAGTTTGTGCAATAGATTTGTGATTAATGCACAATGTTAATGACTAGCTAGCTGATCCTGACATAATAATTCAAGTTTCAGAATAAATATTGATACAACTACGTATTTCTTCTCCAATTTTTGATCTATATATGTTTTTTATAATAGAAACAACTTAAAATATAGAGTAATTTTTAAGTAAATATATATTTTTAATTGGACTGGAGAGTTCGTTTGAAATAAAATGAGATAAATTTTTAAAAAAACAATGTCTTTTATTTACAATTTAAAAAAATAATAAATCCATGACTTGAATAAACATTATAAATATTTCAAAAAATTTTGACATTATACTTCGTAGATAAATAGGGTAGAAAATTTTTATTTTTATTATAATTAATAAAAATTAAGAGCACATCAATGTAAGATAATTTTGTTCATAGCATCCTCCAGTTAAAATATTAAATTAACTAATTATTGTAAAAATAATTTTGAAATACCTTTTGAATATACGCATTTTTAAAATTGAAAACAAAACCATTTTATCCTAGTTGATAATTTTCCACAGAATCAACTAAAGTCACAGAAATAAACATTTTAATTATGTAAATTTATCTGCGTTTATATGCAAAACGATAGCTGCATTGAAATCAACTCTGAACTATGTTATAATTATTTTTTTAATGTTGAAATTTAATTAGCTCTAACAAAAGTGTGATAGATAGAAAAACATACACTGTTGTTACATACAATCGCCATTTGAAACAGTGAATGCATTGAATACTGATATTTTTAGATATAAAGACTTAGTAAGAAATTAGTTATTTGTTTTAATTTAAGTAAATGCCATAAAAATGTCATTAATAGAAATAAAAAAAAATTTTAGTTAATTAAATAACTTTTGACTCCTAGATCTCTATAACAAATCTAACAAAAATTAATTCCATACCTTTTGAAATAAATATTTTTCATTCCAATTTTGCTTGTTGGTGAACTTTTGCATACTTTTCTAAATGATTGATTTCTTTTTCTGAAGTCTCTCAACATTTAATTTTAGTTAAAATATTACTGCATTGTGTTATTCAATATTTTTTTACTAAATGTTTCTATGACTAATAATGCGTAAAAATTAACAAGGTAAATTTTAAATAGAAGTTGTTTTTTATTGAGGAAATATGCTCTTCGCTCCGTACTGTTATTAAATAATTTACTTTATTTACAGATACCATAGTTTCTATTCATATTGTTTGACTTCAGAAAATGTGAGTAATTGGTATAAAAAAGAAAAAGAAAATTAATTTCTTAAGTAGAAATCTAAGTATTTAACTGTTTAGCGCATTGCTTTCATAGATTTTCCTATAAATATCTTGTCTTTACAGTTTAAGACAAAAAAGGCAGTCGCATTTTACTTATTAACAGCTTTTAGTAAATATATTTTAAAAACACAGTTTATGTTTATATTACACAATAGTTTANTAAATTTCATTATACAAAATAGATAAAATATTTATCAATAATTTAATAAATAATAATAAATATTTTTTTAAAAAATCCAAATAAAATAATAACTTTCATTTAATTTGAAAAGGGCTTTTTTATTTTTTAACTTGTTTGAGTTAGGACGGTTTTCAAGAGAGCATATTTGACTGTCTATTAAAAGTAATTATCGTGCGTGCCAGGTGTCACGGTATCTCTTTTTTTCTTCAAATTTTAACTCTTAAGAAAATCAAAATATTATAATTCTATGCGATATTTCCTAAAAGTATTTGACTAAAATAATGTCTGTGCAAAAACTCCTGTTGAGAATTCAGAATCCTAAACTAAATTTTGGATCAGTTACAGAAAATCAAATTGCTCATTGATGCTTTCTCAATGAAATCCAATACAGCATTGACTCCTTAGTTTAGCAGATTTAGGATACAATCTATATCTGTTCATAGAAAATGTAGGATAAGAGTTATTCAAACACTTTCCATGCAACAAGTTATAAGCGCTTTACATTTCTGAAATTTACACAGTATAAAATGGATACTCGACATTCCCGAAATTCTCTGCATTTTCTATTTCCAGAGATATGTTCCAAGAACACTTCCATCAAACTGAAAAATAAGTTTTCACTTGTTTGAGGGTACGAGTTTCGTCAAAAGCATCAAGATTTTGCAACATATAAGCTTAACAATTGATTAGAAAACACAGCAAAAAATGAAAAATGTGAATGAGTAGTCAGTCATTCAGCTCCAGGAATCGAACCCGTGAATTCTGCTTACAAAAAAGCTCTAAACTCCGTCCCATGCCTTCATCCAATCGCTCGAGCAGCACATGAGTAAGAAAGTCAGAGTTGTCAAATATTTGTGTGTGCTTGGTTAATCAAACATTTAGCGATTTCGTTGTGAAATTATTCTCAAGGGCCATGGTAGAATCCATTGTTTAGAGAATCAGAATCCGGTCCGTGCTCCGATATAGGGAAGAGTCGGGTAGCCCCGTCCAGCGGCTACCCCCACCCACAGTCAATTTCATATGTATAGAATATTTTTTCAAATCAGTGGGCCATCGGACATTAATTGTTACATTAAAAAAAGATTATTTTCGAAGTTTCAAGTATTTATGCAGCTGTTAACATGGTAACCAATAGTTTTGAAAATATGTTGAATACAGTAGTCATGAAATTAAGAAAGATTGGTTGAATATTTCGATTAAACTTCATTATAATACTAAAAAAATAATTTTTTTCTATACATGCAGCATTAAAGTATGTAGTCTTAAGTTTAATTTGCACGAAGAAAGAAGTTTATATGCGAAAAATTGTTCGAGTAATTGCAAATTTACAAAAAAATTGGATTTCGGGTAGCCCCGCTCACATGAATGTCGGGTATCACCGCCCAATTTTATTTCGTCGATAAATGTACGGTTGCAAAGATTATTATTTTATTGCTTCAAATTTGAATGTTATATGCATTTTTAACAGCAAATATTGTTGTTAATAAATGATTGTTATTAAATGATAGAATTCACTAGAAGTATATAAATGTGTAATAAATAAAATTATTTTGCTATAAAAAGGATAAATGAGGTTTATCTATTGTCAATACATTGGTCACTTTCATTTACACCAGAAAAAAACAGTCAAAAAGCATAATTTTTGTAACTTGGCGGGGCTACCCGACATATTTTGAAAAGCGCTGAAAAACATGTTTCTTTAAATTTCTACTTTTTTAAGTTAAACTATTCTTTTTTTGGTTTATTCTTTTTGCATTATTTAATTAGATGGTAAAACAACAGAAACATACAAAAATATTGATTATTACTCAATATTATACAGAAATATAAGCAATACTCCTTAAGTGGGCGGAGCTACCCGACTCTCCCCTACGTGCTTGTAAGATCTTAGGAATCGAAAGTCCTGTGATCAATCGCTGAACAGTAACATGGGTACAGAATCTGAACAGAATTTCCTTCCCCTTCATACATATATCTAAATTGAGGAAGTGGCTTCATGAATGAGTAGTTTTACCATCGATCTATTCGTGGGTTTCTAATTTAAGACGTACTTTTGCCTTGTGTGCTCTTTTGCCAAATGAAAGGCGCTCCTTCATGACTTAATTCTCAAAAGGTGAATGGCTATTGAACTTGGCTTGTTCATATTTCACTAGAAACAGCATGATTGTCAAAAATGAATATAGAACTAAAAGGTTACATGGTGACATTAAAGGTAAAGGTTAAGGTAACATGAAACGTAACTAAAAGGTTTTTGAATTGGCAAAAATGAGAACTTTTTTTCTGACAGAGCTATAAAATTCTGATCTACTTTAAGATAGTTTACCGACGGGCAGTCTATTAATCGACTTTTTGTCCTGGACTCTTACTGATCAATTGCACATTAAAAGACAATAGGTTGATTAATAAATAATTATTTAGCATTAATGTCTTGTAAAATAAAATATTAAAAAGAGGGCAATCTTATTAGTAGTATCTCATTGCTTATCACGATTTTGTAAAGTTAGATCCAAAGTGTAAAAAATTCCTTATCAAATTACGGTAAAAAGTATCTGTACTCAGGGTGCCGGAACTTTTTATCATAAAATCTCTTTTTTTTTCGAAACTTGTTTCGGAACAAATAATATGATATACCGTGATTCTTACAGTAATAGTTACCGTAAAATCATACATAAATAAAAAATCATGAATTCATATCTAATCACTCAAATTGATCCAATTATCACTCCAATTGAACAAATATCGCTTTAAAAATAATTGCATAGTATTTTTCGGTAAAAATGGATTTAACAAATGGTGAACCCAAGGTGCCGGCACTTTATACCTTAATTCGATGAGGGATTTTTTGCAGTGTATGCGTAGAGCTTAAATATGTAATTTAATATATTTTCAAAATATAATAAATTTTATGATCAAGAATAGGAAAATCATTATTTGTTATGTGCTTCAACGGCACTTTCTTAAATTGTTTTGTTACAAGTTCAAAGTAAACATGATGCCACAATATACATATTTGCTTTGATATCGTATATCGCTTGCATAAAAATTGCTGTTTATCTAAGAAAAACTGTATCTTTGCCACAATAATGTTAAATCAAGGAGATATTTCATCGTTTTCAATTAAATATTTAGTGAAATGAAATTGGAAAGAAAATAAACATAATCTAATATTAGCGTTTTTTTCTCAAAATTTAAGATCCAATGTAGCTTATTAAATTATTTTAAACCTAAGTGACGAATTTGATGACTTGAAAAATATTTGAGGAATGACATAAATATTTTACTTGAGGCAACGCTGCATGAATCTCTTAAAGTGCTGGGCAAATATTTTATTTCGATAAAAGTAAGTATATATTAACAAATTCTATTTACTAAATGTTGATTTTATTCTCTGCTTATTTTGCTTCGAGTAAAATAGTCACTTATTTGCTCGAGCTTAATTTAGTTTCATCGAGCTTAGAATATGGACTAAGTTTTATTTAAGGCGCTACCATAGAAAACTGCTCATTTCAGGTTGATTTAAAATAGTAGTTAATTTAAAAAATAATAGTAGGTAATTATAATAGCTGGTTGATTTCAAAAATTACAAGTATTTTAGAGCATAATATTTGATAGTGATATTGTTAGTGAATTTGATAGTGATATTTAGAATAAAAATTAGATTTGAAAATTTATTTTGAAACAAAACTATTTTTATCGTCCAATATAAAAACGTCCTCTTAAGTGGGAACACAAAGCAAGTTCTTTACAACCTCCTATTGAAATAAAACAGTTTTCATTTACGCCTCTACCGGGATCGTCAGGACATCCCCAGATTTCGAGCCTTGAAAACGAATAATAATATTACAATTACACAAAAGTGTTAAACATGCTTTAGATAGCGTTATAAAAATATGTTTCAAAAAGGGGATCTGCATGCTTCGCTTACAAATCCACTGCCCCAATTGGATACCTGCTAGTGACGTAGTATGGGCAAAGACGTAGTATGACGTAGTATGGGCCTCGCATTTAAAAAGCCGCATTTGTGTACTATAGCAACTGTTCTTTCCATTCTATTTGGAGTAAGCCAAGCAGTCCAGTATCAATTCTCTTAAGTGACGCATTCTATATTCTGAACCAATGATTCTTTCACAAGTATTCCATTCTTAAACTTTATATTTCTTACCTAACACAAAGACAGGCACGGAGCCATGTAGAACAAAAACAAACAAATTATGCACCGAAGTTGGCAAGTACACAAAACAAAAATTTATCACAATATATAAACAAACAAAAAATCTAAGTTAGGTAAAAGACGTAGACAAAAAAGAATTATATTTCAGCATACTGCGTTGTATTTAAATAACTTCGCATTAATTGACATTCTAACTTATGTGAGAGAAACTTAGCTCAACTTTAATACGACATTTTGCTTATAAGCTATCAGCTGGAGCATTGACGTCATAGGTCACATGTACGGTGGGGGGTATCTGTGATATTCTTCTTCTTGAAGTGCAAGTACTCAATTGCTAATTGATCATTCTTATTTCTTAACTATAAACATTTAAAAAGAGCAGTCCCGCAGTGGATTGATCGTTAAGACACGGTTAACAGCACATCACCGAAGTCATGCATCACTGACTGCTGTCAGTGTGCGGGTGGGTGACTACTTGGATCAATCTGAGCAGGGACCGAGTGTGTGCGGTATTGATTCTCGTTAAACTGTTCTACCGTAAGGTGCTTGACTTCACGTGCAGGTTATTGGGCTACCGAAGCGAACCCTGAGATGGCAGCCGATCCAAAATTAAAACTTCAAATATACATGCGTACTAAGGCGCGGTTGATTCATCTATCTGCAAAACTAATACCATTTATTAAAATTGAAAATGCATATTCTATTGCTTTAAATTTTCAGATTTTTTTCCTCGTAAATTCCAAACAATAATTAATAAGATTTAACTTTTCAAATAAAAGAATGGCCTGAAAAGTTACATCTGTAATATATCAGGCCACCTTGACTCCGAGACTTTGCCCCGTAATGGTTATACTTAGTTTTTAAATGAGTCAAGAAAAGTAAGCACACTTTCCTCGTTTAGTTGTTCCATTTAAGCTGAAAACTGAATAGACTTATTTTTTGCTGCGTTGATTTTCGTTAACACGCAGTTCGAGCTGTGTTCATTTTTTTAAAAAAAAGCATTTTGATATCTGCTCATTTCCGTAAACGTGATTTTTAAACTGTGACCATTTTCGTAAACACGCATTGTGAGCTGCGTCATTTTTTAAAACTCACCGGCAGTGCATCAGCTCTTTTTATGTAGAAGTGCTTTTGTGACAAATTCACAAACTTCAAATAGCACTTTCTTAAAACAGCATATAATTTTTTTTCACAAACACGATTACTACGTTATTTTTCATCCAAATTCCTTTGAAAAGGTTTTAGCATGTATGTATTATTTTGGATTGGACTTTTTTCGATTATTGCGTTAATAGCTTTTAAATTAATTAAATGTTAAACCTTTGCTTTTTTTAATGCTACTATTTTGCTAAAACAATTTAGAAAAATAGTTTTTGTTTTTCCTTTTGTTTTTTTTCTACTATAATTGTATACAAAAACAATACATCTAAGCCCGAAAGTCATAAACGAAATCCACATTTTAATTAAAAACATAGTCTTTTTAATTTTTAATTCTACTTAATTCTTTCTCATTCAGCGACCAAAGAAAAACAAATTTAATTAAGAAACATCGAGAATTTTGTTCTTACTCCTTTATAGTCCCATTTGAAACATTTCCCTACACTTTTCCTCCTAAAAGTTTTGGAAATCTTCGGCAACGTGGAAAATCTCAGTTCCATCTTCTAACTTATGGGAAAGGTAACGACCCACAAGAGGATTTACGAAACGGTCATAGAACTCCCTCGCAAGAAGTCGTTTAGATCTCCCTCCTCCCACACATTAAATACCTTTCTTTAAGCAACTAGTGTCGTCGGAGGCTTTTCTAAAGAGATGGAATTAATTCCCATAAGGGTTCGGTTACGGTTGTTTGCCACGACGCCGTTTATATTTTCTCCCCCAGACGGCAAAACAAATCTAAGACGTTTGTACGATGAAATGTGGGGACTCCCCAAAATATTTCAGCTGTTTTATTACTGTTAGAAAAATATTTTTACGGCCTCTTTTTTTGTATCTTGATATTTTTTCCACGAATGAAAATGCTGTAGCCATTTTTAAGGTTATCAATTGATGCATTGTATGCATACATGGTAATATTGTAACGTAACAGACTAGAGTGTGGATTTATGATTATTGCGTAAATAAAATTTTATGTACCATACTGCTGAAAAGGAGTAGAGACTATTCTAAATATCATAAAAATTTGCTAAAACACTACAAGCATCTGTTTTGGATGATAGCAAATTCAATGAGAGCCATACTTAGGAAATTTTATTGGTCGTGAATAAACAAGGTGTTGGGGCAAATGTTCTTTTATTTGCACATTATTTTTATTAGATCCAATTTTTTAGGTTGTGCATAAACAGAGATAGGGTAGAATGGTTAAATCAAAACTAGACATTGAAAAGAAAAGTATGAGCAAAACTACCTGAATATAGCAAATATTACAGCGTTTCTGGCTCCATGGAAACACCAAAAAGCTCGATGGCTTTTACCGAAGCGCTTTTGGTTATGATTTCAGTAAAATTAACAATAATATGGTTTTATAATATGTGATAAAATTTAGAGAGACATAAAAAACATTTATTCGGTTAAATTTGCTTTTTAGCTTTACATTTTTTACTAAATAAGTACTAATATGAATTCTTGATTTCGAAAACTAGAACTTCCTATAAGCGGTTGCCATATAAATGCAAAAATTGCCAAATGAATGGTTTAAATACCATATATTTTGGTTAACCAGAACTATGTTGTTGCTTTTTTTTACCAGGAATGTTCTTACTATACAGCACAGTTATTTTACCAGATATTTTTTCTCTGTGTGGTGTCCTAATATTATCTTCGATTAATACTCTTAGGGGGACCGGAAAGTAATGTCGTTTCGGTGTATTTGATATTTGTTATCAAGATTTTATTTTAAATCAATAATGTATTCACCCTCGTTAGTAACAACCTTTCAATGCCAGGTCGAAAATGAATAGAAATGGATCGGAAAAAAATGAATTGGTTTTTAAGACTCTAACGAATATTCAATGCGCCGAAACGAGAGTACTTTCCAATCCCACTAATAAATTGCTGATAAAATGTTAATTTTGAAGCAGACGAAACTTAAGGGAAATGGTTTCTTTTTCACATGGTGTGCCGTATTTTTTGGTTATGGTTCTTTTGCCAAATGTGCCAATACCATACAGTGCGGTAAATGTAATAGAATTTCTTTCTCCATGTAAAAGGTAAAATAAAGTTTATTTGCTTTATGTTTTGATAATTTTTTTTACTCGTTCCAAAAATGTTCTGAGTATTCCGCACTAGAAAAACATTCAGTAGCTGTAGGCTAAAAGAAGTTGGATAAATATTATAAAAAAACTTTCACCCTGAAATTTGGGAAGATGAATTTAAACTATCTCATTCCTTCAAAACTTCTAAATTGTATTTTCAGCTACGTTCAGAGATTGTTTGCTCAATATGCTTTAATAAAGTATTTACATAAATTTGAAAACCAGGGGTTAGTCTATAATAAAAAGGTTCAATAGCCAAAGGCTAAAAAAATCGATAGTTAATCTAAAGAACTTTAAAATTTTATTCTCACGTATAGAAGTCAAAAGTGTAAATAAAAGTTTTCCCGCTTTCAAAGAGCGAATAAATAAAGAAAACATTCTAAGCTAAGCCGAATGAGAGCAATTGAAAATTTAAATTGAAAGATGGCTTAAATGCAAACGCAGTTAGCAAAGAAGAGAGTGCAAGCGGGGCAGGAGCATTTTCTGAATATCAATTTATGCAACCGAAAATACTTCGGTTAAAATCGCGGGAAATGCTATTTGCCAGTCAAAAATGACATTATTTTTACTTTACGTTTTCTTTTCTGCAAATTTCGGAAATTCCTTTACACGGGAAATGCAAATTCCAAGATGATAAAATGTAAATTATAAAGAACGTGTTAGTGTATAGTAGAATTGAGAGCTAAGGTTTCCGAAGAATTTTTCCTGCTTCTTCAGGATATTTGATTATAACAGTTACAAAAATTCTGCAGATTCCTTAAAGAATTTTTAATTTATTGTTTTTTACTTGATTGAAACCTAAAATAACTCTGTGTAAAAGTTTTACACATCTCTATATAAACCTCGTGGCTAGATTCGAAACAATGAGCAACTTAATGTTTAAATGATTTGGAATATTTCAAATTAATATTCTTATAATTGACTCTTTTATGAATATAAGGTTAAAAATATAATATACAAACAGTATTACCTGTCGCTACTTGGGTAAAAAAACATATTAAGTGATCTGTATGAAAGTATGAACAGTATGTAGTTGTGGTAAATAAATGCTTGTCATATTTATCCGGTACTACAGATACTAGATACCTCTTTTTAACCATGCTTTAAACTTTCTCCAATAATTGGCACATAGTGCTTAAGTTTTAAAGTTTTGACTCGTCCCATACTAATTCACGAGATCCAAAATTTTTCACTGTAGCAATGATAATTCTCAAAAATGCTACAAATAATTTTAACATTTCTTGCATGTCTAAAAAATTAACTCTCAACTTACTAAATGGGTGCTAAGTAACTTGTATATTTTTTTATGTATTTATTTTCAGGTGACTTAACATAGTTAAATTTTTTATTCCTTAATTGGCATTGTTAATTAGAAATTCAACTATGTAAAGTAATGCACGTGTTACGGTCAATATGAATAGTCGGTTATTATTAATACTAACCGGTCAATATTAATAATTTAAGCGAGTTTATCATATTAACTGGTTATTACTTATAACCACGGAAGTTTGGTCAATGTCATTCTTTTTTATAGGGAATATTTCCGTATCGTGATTTTCAATGTCAACTACTATCGCCAAGGAGCCAAATTGGTTTTAAACTGGAAAATTTCTTTAAAAAAACATATAGGTGTTTGCCCGGGGGAGGCTACGAGTTATTATACCCTTCGAGTTGGTCCCTTTCTGTGATGTTTTTTTTTAATTATTTATTTATTTATTTTCTCTTGGGTAACTGCCCTGGAAGTTTGCAGCATTTTCCGTTAATGCAATTTCGAGAAAACAATTAGTTCCAAGAATAAATATTTAAGATAATTATAATACAAATAATATTTAAGAATATAATTTGAAACAATGGGAATTTAGAATTTAGTATAAACCTCAAGAAATGCTTTAACTTGACCATTTCTTTAAAAAAAATATCTCATTGACTAACTTCATTCTAAATTTTTGCAGATTATATTCAACAAACATACATTTTGCATATTGTCAGTACACTGTTAATTAATAACTAAGTCTTAAATTTCTTGCTATTATTGACAAAATATTTTATTCTACTATTCCACTTATTTTTATTCTGAAAGAAAATGCTCCTCAGGAAATTCTGGCACCGTCCTTTTTAAAAGTTGAGTTAATTTTTATAAAATTGTTTTTAAATCAGCTATTTCTTGGGAACTGCTCAACTAAGTGATTTTAAATTTTGTGAGTTACCAAAAAAGTTTTATACATATCATTAAAAGTCATGCAAATTATGTAATCTCCTGGAATTTGCTGTAAAAGCAACAACTGATAAATTGTTAACCAATTATCACTTTAAGTATTCTTATTTTTTTTACGTTTTATGGAAAAATTTCCTGTTTCATCATATTTTATTCCTTTTTAAAAGCTTGTATCTTTATTAATGAAACACTTTTTATTATTATATCGAAAGAAGGTTCATAATAAACATTTATCTGAATTTTAATAAGCAAAAACTGAAATAAACTTAATTAATTTATATTCATTTACACTAATATTTTTTTAACATTTTAAAAATATTCTTCCCTTTTTTATTTATCATTTTATTCTGCAAATATAATCCTAGAGAGATTCAAAATATAATCCATGAATTTTCTTATTCAAAAAGAAAATAAACAAAAAAATAAAGAAAAGAAAATGGAATAATTCCGAGAGAAATATTACTCCAATGCTGCTAAACTTGGAAAAAAATCCAACTTTTCTTGCGAATTCTGCTTTATATTTAATACAGTCGTTATATCCTTTGAAATACTTTCAGAATGCTTGCCGTTATAAAAAGCTAATCTCTCATCGGAGTTTTATTACGCAAAAGAAGTGGAAAATGAAAAAGAGAAAAAAAAACACATCATATGGGAGTAATTTTGAGACATTTTTTTTTATTTCATTCAACTGCGCTGGATAAGAATTAGCTTCGAAATTTTTCTCGCATATTTATAAGAATTCAAATTTTCATTTGAAATCGTTGATATAACGAAAAACAGAAAATAGCTAAGCAGTAAACCTCTTAATTTTAAAGGAACGTAAAAATTATAGAATTGTAATATTCTATTCCCTAGTTTATTTTTGAAAGAAATCGTTAAACGAATGTTTTACAAATTTGATTTCATATTCCTCTGGAGGCTTATAAATATGACGGCAAAATATTTTAGATATATTCTAATTAAAATAATAGAACTTGAATTTAAAATTACAGTAAACAAATACATTATTTACTTGTTTTATATTTTGCAATTTTAAAATATATCCTTTATTTCATGATGCAGTATTGACTTCGATTTAAGCTGCGGAGTTCACTTAATTCACACTAAATATATAAAAACAAAGAGGCTATTAAGCACCCCTTTGAGCATAAGGGAGAGATGGGGAAAATCAAGAAGGCGGATAAATCGGATATTTTTGATTAGGTTATTGCAGCCATTTACGAGAAAGCATGTGACACTATTTGCAGATAGTAGACACATTATTTGGAGATGAATGATAGATAGAGTAGATTTATTTGTCAACTTAGTGTAGCGAAATATTTGCTAGAAAAGTCTTGATTTTTACACCACCAATTTATATTTTGGTTTCTAATTGCTAGAAAAATTTACTTTAGATATATTCAACGCGTGATAACATTTTCTTTACCTATTATATTAAACTATTAAAACGGGTACCACTCTACGTTTAATTCATGCTAATTTTACTTTTCTCTTAAATATCATTGTCACATAAGACACTGACCTTATCAATTGGATAAAGACGGGTAGTACAAAAGGTTATATTACAGGTCAAAATCTCAGGTAGGTCGTGTACAATGTCTTAACTGTTAAAAAAGGGCTTATAAAACTAATTATCAATGCAGATGAACACATCTACACTCTTATTTGTCATCCTTAAATATGATAAATATGAGAAATTAAATTTATTTCATTAATACATAATTTCTCAATTTTAATATTCAATTCAAAATTATTTACTTTTTCTGAATTTTAAACGCATACGTTTCTCAATATAGAAAGGTCTTTTAGACAGCAAGTAGATACGTAGATATATCATTAGAAACACGTAGATATATCTTAAGCTTACTGCAATAAATAAATAAAAGAAACAATGTTTTTTTTTTATTTTTTAACTGTTCATTGAAAACATACAGTACCAGGTCGTAATCTTATTTCCAAAAATACAATTTATTTAAAATTCGAAAATATAGTTTTTTTTGCATTATTTTCTTTTAAAANTTTTGCATTATTTTCCTTTAAAATGAGACTGAAAGGCTTATTTATCATTCAAATACAAATCAAGCAGTTTTATGCTCACAATTGCTTAGGAAAAAAATTTAAAAAAAATAACTATCCGGTTTTCTCAAAAATTTTCTTTTATTATCAAAAACATTTTTCTACTAGTAAATACATAATAGCTGTGTTTTACTAAATGCAACGTTCTTATATTTTCGTTTCGTACTGTTTATATTATGCATTCCATATAACCAAGTGAAGAGAATTATTGCTAATGGTAACAATAATTTAATATGATCAATTTAGTACAAATACAAGTTTTTCAATAATCAATTACAAAAAAATAGAAATCATTATTTATCTTTTTACTGTATGAAACACTAACGTATATATTGTTACAAAAAAACTGGCAAACCGAACCGAACGAAGAACCGAAATATTAAGTGAGTGAGCAGGCATAAGCTTGAACACTCATCATATATCACAGGAAAATATATAAATTTGCCACTCTGGTGTTAGAGCATATGTAAATACGAAGTTTTCTTTCCAAAGCGTGGCAAAAGGGCAACATTCTAGCCTAAATGGTTACAGCGCCATGCTGTGACAAAAAGTTCAACTGCTAGTTCGATTCTTATAATATGTTAAATTGAATTTATGAGCTTCGCCGCAATCATTTTGTTATTTCCTTGATTTTAGTTCCATAAAATACTTAGATATAATTCCATAAGGATGTTGTCAAGTTATGAAGACGAAAAGTACCTTTTGTAAATTATCAATTCATTTTAAACATTTTAATTTTTCCACATTTTCCTTGTTCTTAAATTTGTTTCAATGTCAAATAAATTATCTATTTATGTGGAAGACCTGCACCATGAATTCTTTTCAATTAACAGAAGAATTAATTCGGGGAAGTGTTATCGTTGAAGATTATTTTTTTCTTTTCTCTACTTGCATTAGAATTTATCATGCTGCAGAATTAAATAAACAAAAGTAAGCAAAAGTATGACAGAAAAACTTTTTACAAATGGTAGAATTAAATCTAAGATAAAAAATTTTGAATCATTTAGAAAATTTTAAGTTTCTACAGAAATGCACAACTAGAAAAAAATTGAAATATTACATTTTTTTTTCATTTTCATGATGAAGAACGAGTGAGTATAATATCAAGCAGATGAGCAATCATAAGCTTGAACGTATGTAATTACAAATTCCTGAATGAAAATTCTTTTCTCGCTTGAACAAAGAAAAGCTGAAACAAACAGAGCTATAGGTTGGGCAGAAATGAAAGGTTAAAAGCGAACAATTTATATTAATAAACTACTCTATATTTAATTTAAATTCATACGTAATAATTTACACAATTAATCTATTATTTTAAAGCTATATTAATTTTAATGATACTTCATAATTAACTCAGGAAAGGTGCGTTTTATGAATAAGATCAGCCAACAATGTTTTTTCCCTTCATTTTCAAAGCATGGCAAAGCAAGGAACAAAGTGAAATCGCTTTGCGGGAGCAACCTGATAGGAGCTGTGAAAACAATTATGTGGATGATGAACTCTGCGAATGATGATAGGACTAATACTATTTATTTACTTTTTTTTATTCATGCATTATAATTTGGTGAGTTGCCAGTACTTTTCCATATGATTGACCTCTTAAAGTTATTAATAAATTAAAAGTCTAAATAACTTGATTAATATTAACTTTTTAATTAATTTTTATTTTCACGAAGGAATAATTATTTTAATAATTGCAAATAAAAAAGTTTGAATTTTTCTTTTTGTTATACGTTTAAAATACTGTTTTAAATATTTATTATATTTTTTTCTAGAAATTTATTTGCACTTTTATGTTTACATAAATATTTTATGCGCAGTTTGTTTTTAAAACATGTTTGCATTAAGAAAACTAGACAAATGAATATGACTATTAACTAAAATAAAATTAAAAACAAAATAAAAAAATGCATTAAAATTTTTTTTGTTTCTCTTGTTGAAATTTGAGTCCACATCTGTTCAGATTCCCATGAGTATTAGATGCCTTTCAATTTTCCTGCTTTCATGGAATTTTCTCGATAATACACTTCTTCAAAATGACTAAAAATAATCATTGTTATTTTCGATTGTTGTTCACGATATTTTGAAACAATATACAAAAATAATGAAAAACAAATGATTTTCTATGCTAACAATTGTTAAACTCTAGTAACTATGCACAAAGGAAGAACGCTAAAAATGTAATTAGTACATTAAAGTTAGCTTATCGTTATGAATAATTTAAAGACAATAATGTAACTGTTCCATTAAAAATATTAGTTCTCCTTTAAACTAAGCTCAGTTAAACCCGAAAGAATTAAACATTTTAATTTCTTAAACCAAGTTTTTTTTTTCTTTTTCTTGGAAAGCTTTATTCCCTTCAGAAACTGAAAACTCCCCTACACTCTTTTCCAAGCCAGACATATTGAAGGGATGAGGGAATAATTAAATGCCTTCTATGCAAGCAAGTGAGACCGACGCATTTCAAAGGGAAATGACTTTCAGCTTTAAAGTTATAATGGCACTATTTATAATAAGTGAAGAGGTTGGATTGTACTTATGTACGAATCTGACATTGCTATCTAAGCAAATGAAATATTGCTCCCTATGCCAAATAGCCAAACTGAATAGCCCATACTAATAAGGATTTCGTGGAACTAATAGATCAAGGGCTCTTATGAACATAAAATACTATTTTTGACCTGTACTTACTTGAATTTTTTTTCTTGTTTCTAGCTAAGCAATTGAGGCATAATTTCTGTTGTATTTTGTGGATATGATTTGAGTGAAATCAAATCCGAGTTAATAAGATAAATACTTTTGATGAAGAATTAACACAAATATACATCTTTCGCACACAAAAAAAGAATTCTTCAACTTTCTAACCTATACACTAGTATTTAATCTCATTTTATTTAACATTGCAATTTTACAGTTGTTAGTCTTACCTTATTTTAAGAGATGAAAATTTCAGATTAGTAAATTCAAGGTAAAAGTCAAACATTGTACTTGTGGAACAGTGAATCACTGGAAATTTTAAACTACTATTCTTATTGCCTTGAATTCAGTTTCATTCAATTTAATCTAAAACAAATACACATTCAATAATACCTCACTTGTCTAGAGAGTCACTAAATAAAAGAATTAAAAGTGTATATAAGAACAGGACAAAAATGAAACTATTTCTACATAAAACCTGTTGCAACTTTTGGACTATTAGATCTATTGTTTCAGATTTGCAAGGCCATACTCCAGAGGGGAAGGGGAGTCGGAGAAAAATTGCGCAAATCCCGAACAAAATAACAAAAGATGTAGCGTCTTTCAAATAAATTTTCTTTTAAAAATGCAATGCTTACATTCATACAAGAAAATATGAAAACTACAATTTTTGAATAAAGCTTTTCAAAAATTATGCAATATATGGAAATAAAGCTAGGCGTTTTTTGTACTTAAAAAGCCAGCAATAAATTTCGTTTTGGAACCAGTAAGACTTGTATTGTGTATTTGGTCATTATTGATTTACCGTAAACGCTGTAAAAACTATGAGGTAATGTCTTCCCGAACTTAGTGTTGAACACCCTTAATTTATGTCAAGGAATACTTAATTTCAAATTAAATAAGTAGCCATACTAATAAGCTGAATAATAACTGAGACATACTAAATAACTTATTTATTGTAAGATGTTTACTTTTTTTATTCCATATACTGATTTATATATCGAGAAGTATTATCTAAACTATTTCTTTAAAATCAGGAATTTTTATTTTAACCTAACTCAATAATTTTACGGATTGTATTTTGGACGCAATGTCTTAAACACTAAACTCATGGCTGAAGCAAGATCCTTAAGGAAAAACTCAACATCAGCCGTGTTCTTCTTACATTTTTATTTTGCTAGTTTTAAAGAAATTCTTTCTTTCTGAACTTTTACCTGCACCAAAAACAATCGGCCCCACGAGGGAACCACGCACTCAGTGATGTCAGTGGAGTTGCCTTGTTTCGTCGAGGGGCTCAATGAAATATTCTTGAAGAAAATAATCTCCAGGAGTGGTCACGAGTCCAAGACGGAATGCATTTCTTGAAAAAGATTGGCCCCTAGTCGATCCTTACTCAGACTGTGTTCTGAGATTGTTAGACCATATATTTTCCTCTCTGGACGTGCGTTTGTTGCTCCATAGTTGCACGTTTCAGTCCTTCCACAGCTATTTTAATCTTACTTCCTCAAATGTGTGGTATGGCCTTTTTGATGGAAAATTTTGTTTTTGACAGTCTGGAAGAGAGATGGGAAGTAATATATATTACATGACGTCGCTGCGATGTACGTGAGATCCGCTCTGGAATCCTGTAATGATTTATTTGAAGCTTCTTTACTTCGTTTATACGAATAAACTGGATTGGTATTTTTAAAATTAAATTTAGAGTTAAGATTGCATTTTTGTATGCTCCTAATTTTTGTACTAAAACTTCAAGTGATTTTTCGTTAGTAGATTTTTTATGAAAAGTTTCGTTTTTGTCATTTTGAAAAAAATAAAACATAATATATTAGTTTTTGCACAATTAAAATTTTTATAAAATTTCATTAAGTGCAATTTTCACGTCCTCATAATCTTCTTTCCTTTCTCTAATCAAATATATTTTATGCATCTATTTAGTATATCTTAAGTTGTCGGAAATCATAATTTATATTTTTTCAATGAAAGTAAGTAAATGCTTGAAAAAGATAAAATTTTATAAATTAATTGTGATGACAAAGTTATACAATGTCCAGATTTTTATTTAATTTGTTGTTAAAAATATTTCTTTTAAAATTTACTCAAATATCAAATGTATGTAACAGCACAATAAGTATTTTAAAAATTCACTTTCTTTAAAAAAAAGCAATAATACATTTCCTACCTTGTCTCATTAAAATAAATGTTTTTTATTGTAAGATTGCAAAGAAATTATCTTTTTTTTTAATTTAAAAGATCTAATAGCAAAATTATTCAATTATAAAATATTATAATTTGACAAAAATTTTACAAAGTTTTCGTTTGAAATACTTTTAATTTTCCAATTGAATATTTTTATAATCCATATTTTTTAAATAATAAAAGTATTTAAAGTGAAAGAAATAAATGAATTAAAAAATTTCTCAAAAACAGTTTTTCGATATTCTTAGCAATTTCAATTATTCTTAATTAAATATCATATTTATTTAAGTTTTGTTTGTTGTAGTTTATTTCCGTCGCTCTAGATCTGCACAATGGGTTATTGCGACTGTCTGGGAAACATCCCTGAGAACGATACATGCCATCACAATTTTTAGCCTCTGCGAAGGGGATGGTTCCCCCGCATTGGTAAGGGGAGCCATCCCCTCCGAAAGTCAACGACCTGCTCGTGAAATCGAACACTATAAGGTAGAACAGTTTAATGAGTATTGGAACAGCACAACTTTATTCGTACTTATTAAGGAAATTATTATTTATTATCATACGAATGCGTATAAACTGTCGAACTCATTTATAAGCAATTGTGTAATGTACCAGATATCACACACCCTTGGTCGTACTTGTTAAAAGAAATTATTATTTATTATCACTCAAATATGTATAGACTGTCGAGCTCATTTATTAGTAATTGTGTAATGTACCTGATTAAATAATTATGGACATGAAGATCATTTCCTTTTCAAGAGAAAACAGGAAAAAGAATTGAAAACATTTAACTTTCTCCTTCCACGCAAGCCTTGATTTTTTCTCCTCAATGCCATTAAAAATTCATCCACAGGAAAAGAAAAAAAATATAAGAAAAGAAGAAAAAAAAGAAAAGAAAGAGAAAAATTAAGAAAGAAAAAAAATTAAAAAAGAACAAAAATTAAAAAAGAAATATACTTTCTAATTTTTAGTACCCGAGGATAAAGAAACTACTGTTGAATAAGAACGTTTTACTTTACTTCTTTTGTAATGAATGATATTTAGTACTATACACAGTGGCAGACTGGATGTGGTGCCATTTTGTTTGATGACAAGTGGACCCCCTAAAATCGGAAGCATTTTGTGAGGATGCATAAAAGATATCGAATAATACGCAGAAAAAAATCTGGTAAAATTACCTTACTGTTAAGTAATAATATTTCTGGTATAAAAAATGGTAATAAAATCAAAATATACGATATTTAAACGATTTATTTGATAGTTGTTCACTTCATATAGAAACATTTTTCCAGAATTTCTGGCTTTCAAGTTTTTATTAGTGTGTTTTTCAAGTCTGGTCCATAGTTTTTATTACCCCACTTTTAGTAAAAAAAACGAAACTGAGAAGTCAACTTAACTGAATAAATCGTGTTTTTGCCCTGCTCATGATAAAATTACAAATTTCATACGTATTATACAACAATATTTTATAGCTAATTTCACCAAAACCATTTCCAAAGCGCTTTGGTTTAAATGACTACACTTTTTGGCTTTCCCATAGAGTCAGAAACATGGTTAATTTTACCATGTTTTGGCAGCTGTGCTCATATTTTTTTTAGATTAATCAATGGTGGATTCATCCAAATGATAGCCTGCTTGTTTGCAAAACAACTCTTCAGTATAATTCTGTGCTATATTGGAATAAGCCACACATTGAATCTTCCCTCTTCTTTGTCAAAACCTATATACCTTTGAAGTCCTCCAACATTTTAAACTCAAGTCATCCATTCTACTAATGGCAATGATGGCAACATTTCCCCTCATATGTACAACTACCTTTCTTTTGCAAATAAAATATTGCTCAGTAATGAGCTGTTCCTGTGTACTGTGATATAAAATAGCCTTAGTCAGAATATATTTGCATTTTTATACAGTGTTTCAACCTTTTAAATTTAGGAACATTTAAGCATTCAATCAGCACGCAATTCATTCCTGTTTGTGGACAGCACCACGTAATAAATATGTTCTTTTTTTTTCTTTTGGTCAAAAGTAAAAAGCCAATCGAACAATCAATTCTCCTCTCATTCTTTGCTTTCTTTATTTTCTTTTTGCCCTTTTCAGTCGGGGTTTTTTTTTTTCTCTCCGGGTAATTGTTGCAAATACCAAAGTTTTTTATGAGACACACCACCAATTGCTTTTTCTTCTCCCCAGGCAGAAAGAGGAGAAAAAATCCATTGTTTTATTGTCGAACGTTTCTGAAAGAAAAACGAAAGAATGATGGGATCCCCGTGAGAGTTTCGAATTTGGTGGCTTTCAGTAAAGTCCCTCAGCTACCGAATATCCTTCTTTCTTACCCTAAAGTTCTGGAATAAACTATCTTTAGATAAAGAACAATGCGGGCACAAGTTCAACTGATTGATAGAAAGACAGATGGCGAGGGATTTGTTATTCTCAACTCAACCGCGATGTTTGTCTCAAATGTCATTTAAATGCATACAAAACAATGAGATTACAGAGTCTTTACCAATTCTTTCTTTTTTTTATTTATGTATTTACATTTTTTTTTCCTTTATCGTGCGATTTTTTATTACTTCCATTGCGTGTAAACTGCTCTAGGTAATATTGACATTAAATACATAACTTTTTTTTCCACAAATATTTTTTGTTCAAAGTGTAAACTACCATTGACTTTTAGTACAGGGAAGAATGGTTTTTTAATAGCTATTTTTCCAATTTTTCGTAAACTATGTAAAAAAAGTAAATCAGTAATGAAATCAATTTAAAAGTAGTTTTTGATTAGTAATAAATATAGATTAAATATAGTATATAAATTTTGATTAGCGACAATAATAGTGGTGGGTAGCTAGAGGTGAATTAGTAATAATTTGAGTGCTTATTGATAATATAATATTTCAAAAAATTCCCCCGTAATTTGAAATAAATAATTTTTAAGAGGTATTCATAAATGAATGGAACAAAAAATGTCTTGCTCACATAAAAAAAATTATTCTATATCAGAAACTTTAGAGAAAATGGATGCTCTCAAGTTTTGTTTCCGTCATGCAATATCTTATTTTTTAGTATATTTTATTTTTATCAATTGATAAAAGAGTTTTAGTTTACAATTCGTCAGATTGACGTTGTTCAATTTTCAAATGTAAGCAATACAAAAATTTTGTAAAAATATGTCGATGCAAATTATTTATAGATACCAACGCATAGCATTATGGTTTCACAATTTAAGTCTTAGTTGAGAATTTTTTCATGCAATGTTTTCTTATTTTTATTTTTTGGAACGCAATATGCAACGACATTTTCATATTTTTATACGCTACCACGTTTTTATTACCTTATATTAAAAACAATTTTGTTAAAAAAGAAAATTTCATTAAAACATCGTAGAATATCAAGGGTAAACCGGTAAAACTCTGAATATATATTTGGTTTGGTTTTACCATTGATGTCGCACTACAGTTAAACTTGCGTGCTATTGGTAATAGTCTGATGATGATGGCATCAGATTATTTTTCCCGCTGAACAAAACAAGATGGCATCAGATTATTTTTCCCGCTAACAAAATAAATCAACGATGATGCAGACTACGCCAAAAAGGTGTTTTACATGTGAGTAAGGGTTTTGTTATAATAAATAATTAAACGGGTGAGTAATATTAACAATAAATTTAATGAAACAAATTAGTAACAGGGTAACATATCGGACATGACATTTTCATGTCAACACCACCTTGGGCACACCTAGTACTACCACTACCGTAAGAATAAAAACAGTTCTGTATGTTTTCCCTCTTAGGGGAAAAGTTGAATCATTTTCCCTTTTTGCGTTTTCTGAATCTCACTTTCAGTATTTACTTTTTTGGACAATAATTCTATCTAATTTTCGGCAGTGATTGCTATTGATTTCCCCATAGTTTTTAAATCTGATATTTTTTAATACGATATTATTTATGACAACAACCCTGGATGCTTTCAAGTTTTGTTTCCGTCATGTAATATCTTATTTTTTAGTATATTTTATTTTTATCAATTGTTAAAAGAGTTTTAGTTTACAATTCGTCAGATTGATGTTGTTCAATTTTCAAATGTAAGCAATACAAAAATTTTGTAAAAATATGTCAGTGCAAATTATTTATAGATACCAACGCATAGCATTATGGTTTCACAATTTAAGTCTTAGTTGAGAATTTTTTCATGCAATGTTTTCTTATTTTTATTCTTTGGAACGCATTATGCAACGACATTTTCATATTTTTATACGCTACCACGTTTTTATTACCTTATATTAAAAACAATTTTGTTAAAAAAGAAAATTTCATTAAAACATCGTAGAATATCAAGGGTAAACCGGTAAAACTCTGAATATATATTTGGTTTGGTTTTACCATTGATGTCGCACTACAGTTAAACTTGCGTGCTATTGGTAATAGTCTGGCATTTACTCTTAATGAGGATTCGAAGACAACTTCCAAAACGGAGGGCAGATGGTAATGGAAATAATCACCATGAGACAATGGCCTCTCAGTAAGTTTGTGATGTCACCCACTTAAGTTCTACGGATCGCAGGTGTATTTATCCAAGAATACTTTAAGAAATAGTTGAGATCTTACACTAGTTAAATTGCACAAGTTGAATTCATCAAAAATTTCAAAAAGCTAATAATATTTACAGAAATTTGTTTTACTTCACTATCAATAGTTTTATTAAGGAGCCAAATGTTTCGCTAATTTGATAGTATAGCACTCCTTGATAAACACTGAACAATACCGTAAACATTTTAATTGTTATATGTAACTATTTCTCTTATGTAATTAAGAATCACATCATTAAGTCTGCAAAATGAAAACTAAAAAATAAAATGATAAGTATCACTTACTCTACTATTTTCAGATACTTAATAGTTGTCCCGCTCAATTGCATTCATCTATTGTCCTTTTGTTTCTTCATTTTTGTATAATTTGCAAACGTAACTTTTGGTTGTACTTTATAATTATCTTTGCAACTTGTGGTTGTACAGATATTTTGTGAAATAAAAGCTGTAATTTGAAAAAGCAAACATCAAGTGACCTTGTTGTTCAATGGCGAACAATAACAAGTAGTAGCAATTCCAATCCCTTCCAAGTGTAATGTCACGAAAACAAATCTCGTGATTATGTTGGACTGTGACTATCGCAGTTTGTGAATCGGTTATGCTTCCACACCACATTTACTTACTTCTAAACCGTGATACGATCGGAGAAAGTGCAATCTGATGAAACGCGTGCAGCTTCTGCATAAGCCGAGTCCACCTAAGTAAAACATTACGTGAAGTGTTATGCTCCACTCGAACTTTTATTTTATTTTATTTTATTTTATTTTTGAGGTAGATGTTCAAGTTAAGTTTTTCATCAAACAATATTTCATTGTAAATTTTATTGTATGTTTTTTAATGTAGTTAATTATTATGACTTAGCTCATATAATTATTAAAATTCGAAGAGTAATAAATGAGTTATTTATTTTACAAGGAATAATATTTAAGCAAGATAAAAATCTCATTCCCAAAAAAATCCCAAAAATTTCATCAAAAGTTGTTATAGATCCTTTGGATGATCCAGAATACAACTGGGAAAGAATTCATATGTATGGTTTCCGTTGGCCCCTTTTTAAGGACATATTTTATATTGTGCATTAATGCTAAATCTAAATGGGCGGAAATTCGTATTCTGAAAGATGCACCTACTTCTAGTGTAACTAATAAACTTTTAAATGACATCTTTTCTTTTCACGTATTTCCCAGAATAATGGTTTCTGACAATGCCACTATCTTTACAAGTGATGAATTCAAACTATATTATTCTAAATACGGTATTTTGTAACGTTTCCTCGCATCTGGACATCCTGCATCAATTAGCATAGCTGAGCGAAATGTTCAAATTTTCAAACATCGGCTAAAATCAATATCCAAGGAATCAGGAAGTTTAAGGGAGAAAGTTCATAGAAACCTCTTACGCTATCACACCTCACCACTTGCTTGTGAAAAATTTCCTGTTGCACTATACATAAACAGAAAATTTCGGATACAATTAGATGCTATTTTTCCAAATCATTTTTATAAGTCAACAAATTTTTACTAAGCCTGCACATTCTCTTCAAATAGGAAAGATAGTTCAAGTGCGTATGTATCAAAACAATGCCGAAGTGTGCAAGTTCGGAATTGTAACTCGCAGACAGAGATCGCGCCATCACATTGTTAAATTGTATTCAGGTTGTACTCTTAAGTGCCACATTAACCAACTGAATTCCATTCGAGTACCTTTACCACATATTCCAATCAATTCTTCAGATCTGAATCTAGAAACTCTGAAACAAGGAAAGGTTTTTTTCAGTGTTCCTACTCCAAGGAAAAAGGCACATGTTCAAGTGCTCCAAGATAGGACTTTGCCCACAATTTTACCACGTCACTCTGAGCGCAATAGACGACTACCTGAATACCTCAGAGATTATCATTTATATTAAACTTTTATGTCACCTCCAATTTTAGTAGGGGAGAATTAATATAACTTAACCGTAACTGTTATGTGTTCTTACGATCATCTCTTATCATGTTATGTCCTTTCAGATTTTCCCTTTTTTTCATTAAAGTTTAACGTTGCGTTTTCCTATTCTCAGATTATTTCCTATTATATTATATCACATTATTTCATTCCCATATCCACGAATTCCCAAAGATAGAACGTTAGTGAAATAACTTAATTATTATTTTTCATTCACAAGATATTATGTTCCGAAATTCTTTTTAATGAAAAGAGTAAGGTCCTGATTACGTCCATTTTCTTTTTGTTTATTCGTAAATATTCTAGTATTTACAGTGAAAATGAAAATTTACGATAACAATTTGTTTTTTACTTCAAAATAATTATGATTTGATTATAAAGTGTTAAAATCTTTGTTTCTTAAATATTTAAATTTTCCTAATGCTGAATGGAATCTTATTTAAAAAAGTTTAAAAAAACTTATTTAAATACCAAAAAACATAAAATATATGTACCAAAAATATTGCATACTTAATTCTTCTTTATAAGAGCTACAACTTCGATAATTGATGCACTATTCTGGAAGAATCGATAGATTTTCGTCGACGATAATAATATTTTTAAAAAAACACTAAAAGCTTAAAATTAGTTGGCTCAGAATTTCTAATAAAAAGATTAACTTTTTAGAAAAATGTCAAATATATAAATACTTAAGAAGATTATGAACATTAAAAAACACTGAAGTTTAAAATAAACTGTCTCAATACTGCAACAAATAAAAAGAATATTCTATTTTAATTAGATATTAAGTTTATGAAGATGTCTAAAGTGTTCAGATTTGACATTTTTTTTAAAAAAAACTTTCGTTGCTTGTCATTATTTTTGGCACTTTAAGAAAGAATTGAAGGTAGACTTTTTTTTAAACTTTTTCTCGAACAATATCTAAAGATGAAGTAGACAGACTGAAACCGGAAACTATAAAGAAAAAAGCTTATTAAAGATATAAATTTTTGCAATAAAAATTAAAAGAAAATTTATCTTTAATATACATTATGTGTCTAAGATCCAATTTTATATAGCGTGGTTATCACGGGATATTTTTATTTAATTAAAGATCGACTATAAGATTTGGTTAAAATATTAAATATAATATGTTTAAAAGTTTAAATATTTTTAAAAGCAGAGATTAAGATTGACATCATGCACGTTAATTATGAAAAGTAATACAATTATAATAATAAAGTTACTTCGTTATGGATAAAGTTTCACAATTTCAATTCACAATTATATCTGGCATATTTGATAAAATAAAACTACTTTAATATACATATATAGAATTTGTATGTGCGTTTGTTTACCGAAAGCTCTCTAAAAATTCAAATTCAACTTGAAGCTAAATAAGTACAACTGCAAACAAATTACAAAGAATCTTGATTTTTTAATTATATATTTCTATCAGGCATATTTAAAAAATAAAATTTTCTCATTGGTTTAGAGGAACCCATTGTTCCTAAGATATACTATAGACGATTTATTTTTGTCAAATATTTTAAAGATAACAGCAGTGATCTTTGTCAGCTTAGAGCTTTAAGCAAAAAAGTTGTTTATTGCATGTTCCGTTATACTTAGCTATTTTAATACGTCATGCTAGGTTACCTGAATGATCAACGTGATCCTGAAAGCATAGACGGACTACGTTACCACATTAGCATTTCTAAAGTTATTTAATATTACGTGTTTATTTTGTTTATAGGGATTCTTTTAAAACGCGTTACTATAAAACTAAATAAATTAAAATGTACGGTAGTTGAAATAAAAAATATAAGTTTTGTATTGAAATGCAAAATTAAGGAGAAAATGTTGTTACTTCGTTTAAGAGAGCTTAAGAAATTGCAAACTATTATTGATGTTGATGGTGCTTAATTAATTTTGGTGATAGGAAAAAACTGAAGTAAAGAAAATAAGCTGCATACTAAAAAGCAAAATTAATGTAGGAAATGTACTCAATCGCTAAGGGGAAATATACTATAAAAAGTCGCCATTGAATTACTGGGGGGGGCCCAAATGACTGAAATTAAGGACCCAATTTCTTATTTTTGGCAACAAAAAAAATTATGATAATAAAAGAAATAATAAGAAAAAAAAAGTACAAAAAATATTTTGTTTCATGTTTGAAAATTATTTGTATGATTTTTCTGGTGCAGTAACAATAATTTATGCTGAATTAGAATTTTGTGTTGTTTTGCCACTAGTAAACAAATTGGCCTAAAAAAAGAGACTAATCTTGCAAAGAACCTTTCTTAAAACAACTAGTAATTTAATAATTTAAATTAGTGAAATATTTAAATTTTGTTAACACATGTGCTAGCTACTCCCTCATGTTTTTGTTACTATAAAGCACGTAAAGAAGGGTCCAACATGATTGCATAAGATCTCTGTATTCCCTTCTAAGGTTCTGATAGTTTTCACATGGTTCTTGTCTCTTTAAAATATATTGTTTATGGGCGAAAAATATCGAAAGTTTCTTTTGCTCAAGTTAGGGAGGCCACAAAATCCTATTATGCTTCCCCTTTTTTCAGAGGTTAATCGGGCCCTGCCAATAATGCTTAATTTTGGTAATCGGCACTGCTGGCGGTAATAGGCCCTGCTGGCATCATTGTAATTAGTGCCGTTCTAATGTGTACCAAATATAATCTTATATAGGTACAAAGTATTTTATGAGTTAATTTGGTGCCGATTGCAGCTGCACATATACTGTACATTTTTATGTTGAAATTTTTACAGCCCCTTAAAGATATAAACACAAGAAAAAGTTTTTTGATGATGGTAAATTTTAAATGTTATGAATTACCTCGAGCAACAGCAATATTCCAAATGATAATGAATAAGTTTATATTTATTTTGATGTGAGTAACTACTTAATATGTATTTTGCATATTTTAATAGCATAAAGCCACCGCGAAGGGTAACTAATAATAATAAGTAAATGAAAAACACTGGAATTATTTTAACTTTATTATTTGCATCGGTATTTATTTTAAACTTTTGTGCACGATTTTGTAGTGTTGTTTAGTACTGATTATTTGATTCTTATTTTTCTACCCAGTACGAAGAACAGGGTAAAACGTTCTTGTGATCGAAAAAGAAATCTTCATGTTAATCATGTTAAGAACTTCATGTTAATCACATTAAGTCAGTGGTAAGGGCAAATAATAATGATAAAAAGAAATTGTAACAATGTTTTGATTGAGTTAATGTATAGCTTTAATGTTTTTGCGCCATTCCATAAAGGTCATTAGTTATTTATAATTGATTTTTCCTTTAATTCATTATTGAATGACCCATTTGTTAATCATAGACTTTTATTTACCCAGTATCAACAGACAACATTAACCTAAAGAGTTGGTTAAAATAAAATTAGTGCACTATAAAAACTTTATTAATTGAATAAAAGGAATGTTATTTTTCTGTGGACGCAAACTCAGTGATATATTAAAAATAAAAAAACAGAAAAAAGAAAGCAAAAAATAAATGCGTTCATTCCTTCAGCAGGGTTCTTATACTTCATATTTCGCCAAAAAGCATTTATCTGCCAAAAAGCAAAGCAATAGAATGGTGCAATTATCTGCCAAAAAGCAAAGCATTATAATGATGCATTTATCTACCAAAAAGCAAAGCAATAGAATGATTCATTTATCCACCAAAAAGCAAAGCAATAGACTGATGCACTTATCCTCCAAAAAACAAAGCTACAGAATGGTGCATTTATCCGACAAAAAGCAAAGCAATAGAATGATTCATTTATCCGACAAAAAAGCAAAACAATAGAATCATGCATCTATCTGCCAAAAAGCAAAGCAATAGAATAATGCATTTATCCGCCAAACAGCAAAGCAAGAGAAAACAAATAGAATGATGCTTTTGCCGAAAAGCAAAACCATTGCATCATTTTATACAACGCCTACATTGTAAAAAATTCCGGCTCAAATGCAGATAAAAATACCGGCGCTCAGGATACCGGTGCTTTTTCCATAAAATCCATTTTTACATTTTTACTAGAACATGTTATAGAACAAAGAAAAATCTAATGTACTATAACTTTTACAGTAATAATTACAGCAAAATCACTGAATCACTGTAATTAAATAAATATTACTGTAAAATGTACAGTAAAAATGTATTTCACGGTTTAGTGGATTTTAACGGATGATGCACTCAAATTGCCGATACATTATACCGTAATTTGATCCGGAATATCTTACAATGTAGGTAAAATGTTTAATAATATTACTTTATCTAAAATCAATAGCTATGGCATAAAATGACGGCACTGATCACATCGCGGTATAATATTCAGATTAAATTCTGCAATAAAGTGATTTTTCTCGTTTTTCAGATTTAAAATAAAATTCAACGAGTGTTTAATATTGATTTTAGAAAAATATGTTGAGCAAAAATGACTGTATTTATATAAATTTAATTTTTTGTAAAAGGAAATATCTCTGTTGTAAAAACATTCCCTCATAAATGACAAAAAAATAGTAAAATAAAATAAAAAAATAATTAAATAAAAATTATAATAAGCAATATCTTTTTAATAAAAACATCCCTTATATGACAACAAAATTTTGCTGCAAAAATTCTTTTTTTTTCCAAATATTTTCAAAATTTATACGTAAAAATTCCTAAGTCTTTTTTATTCTTTATTAAGCATAGGCACCTCAAAAAATGGAGGTTACAATACAAATGATACGGCACACAAACATTTATGCACATCCAGATCAAATTGTTATGGATGACATCACCTCTCTTTTATCATTAATAAAATGAAACATTAGAGAACAAGCCGGCCATCTGTTGAATCTAGCTGGCAGAAAGGCTCTAAAAGATGCACAAGACGGCTATGCTCTATAAATAACATAAAAGCTTAGAAATGCATTAATAATAAGATTTACAATTACTACTTACCGCAAAAAAAAGCTTTTCAGAAGAAACTATTCTTTCAATTATAATAATTTCCAGTTAAAAGTTTAACATATATTGTGTTGCCTTTTGTCTTGCTCTTTTTATCAGAACTTGCTTTGATTCAATTATTTATTTATTTTCATGTAACATATAAAACCAAATATAAATTGTTTTGCATTATAAATGAATATTTTTTTTATTTAAATCTACTGTTGAATTTAGAACGCATTTCATATTTATCATAAAATAATATATATTTAAATTCCATAACATTTTATTTTTCTTTTGAATTAATTTCATAGGAGTCTGGCTGCAAAAATGAAATAAAGTGCAAAAATAGAAATAAATACTAATCATTGTCATATTCAAGACAATAATATTTTGAAAAGAATATATATTATAATTTTTATTAACATTATCTTTAAACACTAATGTATGGTGGCACAAAATATTGTCGCACTTTTTTTTTAATTTTGAATGGTAATGAAGCATAAAAATTACAGTGAAATGTTAAAGGAGAATATTTGATAATTTCAAATCTAGTTTCCTCAAAGTTCTATCTTTCATCTTTTAAAATGCTAAAATCTTATATTTTTAAATGCTAAAATCTTTCGCCTGACATTAAAATAATTGTGTTTATTTATAGGATTGACAGAATGAATACCCGTAGCACTGAAAAATTCTAGAACCACATAGAGTTCCTTTATCTAACTTTAGTTAGAGATTTAAGACAATAGCTTGAAAATTGTCAGAAATATTACGGTTACGAAAAAAAAATGGTAGAATGGGTTACCACACTTTTTCATTCTTTCCTCTTGTTTAGTATTTCTATTTGCACAAGTAGTAGGCCAAGCGATCTAAGCTACGGAAGTGACGTCATAGTCAACCGGAGCTTATTTCTGCCCCAATCGGAAGTTTATTATTTCTGCCCGCCTACAACCGGAAGTTGCTAATTTCTGCCCTCCTATAAACCGGAAGTTGCTTATTTCTGCCCGTATGCTTATTTCTGCCCGCCTGTAGTTTCGATTTTAGTTTCGGTTTCTGTTTATTATCTAATTTATTAGTTTTTTGAGGGTGGCAATACTTATTATTTTTAATATTAGTTTTTTAAGGATGGCAACACTTAGAAACTTTGTTATTTGGGGAGATATTGTATATTATGAAGTTATGACGTCATCTTTTATTACACAACACATAAATGATATCATGCTTTACTCTAGTGGCGCCATCTATGTGGGAATTTTAGAAATAAAATAACTTTAAATCTATTTTAATAATTAAATCTGTTTTAATATTATTTATTAAATATAATTAAGGCTGAGGATCGAACTCACGCCATCAAAAAACCTTCGTGGGTCAGTAGTTGGATATCATAACCACTGACCCACGAATGCTTGGTTAGATATGTGTTAATAAGTTAAACTTTTGTATTTTGAACACGTGTATAAATGAAAATGATTTGATATCGATATCATCCTACAGTTTCATCGATATATTTTTCACTTAACCTTTTA
>NC_092207.1:48748550-48768706 GCF_043381705.1 Parasteatoda tepidariorum | reverse complement strand
TGATTACAGAACTTGAACATGTTATCTATTTCTCACAAAATTTTACAAAGATAATGTCTGTCCGGGACGTTTGGGGCTTATCCACGTTTTATCAATTAGTCATAATAACATAGTGCTTCATACTTGTTATAGAACGTGGGAATAAAATTATTTCTTAGAAAATTGTTAAGAAACATATGATGTATGCTCGCAGAAGTGATTGGGTGAAACTTTGAATATAATGTTATTTATTTTATTAAAATATATTTTGTCTTTATTGATCATTTTCACATGTGAAAAAGTTTATATTATCAAGAAAAAATTATACTCTTTAATAATTAATAGAAAAAGTTTCAGAAAAATATATAGAATTTTCTGAAAAACTAGGAGATTTTAGCAAAAACTTAAATATTTTTATAAAACTAACAAATTTTTAACAAAAAAAGTAAAAATATTTTCTTGAAAGAGAATTTTTTTTTGTAAAAGCATAAATATTTTCTTAAAAGATAGAAAATTTTAACAAAAAGTTAAAATTTTTTCTTAAAAGATCGAAAATTTTTTCCAAAAACATTAATATTTTGTTAAAATGTAGAAAATTTTTAACAAAAAGTTAAAATATTTTCTTAAAAGACAAAATTTTTTGTAAAAACGTAAATATTTTCTTAAAAGATAGAAAATTTTGTGTAAAAGTTTGAAGTATATTTTAATAAAATTAGCAAATTTATTTCAAAAAGTTAAAAAAATGTTTAAAAGATAGAAGATTTTTTGAAAAAACATAAATATGTTCTTAAAAGATAGAAAACGTTTAACAAAAAGTTAAAATTTATTCTTAAAAGATAGAAAATTTTTGTAAAAACATTAATATTTTCTTAAAAGATAGAAAATTCTGTTAAAGACTAGCAAAACTAGCAAATTTTTAACAAAAAGTTAAAATTTTTGCTTTAGAGGGAAAATTTTTTGTAAAAACGTATAAATATTTTCTTAAAAGATGGAAAATTTTGTTAAAAAGTTAGAAATATTTTTATAAAACTAGCAAATTTTTAACAAAAAGTTAAAATATTTTCCTAAAAGAGAAAATTTTTTGCAAAAACATACATATTTTTTGAAAAAATCGAAAATTTTGTTAAAAAGAAATAAAAATGTTACCTTATTTCCTAGTTCGCTAAGATTTTAAGATGATTACTTTAAGTTAGATCAATAAATATTTTCTATAAAATCATTTTAACATTAATTTTAAATCATGAAGGCAGGAGAATCCGTTAGTTCTATGTACTCTTCAGAGTGCGGGACAAGGACCCATATTTAAATTCTACTTTCTACAAAGTTCATCCTCCATCCAGACTCCCATCTCTAGGAATTAGCCGAAAAAACTTTCCCAAAAACTTGAGATATGTGGGACTCGTTCACAACTTCATAGTTTCCTAATTCTCGTTGTCTCTTTCTTAAACACTCCCAACGCATTTTCATAATTTTCTTCATCTTTTTATTGTTATTTGTGGAATGATCTATCTTTCTTTTTTCTTGAACACGACGGTGTGTGAATGGATCGGATATGATTGAATAAATCAAATTTTAACTTAAAAATTCACTACACAAATTAAACTTATGCGAAACTAAATGAGTCAGTAAGTGTCTCTTTAAATTATCATTTCGAAAAAATGTCTTTTTACATTCTTCACATTCAAAACTTTCTCGATTTTTCATGAGTTCTTAAATGTCTATTCAAGTTACACTTTCGATTAAACACCTTATCACATAAACGACATTTAAAGTCTTTTTCATTCGAGTGAATTTTCAAATGTTGAACCATATTCTTTTTATGCGTGAATATTTTTCCACATATTTCACATATCTAAAAATTAAAATAAACGCTATTTGAATATCATACTACATTAACTCAATGAATTATTTAAAAAAAGTTAAAGTATTCTACAGAAAAGGATTATTTTTTTTTAAATTGTTAAGTTCTTAAAGTTAATATCAGTTTTTTTTCTTTCAAAAATCAATTTTATATCGCAAACAGTAACAATTTAACTATATACGCATATTGAAGTCATTTGAAGTTAATTATATTTAAATTAATTATATTTAATAAATAATATTAAAACGGATTTAAATATTAAAATAGATTTAAAGTTATTTTATTTTTAAAATTCCCACATAGATGGCGCCACTAGAGTAAAGCATGATATCATTTATGTGTTATGTAATAAAAGATGACGTCATAACTTCATAATATACAATATCTCCCCAAATAACAAAGTTTCTAAGTGTTGCCATCCTTAAAAAACTGATATTAAAAACAATAAGTGTTGCCACCCTCAAAAAACTAATAAATTAGATAATAAACAGAAACCGAAACTAAAATCGAAACTACAGGCGGGCAGAAATAAGTATACGGGAAGAAATAAGAAACTTCCGGCTTATAGGAGGGCAGGAATAAGCAATTTCCCTTTGTATGCGGGCAGAAATAAGCAACTTCCGGTTGGAGCAGAAATAAGCTCCGGTTGACTATGACGTCACTTCCGTAGCTTAGATCGCGTGGCCTACTACTTGCACAATTTCTTTATTTTTTATTTTATTTCATTTTTTTTAGTAGAAAGCAATGAATTAAATATACTCTGATAATAAAACTAAAATCTTTTTAACTAAGAAAATTATGTTACTGATAGCTTTGTAAAAATTTGGATGGGTAAAAAATTTTTTTCATACTTTTTACAAACATATTTATATCGCTTAAATGAATAATTTAATCTTGGTAAAAATATCCTTTTCATTTTACTAAATTTTTACTGAATCGATGGTCTCATACTACTTTTGTTATGGTATCTCGATGGATGAATGTTTGTGTCGGTGGAGCTTTGCAGTCAAAATTTAGTTTACTTTTTGACTATCTAGAGTACTCAAAACTGCACTGAAGCTCCATCCCCGATGTGGATGCAAGATTCAATCAATTCCCCTCTGCTAACAGCAGAATTTATCATGATATTATCATCAAAAAGAATTTACGTTCAAGAAATATTTCCCACCAGATAAATACTAGCTAAAGCATTCAAATTTTAACTGAAGCTCTGTCATGGATTTCAATACTATCATAATTATTATTACTATAGTAATTATTATGGTTATTATTATTATTACTATTATTGTAAGAGTACATCCGTGCTTGGCAACAATGCAAGTTTTCCGATTAGTTAGACTTCCCAAATTTTGAATGTTTTGTCAGACACTTTCATAATAAGATTCTATCACCGCCAATAATCAGCATCCAACCTCTTTCGAAAAATGTGTGATTAGGTTTTCGCAAAAAATAAATTGTATTCTCCTTTAAAGTTCACTCGAAAAACTTTGTTTGTTGCCTTATCATAACAAGTCATTTTATTCCAACTTTCTATGTTAGATCGAAGCAATTTTTGAAAAATTCTAAATATTGTTATATTGACTTTTTATGTTGATGAAAAAGTTATAAAATATAACATGATTTATTGACGAAAAGCACTATTGCTAGCCTTTTAGTAGAAATTTAATTTTTTAAAACTTATGAAGTAGTTTAAAAATGTTCTATTAACGAGTTTCAGAAGTTTTGTTTCCATCGATTGAATAGTTTTTACAAATTTAATGTAATTTGCAATCTATACTTTCCATGTGCAATAAGACATTAACTGTTCCATTAAAATAAAACTTGTTACTGATACCATTTCAATCTAATTATTGTTTTCATTCTTATTATTTTTAACTAAATCGAACAATTGTAGAGCATTGATGTCTTACAATACTTGACTTAGAAAAGTCAAAGTCAAGTATTGTATATATATATATATATATATATATATATAATTANTAAAATTTAATCTTTTTAAACCTGGTTTAAATATTCGTAAAACAATTGAGTCCTACAAAGTCTTGATTAATTATTATGAGTGTATAAGAAATAAAAATAAGTTAAAAAGTCAAAATCCATATGTTTTTTGCTTCAGCGCTTTCCCTGTCGAACGAATTGCGTCTGTGTATTACGCTAGCCACCGCGCATTTTTTAGCAGCTACAACTAGCTGTTGGCAAGCAGGACTCCCCGATCAGTTGTTTACTGATGTAGTTTATGAAACGGGGAGATCCCCACAATCAGTGTTAAAAGAGACAATGCAATGTCAGATATTACATGACGAAGTGTAATAACTCCAGACGTTCAATGATACGAAATTGTTCACAAGATTGCAAGGCACGTTATATTCTTTCCCCTTCCTTTTCCACGTGCGAAATATTTTTTAAAGTGATATGTAAAGTAAAAAGAGTACAACAAGAGTGTGATAGAACGTATTTTTACTATCCATTGAAAGTAATCAAACACAAGACTATCATTCATCAGTGATTACTAATCAAAAGATTAATCATGATTAAAAATAAGTAGTTACAATAAATTATTTGAAAGATCAATATGATTCGCGCTACTTGCAATTTGAATACGCGATACCTAATCAAGATTTGTCTAGGCAATTTAAACAATGGTATTTATTATTAAGTCACTCTTCAAGGAAAAGTAAACCATGGATTTAAGCTGCAAATTGATAAAAATAGTTGATAAGAATGACTTTCATAAATATTTATGAATTCAATTTACATAACCTTGTTAAGAAAACTAATGAAGCATTATATTTAACTATACAAATGAATATAATTCATTACAATAAGAAAAGAATTAAATTTAAAGTAAATAACATTTTTGAGTAGTTTTAAGTAATTGCAACTAAAACAAAAGAAAAAAATTTAAGTTAAGAATAATTGAATGAAATAGCAAACTATTCAAATGTTTTGTCCAACTATCAGTTTTTATTAAGATTTCTTTCATTTGAAATTAATAAAAATAAATCATTGAATAAATAAATTGTGTTAAACGTTTGCTAAATTAATTAATATAAAAAAGAATGATATGCAATTAATTGAATTTAAATAATTTATTTAATAATGTTGAAGTAAGTATTAGCTCTGCATCTCAAATAGGACATTTAATACGGGATTGTTTATCCATTTGACTTCATTTTGTGTTTTATATTTTTATTTCTAAATGTATCACTCCTAGGATTACCATTGTGTTGTGTGAACTGAACTATTAGAAGAAATTTTTTCGAAATCCTCTTACAACTGTTTTGTGGGTATAAAAGCATTTTTCTTTTGCTCCCAAAATCTAAGAATTTTGTTTTTGATCTAAGGATTTATTTCGTTTAAGTAAGAGATTACCTATTGTTGAAAAGTCTTTCTTTGGTTTGAAAGAAAAACCGAAACTTCTGTAAGTCAATGTATAACAATAAAGCCCCTTAATCCTGTTACAATAATTTGAGTTTGGGCAAGAAAACATGGGATAGATGATGCGAAAAAAAGTAATATACTTTTTTCGATATTGTTTTTGAAAGAGAATTGGTTTCATATAGTAATAAGGATGTTTTAGTGCAGACTTCCAGTTCTCGCGCATATGTACGAGACACACACCTCGATTAATTTATCTTTGTACCTTAAATTTAAATAATACTGCAAATGCTTTTCCTTTTCTTGACTATATTCCCGATTCTCTAAAATCTACTTAACTAAGACTCAATCTGTAAGATTTTCTTCTCACTTATATGTTTGCACTGTAAAAAATAGATACCCTCTCGGAATTCACGAAATTTGCGTTGTTATTGAGGAAATTGCAAACTGAAATATATTCCTAGCTACTATTTCACCATATCGAGAAACTTACTATATTTGCCTATTTAGAGTTACAAATTTCTATAGAGCTACATTAATCGATGAATAGTCTAAGATGAGTACTCAAAAAATTTTCTTAGTTGTGAACAAAATTGTAGAATGGAAAATGTTCTAAGTGATCATTTCTCCACATAAAAGAAAAGACTTTATTCCCCTATTTTATGATATGTATTTTTTTGAAAGCATTAAGTTCAACGGCTTAAAAGCCCAGTGTCTGCTCTGCGAGGAAGTGTATTCACTAAATTTGCACAATTTTATTTTTTATTGACAAAAATGTAAACTGCAACATGGTCTTAGCAACCATATCTCCATATAGATGAAATTTCTATATTCATTTGTTTAAGGATACGAATTTCGTTAGGCTTAACGGTATACCAGCCATATGTGCACTGTAAACAATGGGTATCATAAATTTGCGAAATTTTCTTTGTTATTGACACAATTGTAAACTTGAAAATCCTAAGTTTCATTTTATCAATCTGAAGGAAATTTTTTATTCACTTAATTAAGGGCACGAATTTCGTCACATGCGTTAGACTTAACTGTTTACCTGCCGGATCTTTTGTAGTAATGAAAAGGGTGGCTCTTTGGAAAAAGTGATAACATATTTTCGATCAAATTCCAAAGCAGTTGCATTCTGAAAAATTTTAAAAATGCTTCATGAGCCTAGTAGGGTTCATAAAAATTTTAATTTCACTTTGATTTTAAAAATTCAGTTTGTTAGTTTTGACGGAAATATTTAATTTACGAACATTTTTTGGTGGATCAGAATTAAACTATTTTGGCAGGCCCAATCTTTTCAGACCAATTTTTAAATTTTTTCAAACTGAGGGCACTCTGAATTAATAAAATATTTACTTCTTTTAGATACCAAACATTCTTTAAAATATGACTATTACATAAATTCAGAATGTAATAAAGATTTTGATATTATTAGTTTGTTTTGATGATAACGAATGGCTTTTTTATTCAATATATATAAACAAACAAAAGAATTAAATTACCATTCGTTATTTTTTTTTAAAAACGAAAACATGTTCCAAAAATGAACTTTGGCTTTTAAAGGATAATGTAATGCATTATTCAATTAACATTAACTAATTATGAAGTGCAACATCAAAGAAGCATGAGTGTATAAGTACTCACTTAAAGTCGAACCCAATAAATTTGCATGACAAACAAGAGGACTAAACCCTCCATCTTATTATTCCATTCAAGAAGTTTCAAAATCAGAAGAAAAAAAATTGCAGAACAAGCAGAGTGCACTATGACACACGGAATAGCAAATATTTACGTCAAATTATTCAGAGTTTGCTCTTTGATAAAAATCACTTGATTTCATGGCAAAATGATTGTTAAAAATAACAAAATGCAGTTTAAAGATTACAAAAGTTCTATTTTTGAGATTGTCGGGCATTCTAAGCCAGTCATATGTAATTCGATACCTTTACATTATGAATAGGCTATTTTAAGATAGAATTCCTTTAAAATATTATGAAATATTAAGTATTACATATTTTTGAATAATTTGAGTATATGTCAAAAAATGTAATACTTTATAGTATTTTTAACGAAAAATTGTATAAAATAGCTTATTCTAACTGTAAAACCTGTTAAATTAGGGAAAAATTAAGCAGTGTGAAATTTATCGAGAATTTTCGTAAGTCGTAAAATTGGGTCGTAAATGATATACTTTTTGCAACTAAAAGCACAGCTAGTTGAAAATAATTAAGTTAATATAATTGAAAACTAATAAAGAACAAAAATTTATTCTCCTTCCCAATTCACTCGGATATATCCGCAAAATGTTGGTAAATAGCTATTTTATGAGGATATAACCATGAGAAAGGAGAAAAAAAATTTTCTTTTCTTTGATAATTAGGTTTTAGACTAACTATTTAAGGAATAATTTTTTTTACCAAACAAATATTCTACTAATTAGTGTTATTTTTCCTTCTTTTACCTATTTTCCATTAGATCTTTTTATGTGGACTTTTCTTGTATTCTATATATTATGTATTATAAATTTACAAGTTATTAACTCAGTGTAATTTCATATAAATTTATTACACTCTTTCTAAGTACATTGAAAGAAAAGTATGTTCAAAATTACACGAATATGGAAAATTTTACTATGTCTCCGGCTGTACCGAAACATAAAAAAGCTCAGTAAATTTTACCGAAGTCCTTTGGTAATGATTTTTTTAAAATTAACTATAAAATATGGTTTCATAATATGTGATAAAATTTGGTAAATTCGGTGATTTTATCATGATTCCTTAGAGCATGACATAAAAATCATTCATTCGGTTAGAGTTATTTTTCCGTTTTGTATTTTTTGTTAAATGTGTGGTAATAAGAACTACAAAAAAATTACCGAATGAATGGGTTAAATACCGTATATTTAGGTTTTTATTCCCAGAAGTGTGGGTTCTTTGCCAGAAATGTCATTACCATAAAGCATGGGTCGCCAAACTTTTTTGATCATCGACCTCTATATAATTTTTCGAAATCTCCATCGACCCCCATAAAAGTAATTATCTGTTAATTAAGATAAAACTCTATTAGATACTGTGTTTGTACATTTATTTTATGATTTAAACATTTATTAAAGTAATAGTACATTGTGTAACAATAGTTTTATGAAAAATATATTAATGTTGAAATTTAAATACCTTAATATTTATTAAATAATAAGTAATTATAAATAAGTAGAAATAATAAGTAAAGTAACTACAGATTTATTGCTTCTTAACCAATGAGATGAGTGTGCCTGGTGTTTTTTTGCAAGGTTCGCTATATTGGGTTCAAAATTGGTCAATTTTAATTTTAAATCCCCTCGTAACTCCACATTTAATTTATTTCTGTACTTAGTTAAGATTGAATTTACGTGACTGAAACCGGCTTCAACCATATAGGAACTTGGAAAAGCTAGCATAAAAAGGCTGAGCTATTTCATAAAGTTCTACATATTTTTGCATTATATTTATATTTGTTCAAAATTTACTTATTGTTAAATTTTTAAAAAGCGTCTTTGCTTCAAGATCCGATAATAATTCAGCAAACTCATCTTGCAGGTTGATGTCCACGTTTTTGATGATGCGTTTATTAATTTATGTTCTATAAAGAAACTGATATTAATTCAAATATAAAAAATATTCACAAATTTTACATACTCAATTAGATATGTGTGATTTTCGTATTAAGAACTGTTTTTTCTTTGACCCCCAATCGACCCTTCCGATTCAGATCGACCCCCATTCGACCCCCTGGCTCAGATCGACTCCCACTTTTGTTAAATAGACCCCTGGGGGTCTATATAGACCACTTTGGCGACCTCTGCCATAAAGTAATGTAATTTTCACAAAATAAATTATCCGTACTCTTTTTACTTAATCCTACTGGGTAATGACTCTATTAAAACCGCTCTTATGTGCTTTTATGCCGCTTTAATACATAGTATTAATGTGAAACAATCATAGTTATTGAAATCTAGTATGAATCATAATATGAAATCCGCGATCTGAGTTTGTTTGCCACATAAACAACCCATCAGTTACAAATCCCTGATGAAGCATTCACGTCCCTGATTTGCATTTAATGAAGTGTTGTAAATTATCACTGATTGTTACGTAAAAACGGATTATAACATGGAAATAGGCTTATTCTGATATATTTCGCCAATTATATTCTACTATTTTGCAACCACAAATTGAACCTAATATAGAAATAAATATAAAAAAATATCTTCCTCATCTGCTTTCTTACGCATATAAAAATCACAACAATGAAACTAGCTCCATTCATTTGCAGGGGAAATTGTTTGTAATTGATTTTTGTAAAATTTCTACTAATTTATTTATCGCGATAAGCTTTAGTTCGATTATTAGGTTAGTTTCAATGTTTATTTTTCTTGTATTTTGAGTTCTTGGAATGAGATTTCTCTGTGCACAAAATTATAATTTTCCTACGATTTGTTTTTTATTCTATCGAAAAACTTGAAAATATTGTGATATAGGTTATCTTACTTTAAAACTAAATTGAAATTTCACCCAAGTGTGACACATTAATATTTTCAAACATTGAAATACGATGGCTGTAAAAAAAAAATCGTAATTTCTCTGATATCCAGCCACGTACTCAGTTTTGCGAAAACTGAATGAGTAAAGCAAAATAAAATCAACCTTGACAGAAAATAACTGAAAAATGTATTATTACATCAATAAAATTGTGCTATCTGAATGTCCTTTAAACATTCTTTTTTCTCGAAATTTCCAAAATTTCATTTTTTTTCATCTAATAGTTTTTAAGGCATAGCAATGAGAAGCAGTGTTGATTTCACCAATAACATATTTTTAATATAGATTGCTTGTATAAATCTAACGATAAACATGTTTGAAACTTTCGATAAATCCCTTGTCATTGCAAACTAGCAGGAAAATATAATATTTATCTATTCCCATCAGAAAGAGATGAACCCCATACAGAAAAAGATTAATATTTATCTATTCCTATCCCGTAACAGCTGACTCAAATGAGTTTTTGTGTGTTACATTTATTTATTTATTTTTTTGGTGAAACGAAACAAAGAAATTACAAAAAGAATGAAAGAAAAAAATAAGCAATTAAAGAAAGTAACAGACTCTATTTGTAAGAACAGCAAATAAATGCATTTCTTTTTTCAAACTATTACGACAACAATTATACATGCAAGAGCAAAATTGCGTAAATAACATTGTGCTGTGGATTCTGACCTTGCTTATGCATACTAAAAGTAACCAGTAAATTTCAGTACAGGTTACAATTTCAAACAAATATCCATAATAACCCATTTTAATTTGGTTTTATGGCTTAAGTAAGACAGAGTCTATAAAATAAAACAATGAGTATTTATTGACGTCTACAATACTGAGGCCTTGAAGAACAATGTGTAAAAATATAACAATTACCGGTATTGGTTTACGAAACGTATTTGTCCAGAACATAAATTTCTTAAAGAGGCTCTCCCGTTAAATTAAGTTTACAATTATGACGTCCATTTATTTCCCTATCCAAATTTTCGAGACCAGACCAGACTCTGTATGTATTAGTCCAGGTTGATCATTCTAATTCAAACGCTGACTTTCTATTATTCTCCCGTTACTTCAGCAGCTAGAATTTACTGGATGCTAATAACAGGAACCTGCCACAAAAAATAAAAATTTAAAAAAAATTAAAATAAAGAAATTTCGAAAAATTAAAGAAGAGAACTCTCGATGAGATGAGAGCCCTTGACTAAATAACCGGCAAAAGGCCTCTGGTGAGATTAAATAACTCTTCCACAGTCCCAGATAGGAGATTAGAGAGAGCAAGAGCCATCAGTCAACAAATGACAGCACTCATTCGGTACTCGAACCCACTATCAAAACTCATTTTACACGAAAAACAACCAAACAATAAAAAAAATTTGTTAGCATAAAACCAATATTGCTAATAGGAAACTATTCACAGCTCTAGCTAAATAGAGGGTTAGACTCATGTTGCAGTTGGAAAAAGATGGAAATTTCTTATGGTTTATCGCTTCTTGAAATGGGGAGATGTTGCTTAACTTTCCGAAAGTTAGACAACATCACCGAAAATGAGCTTTTCTTGATAACTGCCTTTTTAGCTGGAGTAAAAATTACTCAACATATGTGACATACATGAAAGATTTTTCTTTTTAGCTCAAAGATTGGTTATTTTCCCTTTAAAAATGCTCCTTAATGTTCCTTTGCCAGGAATTATTTCTTGAATTGAATTTAAAATCATAAAAGAGTATGCTTACGTTAATATGGCATGGAAAACTATTATAAATTTACTTTTTTAATGAAATTTCCTTTTCACAACTAGAAACATAAGTAGCAGCAAAACAATTACACAGCAAATTGAAGAGCTAGCAAATTGTCATTGAATACGCATGTTTTAGCAAGTAATTTTAAACACAATTTTCCCTCATTTATTAATATTTGAATAAGTGGGGAAGCAGAGTTGCATTTATTCCATATTATTTTGTCTGTCTTCACTGTAAATTTATAAATAACAAATATCTTTACGTTTAGCAAACATAATCATGTTTACATTTTTCTACAGACTTGCATTGCGAAGATCTTTCTCCCCCAGAACATGGTATACTCAAGGTGACAGGAGAACATTTTGGACAAAAAGCTTCCTTTAGTTGCCAAGAAGGTTATTGGTTAGCTGGCAACACAGAAAGAGTTTGCCAAGGCGATGCCAAGTGGAGTGGCAAACAACCGGAATGCAAGCTCAAAGTAGGCAGTGAGTAGTTTTAAAAAAATGAATTTGTTTCTGAAAAACAATTAACTCATATATAATGTTTTAAACTTTTTAATCAATTGGATGCATAAAGAGATAATATTTTTCGAATGAATGTTCAATATTAAAAAATTAATAATACGTTTAATTTCTTATGTTCCTTGGAATTTCATTAAAAAATAGCCTTTGCCTTATTATTTATTGACGGCATATGAGAGATATTAAAATGCCTTATTATTGCTAATACCTTCTTGAACAACAATGTATCAATCCAAAGGAATGTTTTCAGTCGAAAGAAATTAATGAATAATTACTATTTTCTTCTTTTTCTCAGACTTATCTTTGGATAAACGAATTTCTTAATTGTAAACAAAAATTTTTAAATTCCCTTAAATCCCCCGAAATATGTCGAAATACGCAAAAAATAAAGGGACGAAGCTCTGAAAAATATGGTTATTATACTTTCAAGATTACGGCTACCCCGTATATTTTAATGGTTAGAGATCCAAATCCATTAAAAAAATTATGCTTATTCAGAGAAAGATCACCGTTGTATCTGAATTCGCAAATTAAAATCTCGTCTGCACTAATAATTTAGCATATTTGAGCTCACACTCCTAAATCATTAAGATTGTGCCCCAGTTTAATAAAATCCGATCCTTATATTAAAAGTTATTCAAGGTGTTTTATTTATTAGTTTGTGCACTGTACATTGCATTATGATTGTAAAATTTTTTTTCCAATGCCTGAGTTGACATTCATCAACTCAGAGAATGAAAAAACATCCATGCCTTGTCTGGGAATCAAACCCAGAACCTTTCTGATAAAAGGCCAGTTCCCTGACCCCTACACAGTCTGGTCGGCATGATTTTGAAGTTTTATTAACCAAAATTGTCTCAGAAATATAAAATTCGATTTTAAGTAAAGAACAAATTTGAAGATTATGAATAATATTTAAAGTGTCATAATTTTTTTACGTGTCTAAAATTCAATGAAATATTTTAGTAATAAAGAAATAAAAATATACACAAAAATATTTTAAAATACAGTTGATTTTTAAAAGTTAAAATTTGCAAATTTTTTATGTAATTATTTTTTTTTTAAAAATTAAATCTATTTTATTTAAAAATTTGAAAAAAATCAAATGCTGCTATTATTTAGTTCTGTTCGAGTCAATTTTAATAGTTAAACTCATTTACAATCACATGCATATTCTTCTATCCGCAAAATCTCACGTCTCGCAGGAGGATAAAACTATTATATTACAAAGTTTTGTATAAAAAATTAAGAATAAAAAATTCTTGTAGCCATTTTAATGACGTCTGTGGTTTAGAGTGACATTGGAAACATCGAAGTAAATACTCTTCTGTAGATGGTATCCAATACTTTGCTGCAGCAGATCATAGAGGAAGAGAGACCATCGAGAGTTAATTCGTGCAATTTACCCGATCGAAAAAGTTTCTTTTACTGCTAAAAGGAGCTAATAAAAGAAAGGCAATATTTGCAGATATTTCTTGACACTCATTCCATCTGGAATGTTCGATCTTAGAAAGGCATTAGAAGAAAAGGAAAACTTTACGATCAGTTCTCGCGCAGTTTATTTATTCAGAAAAAAAGTTTCTTCGTCCCATTGTGTAATCTCTTATAATTTCTGTCGCTGTATCAATACATCAAGATAGTTTGATTTTCATCGATGATAGTTTCTGTGATTTATACGTGGAATTTATTTTATTCCAACAATAGATTTTTATGCATTTCCGTTTGTTAGCAGAGATGTACAGTGCTCAAAAAAATAAACAGAGCACCCTGGAAAACTATTGATCTAATAATCGTATCTTCACATTCTAGTTCGAGGGTCTTCAAATATAATAATTTATTAGTGCAGACAATATTTTAAGTTACAAAATCAAACAATTAAACGTGCTTTCTCAGAATAAACATACCTTGTTTTCGATGGATTCTTATTTTTGTCCTGCAAAATATGGGGGTAGTCACAAATTCGGAAAATATTGCCCCAATAGTTTGTTAGGACAGGAAAGTGGTGGAAAGATTGAACCCTTTACTAGTTAATTTTATCATCATGGGATATTAATTAATCATGGGACACCATTTCTATACTCGTTGATCTTTTGTTTAAATTTTAGAAAAACAATTCCCTGCATTTATTAAGAATGTTACATTAAAAGTAATTTGCAATGAAACATTTCTTACGATATTTGAAATAGCAATATAAAGATTTGAGCCTAGTCGACCAGCCTTCGAAGGATTCAGGGAATAGGCCTTGCATTAGAAAGGTTCTGGGCTCGAATCCCGGTCAAGGCATGAATGTTCTTTCCTTCTCTATAATATCTGCCCTTACTGTGAAAGCAACGTTGGCTCTCCTATTATGCTGCCCCTGAAAGAGTGGACACCAAATCTGCCCTTCAGATGCCTGTATGGCGAAAAGGTCAATAATCCTACTTTCACGTTCTAGGACTCAATCTTAATAGTTCGAGGAGGCGTCTTGAAATACGATAACTTATTAGTGCAGACGATATTTTAAGTTAAAAAATCAAACAATTAAACGTGTTTTTTCTGAATAAACATACCTTGTTTTCGATGGATTCTTATTTTTATCTCCCAAAATATGGGGGTTGTCACAAATTCAATGTCGAAAATCAGCCATCAAAGTACGGAACAATTAAACAGTCCACAATCTGTCTAAGCATTGCATACAGTGACAAATGAAAAACTGACGAAATAGGAAATACGGCATTTTATATGTTTAATTGGTATGATTATGTTTTATAAGCAGAAGTTGAAAGCAATTTCTAGGCTCATTTCTTATTGTGCTTTGTTTGATAAAAGAGGCATAAATATTTAGTAATCCTAATGTATAATTTATAATAAATATATTAACCATATTTATTACAGTGTAAAAAATTTCGGATCAAATTACAGCATAAGTTAACGACACTTTAGATGGATCAACCGTAAAATCGATTTTGACTGTGAAATATTATACTTTAATATTTTACTGTAATATTATTCAATTGGTCCGTAATTTTAAGGTAATCGTTACTGTAGAAACTACGGTAATTCATATTTTTGTTCCATAACGTATTCCGGTAAAAATGGATTTTACAGTAAAAAGTATCGGCTCCTTGAGTGCCAGTGTGGATCCGAAGTTTTTATAATGTGCCCGCCAGGAATATGTGAGTCATGACTCAATATCTCTTAGATTAGTCTCTCCTAGATTACTCTATTGCGATAGATAATTGCCCGGTATGGTCTTTACTGGTGTTTTTTATTAAATTTAAGCGTAATTTCTCAGCATTCTACGGTGAATTTTTTTTTAAAATAAATATAACTGTAGTAGTTGTTGTAGTAAAATGTAATTAAGTAAGTGTTCCCAATGATGTTTTTCTTTATGGGGTATTAATAATGATAATTAAATGAGATGGTAAAGTTTTTGTTTCACAAAAAAACATAGTTTTTTTTGTTTTATATTAGAGAGGAAGGGAAGAAAGAGAGCAAGAGAAGAAAAAGCAACACATCATTTTCTTTCTGTGATTTCTAGTCACCAAATCATAATGTACTTAAGAGATTTTACATCATTGCTTAGATTATGCGTGTTAAAATGTATTTATTATTTTAAAAAAATCCAAGAAATTCCAGGCATTTGCCTTTTATTTATATATTCAAAGAATGAAATATTATTTATTATGTTTTGTGTTTTGTTAAATACATATTGAACTTTACTGTTTAAAATGTAAAAGATAAAAACACAAATTAAAATGGGAGAATTTTTAAAGTAGAACATGAAGCAACTTTTGATTTGTATGTATATAAAAATAAAGAAAGAGAGACTACAGAATTGATATGATGTGATTTTAAAATCCCCATCTATCACAATATATATACACTACCGGTCAAAAGTTTGCGAAAATTTTTAAATCTGCAAAGAAAAGGCCTAAATTCAAATGTTCATAGAACTGCGAAAANTATTATATTATATTATATTATATTATATTATATATATTATAATTAATTATATTTCCTCCAAAAGTAAAAGTAAAGATAAATGATTAAAAAGGGGTTCATTTATTTTTATTTGTAAATGATTTTTTTTAAATAATGTTCAGTTGTTTTCTTCACAGCCATGTGCGTGTCTCCACCTCAAGTGGCCTATGCTCGACACAGTGCCCCTCTGGACAAAGATGACTTCCCCACAGATTCCACCGTGCAATACACATGCTTCCCTGGTTATGATCCAAAAGGTTTTCCAAAGGCTAAGTGCCTCAACTATAATGGAACGGCCCAGTGGTTTGGACCTGATCTCCGCTGCCTTCGTAAGTCCCTTCTATAAGTCATTGTTTTTATCACCGTTGCGCACACAAAGGAAGCGTCAAACTATCATTTTAGAAGTTCATTTATTTCTAAATTAAGGAACTAATTCTTAAAGCATCTCTCAATAATTTTTGTACTGCCTAAGAGACAAATCGGTGCATATTTGTCTATTTTGTCAACTTTAGATAATATATTTATCAGACTGTGTTGACAGAATATGAAAAGAGTGTCCTAGGTAGCGATTCTAATGTGAAAAGTAACAGGTAATGTTTGAATATTATTTGAAGGCTTTTTTTCACATAGATTCTCTTTTCACGTATTTATTGTCATTGTTTTTTCTTGCCAACTCTTTGTGATCCAACACCAGCTAGGTTGAAGGATACGTCATGGTTGAAGGATACGTTTTTGACTTCTATATTTATGGAAGCAATGGTGTGATCGGCTGAAACAGGATTGATCATGCACTTGGTATTTTGTGAAGACCCTGCTCCCAGACTTGAAAGTCGTACTTTTCAAATCCCTGCAAATGAATCGTGAAACATCAATTTAATCGTATCTACGTAGGATTTATGATCGGATCAGGATTGATCAAGCACTTGGTACGTTTAGGGAAGACCCTGCTCTCAGTCTTGAAGGTCATACTTTTCTAATGCCTGCCAATAAATCGTGAAATAGCAATTTTATCGGATCTATATGGGATCTATGATCGGATCAGGATTGATCAAGCACTTGGTACGTTTAGTGAAAACCCTGCTCCCAGACATGAAGGTCATACTTTTCAAATACCCACTGATGAATCGAGAAACAGCAATTTTACCGGATCTACATGGGATCTATGATCGGAACAGGATTGATCATGCACTTGGTACGTTTAGTGAAGACCATGCTCCCAGACTTTAAGGTCATAATTTTCAAATACCCACTGATGAATCGAGAAACAGCAATTTGACGGGATCTACGACCCTCCAAAGCACCCCCTGGACACTCTCGACCATACCAATATTGTACGGGGTGAATGAGCCAAGTATGTCTGAGCCTTCTTTATAAATTCATGCTGCTTTTCACACTTTGTTACATGGAAAAAATATATCCTTTAATGATAGTCTAACGGAATTATTAGAGATAACCAATAGGAGAACATGAAAATAAACAAGTTAGCTAGAAAAGAATGAATTTTTCTCCCCTCGTTATCAAAACTCGTTGTAGTGGTAAAAATACCGCTTTATTTTGTGTGAGTTCTTATAAATCGTGTTGCTGTCTAAATTGATTTCTTATAAATCATCACTACGCAACAGATTGCTAAAAAATTAATTTTTACTTCAAATATTAAACTTCTATTATCTATTGAGTAAACAAGTATTAAATTTCAACGCCTTACTATGAGCCTATCTGTCGGCATTTTCCGCTGAATATCGAAACTCTCGATTCTGTTTTCTGAATGCTAAATATATTTGTTAATTATTTCTAAGAATCATTTCCAAATAAAACTTACAAAAGCATATTAAAACATTCATAATTAGGCAAGTTGAAAAAGAGAAAGAAATAATGCTGCAAATATTTTGTTTCATCATTCACCATCAGTACAAAATACTGGCATTTCTCAGTTATACCAACAAATATTAACATTCATCATTGGTCAAGTTGAAAGGGAAACATTACATTATTCAACATCAGTACATGTTGAGTATGCTCATTACATGTATATTATATCAGTACATGCTGAATATATTCATTACATCTATATTACATCAGTACATGTTGAATATACTCATTGCATGTATATTGCATCAATACATGAATATACTGATCATTTCCCAATTATACCAAGAAATGACAACATTCCTTATTGGTCTGCCAACGTTCCTTATTGGTCAAGTTGAAAGAGAAAAATAATGTCTCAAAATTTATTCAACATCAGTACATGTAAAATATTTACATTTCTCAGATATATTTACCAATGTCAACATTCATTATTGGTCAAGTTAAAGGAGAAAAATAATTATTCAAAAAAAAAATTTTATTCAACATCAGTACATGTTGAGTATGCTCATTACATGTATATTATATCAGTACATGCTGAATATATTCATTACATCTATATTACATCAGTACATGTTGAATATACTCATTGCATGTATATTGCATCAATACATGAATATACTGATCATTTCCCAATTATACCAAGAAATGACAACATTCCTTATTGGTCTGCCAACGTTCCTTATTGGTCAAGTTGAAAGAGAAAAATAATGACTCAAAATTTATTCAACATCAGTACATGTAAAATATTAACATTTCTCAGATATATTTACCAATGTCAACATTCATTATTGGTCAAGTTAAAGGAGAAAAATAATTATTCAAAAAAAAATGTTTATTCAACATGAGTATATATGCTGAATATGAACATCTTTCAGCGATATCAACATATAACGAAATTCATCATTCATCAAATTGGAAATGTTAAATAATGGCTTAAAAATTTTGTTTCATTTTTCTCTGCAAATGTAAACATTTATTTTTGACCGTGATGACAAAAAAATTCACGATAAAAAAAATTAGCTACAACATTCATCATCATCTCGAGTATTGACATTTGCCACGGAGAGTGAGAAATAGATATTCAACAAATATTTCTTTCGAACATACACTTTAACGACTATGTTAATGCAGATATTCACAAGAGATTGATAATCTTCACTTATTTCAGTCTTTTTCAGTAATTTAAGACTGAAAATTTACAGATGGATTTCAAGTTAGAAGAGTTAAGCTAATTTATTTTTAAAATACCATTTTGTATACAAAAAAATTTTTTTATTACTTTCTCTTTTTGAACAAAGCTGATAAGATTTTTTAATTAAAAAGTGACACTTTCTCAAAACGTTAACATGATACACTTGAAATTGAACCTTTGACATTTCAATTTTTGATTACTTGCAAAAATTGATTCATAAACAGATGCCAATTTTGTATCGCAGATATTTAAATAGGAATACTATCTCAAATATTACGAAATATAATTATTTATTTTGTAAAATTTAATTCCACTGTTTATTTACTTTTATATTATTTACTTATTTTGTAAAATGTTAGACATCTTTATGTCTAATCACACTCATGATTTGAGAACATGGTTTAAAATGTTATCACTAAAAAAGTACACTGCTGGTGATTATTACGTAGCATAAACTGCAATCTGCTATAAAGTTACAAACCAGCCTTAAGGATGAGCTTAATGACTATTTATCGAAAATAAAACTTACTAAAACACCATCTAAAACATTGATATTCATCTAAAGATCTACCTAAATATCACCGATAGCTTCAGAGCTCGAAGAAAGTTCTGTTTAATTCCGACTCGTATTGATTTGCTGAAGATTTCATTAGCCATGAACGGTAGCCGGCATATTGCGGTTATTTAAGCTGTTTTAACGACCTCCAGAATTTCACAAGCCCATGACGAATGCTAATCTAATTTCCCAACTTAGTTTGCCTTACGTCAATTGACGCCCACTGCGAAGAGAAATCACACTTGAGCGAGTTGAAAAGGCAGTTTCGGAATAGCAAATTCTAATTACTTTCTGTAAAAGGAATGGAAAAGTTTTGATGTTTCTTCGCAACTCTGATGTGTCAACCATTCTTGAAAGTTGATCTCTTTGGGCGGATATTAAAGGGAAAGGGTTTATTACTTAACACACTGTTTCTAAAAATAACTTTAACTGCTATGGAAGAGTTAATAAAATTCCATTTATACCAATTTATCCCATTTATTCGCTTCAAAGGAATACTGCCGTATATATATATATATATATATATA
>NC_092207.1:48623388-48747360 GCF_043381705.1 Parasteatoda tepidariorum | reverse complement strand
GATTTGGTGGTCTTGATCTAAATATATATAAAATAAGTAATAAAAAAAATAAGTAACTCATAAAATAAGTTAGAAAGATGTAGGAAAACATGGAAAATAATAAAAACATTGAAAAGAAAAGAAAAAATTATTAAAATAAAATATTTTTAAAAAATATATTGAAAAAAGTTATTTAAAAAATTAAATAAAAATTAAGAAATTAATTTTAATAAAATTATTAAATTAACTAATTTATTAAAAATTAATTAATAATTTCATTTCATTTATTTTTTTTTTAAATTTTATTTTATTGACTTCTTTTCTTCTCTTTCCATTAATCTTTATTATTTTCTATGTTTTCTCCATATTTTTAACTGTTTTTACTCATGACTCAACCTCATCATGAATCTCATTTGGTTCGGATCGACCAAACTGAGCATTGGATGTTAATAACTTCTTTAATACCAGCAATTTTTAAATTGTTCCAATGAATTAAAATAAGATAAAAGAATGATTTTTCTACTGTAATAGTATTGAAAGAGGAAATCAGCCGTTAACTACCTACGCTCATTTTGGTTGATGCAAATCTTGCATAGTTATAAAGGACACCATTTTCAAAAGCTTCAAGCATGATCTTTCACATCATACCGACAGTGTTTCCAAGTAAAATCTTTTAACCTAAAACATATGTTGATATCATGCCTGCTGGTAAAAAGGAGCTCACTAAGAGGACTCCACTTACTCCACTTACTAAGAGGAGCTCAATTAACAGTTGGACGCTAATTAGATCTGTATTATGTTTCAGGATTTTGTCAAATAAATAAAGGCTCTTTGTTTGATAACTAAGATATTTTCAACACTGTTCACGTTAAAATAAAGAACCTTAAAATCTTAAGAGTTTTCCATATTAACTATCCCAATAAATGAAACTAGATCTCTATTCAAATATAGTCTTCATATCCTTAATCTAAAATCTGAATCATGCCTTTATAAGACAAAGAAATGCTATTGCGTTATAAAGGAATGCAATTCTGTTTAAAGAACGAACAATTTTAAATTTATTTTTTTGAAAACTATATAGGGTAAACTAACCAGTGAAGGAACACTTAAGCTTCGCTTGCCTTTTAAAAAATCATATTAATTTCAAAATTCGCAATTTTAGTTAAATGACAGTGTCAACATATTTGTTACTAATTGCAAATTATGCAAAAAAAAATTGTAGAGAACTTACATAATATTGTTTCAAAGTTTTGGAGGTTCAAATAACAAGTAGTAAGAAGACCAAGTGAAGGAACAACTCTTACCAGTGAATGAACACCCAGTATAAGAACACTTAATTTTGGTTATTTTTTAATGCTCTTTATGAATTTATAAGCCATACAAATATTTAAAAGCAAGCCTATTCTTGAAATTATAACATATAAATACTTCGAAAATGTTAACTTTTTTTCAGTAATCATGAATTGAAAATTAAATTGTCAACCATATTAACACATACTGTTCATTCACTGGGAAATCTATGCCCAGTAAATTGACATGCCTGTTCCCTCACTGGTTAGAAGTTGTTTTTCGTATTTTTATCATACTTTTGATGCGGAACATCACTAAAGGTACAAGAAAATTAAAGTTTATCTTTTATTTTCATTAACTTAGAAAAAAAACCAGTAAAGGAACACTTGTTCCTTCACTGGTTTTTCATCGTTTGGTGATCCAGTGAATAAACACCCCCTTATCTCAGTACTTTATTATGCTATGATGCTTAAAAAAAATAAAACGTAACTTCAATAACTATATTTTGAATTCTCTTTTTCACAGTGAGAAAAATAAAACTATTACATGCAATTAATTCCACTTCAAACATATAAATACAAACACTCACCTTATAATTTTTTCAAAGAAACAAGGTGTTGCAGAGATAATAACAAATTCAAAAATTTTTCCAGAGAAGTCTATTTGACCAGGTAATCCAAAATATTGCTATAAGACTTCCTATTGTTTGGCAGTAAGCTATTGTTACCAATCAATCTAAAGAAAAACTTTCAAATTCTTATTTTTAATCAATATATATGAAATGTTCCTTCACTGGGTAGTGTTCGTTCACTGGTTGGTTTACCCTATTTTCTGAAAATGAATAATGTTTTTGCAAATATTAACTTTTTGACGATTTTCTCTTTCACAATATATATAAAAACAACTTAATAAAATGTTTTTCAATAGCTAGGAGTTGCGGTCCACCGGGAGATATAGAAAATGGTCGCCGAGAAGGTAGCCAATTTACTTTCACTAATCGAGTTACTTATTATTGCAATGTGGGATTTGAGCTGATCGGACGATCCCATCGCTACTGCCAATCAAATGGGCAATGGAGTGGTACTCTCCCTTCATGTAGAGGTAAGATTTTTATTTGTTTTCTCAAATAAAACGTACATCAAGCTGTTCGAAATGTGTGAATCACAATCAAATATTTTATGTACGCCTCTTTTACGTGCCTGCTGAATATACACTTTTGTTTTCGAAAAAATAGTGTTCATATAATAATAGTAGGAAGTGCTGCTGTATATGATAATTACTTACTTTCAAAAATTACCTTTTTATCAAGAATAAATAAAAAATTCTTTAAGAAAATATTTATTTTTTTTAAAATGGCTGTAAAATCTAGCTTATGTACTCAAGATAAAACTATTGTCAAAACTACCAAAATATGGTAAAATTTACTTTGCTTCTAGCTCAATGGGAACGCTTAGGTAATGATTTTGGTAAAGTTAACTGTAGAATATGGTATGGTGTTTAGTAATTATGGTAAAACTTGGTAATTTTGTTGTAATACTTTAGAGCATGGCGTAAAAACCATTTATTCAGTTAAATTTACTTCGCAATTTTGTCTTTTTTATTAAATGTAGGTCAATATGAACTGTAATTTTGAAAACTAAGATTTCCGGTAAACTGTTACGATTTGTGAGAAAAAATTGTTAAATTAAGGGTTAAAATTCCGTATATTTTGGTTTTATAACCAAAAATTATGTTGTTATTTTTTTCCCTAAATTTTATTATTATACAGTTCGGTAGTTTTATCAGAATTTTTCTCCATGTGGTAAAATAAGTAACATCAGAAAAACATACTTTTCATTCATATAATTTTCATATTTGTATTTTTTTATTAACTGTGCATGCATAATAAAAGCTATAATTTTAAAAATCAGAATTTCTAGTAAACGGTTACTATATGAATAGAAAAGTTACCGAATGACTTGTTTTTGAATTTCGCATATTTTGCATTATTATCCAAAATTATTGTTTTTTTTTTACGGAAATGATATAACTATTTTAATTAAACCAGATATTTTTCGCGTGGTATAGTAACCAGCATAAGAAAAATAAAGTAAATGTTGAAAAACCTTAAAATTGTCCTTAATAATAATAAAAAAAGCTTTTACTTTGTATGGGCAAGGTTGCTAGCAAAGGTATAAGGCTTTCCCAATTATCATTATTTCCTTTGGCTAGAATTAAATTTTTTTAATAAAATACGTTAAAAGTTAAAAAATAAAAGTAAAGAATTGCCATACTGGATTATTGTGAGCGAGGAAGGTTATGGAGGTTAAGGTCTTACAACTTCATTCAGCAACTTGAATCTGAGATTGAGCCTCCTGTTCCAAGCTGGTAGCCATCGATTGGATGGATCGAACCCAAAATACTTCACAATAACAACTTAGGTTCTTTAAGAAAAAAAATATCTAAACAAAATATGCTTCTGATCAAATTAAAGAAAGTATCATAATAATATGAAAAGCATAAATAATTGACCGATTTGGTGGTCTTGATCTAAGGTGATCTTTGGTGGTCTTGACCTCGTGGTCTTGATCTAAGCTAATAGAATTGCTAATAAGAATATAAAAATGAGAGTTAATGCAATTGTGAACTATAAGAGTTCTATACTTTTCATACAGCCCTTAATATACATGCAACTATTTCTAGTACTTCCTAGTTCTGTTATTAAATCAGGAAATCTTGTTTTTCGTCTTATTTTCATAAAATTTTTTATTCTCGCCAAAATGTGCTCCTAAATTCTTGACGTTGGTTTTAGTAATTTGACTCACTCTAAATTTCTAACTAACACACTTTCACTTAAATTGGAGGCTTAATTCACTCTTCACTTCTCATTAATCATTAATTTTTTTCTTTAATATCACCATTAAAAAAATTTTATTTTGTTTAAAAAATATTTAATTATAATTTTGTGCAAGACGCTTTTGTTAATATGTAAAACGTAACCAAAGGAACAATTAACTAGAATTGAAAAATGATCGAAAGCTTTTGAAAAAAACTTTAAAGTAGGATTACAGAATGTGATTTATTAAAAGAAGAAATAATTTTCTCATTAACGGTACGTACTTAATGAAAACTTCATGTCATTATAACTGGTAAAAAAGGGTTACTTTTTTTCGATTCTCTTGAATTAGGTTTTTATATTTATAGAAATTTCAATATAAATATTAATATAATAAATTCAATAAATTCAATACAAATATAACGGCAACATCATATATATTGAGGGTCAAAATTCTGCTTATATCTGGAAAATCATTGTTAATTGCGAAGAAATAAAATTCTTGTCTGATTTCGTAAATTAAATTATCTTCTAAATTAGTTAATTAGCATATTTATAGTGAGGTCTTTGAACCAATAAGATAGAGTTTTAGCACGTGAAAACTCGTTTATTAAATTACGAGTAATTTAACATTAATTTATTTAAAAACTGCAATGATTCAATTTTTGGATTATTTGAAAATTGAATTCTAGAAATTAAGCAATAAAATTCTAAATAAAAATAAAATTCTAAAAAATTGAATAGTTTGAAAGCGATATTTATTTACTTAAAAAAAGCAAATATTTCTTTCAAGTATTATTAGAAAACGTTTATACATTAGTCTTTGAACTATGATAAGGGAATGAAACAACAAGAACAGAAAACTGTTTGAAATCGGTTTGACTCAAACAAATTTTAAACTCACTATTATTTATTCAACACAAAAATACCATCAATAATTCAAACTCTCTGGAGACGAAAAACGAGTAAAGGTTCACAAAATTGAAATAAAGTTTTGTAACATTAATGAAAATACTATAATGATGTAAGCTTATAGAACCTTAACAGCTTGTTTACAAAGGATACAATTTTTCTCTATCCTTCTAAAAATAGATCTAGATATTAAAATGGTCTCAAATATCTCCTAAGCTTAATTACTTGCCTGAGGATAAATTTAATATTGAATTAATTAAAGTGAAAATCTTTGTCGTAATTAATAGTAACGCCACTTAATGCACTTTATTAACAAGTTTAATCCTCTATACGTGTAATTAGCAAATAATAGAATGAATTTTTCTAATTTAGTTCTGATAAAATTCAATGCAATGAAATAAGACAATATTAAACCGAGTATAAGTAATTGATGAGTTTTGATTCAGCTTTCAACTGTTTGGAGTGTAATTTTTGGTACAATTCATATCACTACTATTAAACTAAGCAATATTAGCCAAAATAATAATAATTGAAAATCTATTTTTAGTTCGCATTTGCCGTACGCATTTAACATTTTAATCGTATAATAAAATCAAATTCAATCGCCTTATATTAATTACATCCAATATTATTTAAATGACATGCTTTAGTATGTTGTTCCATCATCAGCGAAAGAATGAATGGAACATTTTTAAATTAATATTTTGAAAAATATGTTTACTTATAATATAGTAAGTTAAACTTTTTTAAAGATTACATATATTTAAAACATGCATATGTTTGCATACATTTAGAACATTTATATATTTAAAACACGCCCACTTTTTTTCATACAGCATGTATGCCTTTCCCTTATAACTTTTTACTCGCAAATCGATGTTATTATTTTAAAATCTTAGTTAAAGAAGTGACATTTTTGACAAGAAAATAATAATAATTTCACGCAATTTTTTTCTAAATCAGGGTATTTTGGAAATCTCAGAAGATTTAGACATTAATTGGCAATCTTATAGTGTTTTCGGATGGAAAGAATGCTTCAAGTGCATTTTACATTTAACAGTCAACAACCTTAAAAAGCTTTTGAAAGCCAAATAAAACACAATGTGGGATACGCTATGATACGAATAGTTTAAGACTACTTATTATAATAATACTCTTTTGAAAAGCTTTTGAAAGCCAAATAAAACACAATGTGGGATACGCTATGATACGAATAGTTTAAGACTACTTATTATAATATTACTAATGCATCACATAATTTATATTTTTATATCTGTTTGTTATTCGCTGCTGTTATTCGAAACAGTCGCCTTCAATGCTAACCAAAAAGTAGCTCAAAATAAAGAATAAGTAATATTATAGATAATTTAAAATTATAGCTGCATTTCTTGTGTTTTCGTGTCACTTAAAATTCATTTGATTTTCTAATTTTCCTTGGTGAAGTAAAATTAAAAAACAGCTCTAAATAAGTCTAAGAGCTCTTGAAGAAAATAATAAAGAAAAGTCATAATCTTCGTTTAATCTTTTGAGCCGTGGTGGCTCAGGGGATAGAGCGTTTGCTTTCCTATAAGGTGGCCGGGTTCGAGTCTCAGCAATGGCTGGTCGATACAAATTCCACACCCGGCTTCCGCTCCGACCACAATGCTGAAGTAAAATATTCTCAGTAGTAGATCAATCATGGGTTAGAGTCCGCTTGTCGTCAGCCTAACTGTGAGAGGCTTTCTTGATTTTCCTCTCCATGTAACGCAAATGCGTGATAGTTACAACAAAAAGTCCTCCACGAATTTGCTCCCAATACTTGATCCAGGAGTTGCTTTGTCTTCTGGATTGGGTTCAAACGTTCAGGAGAGTTTTTGTTCTTATATTGATCCCCAATTTTCTTATGCTGAGGTCTACACATTTAGTTTTTTTTTACCTGAAACATTAATAATATACACAAAAACAACATTTATACAACTTTAGACGTGTTGATAGACCCAAGGTTATACAAAATTCAACATGCTTTTGGAAAAAAAAGGGTGTTAGATTTATAAAAAATCCCATGTATCAATATTGGATATGGCATTCGCTTAAAGGAAAATATGTCATAGTTTTATTAATAACCAATAGTTGCCTAAATCATGACTGATACATCAAACACTTGTCTCAGGGAAAAGAAAAAGTTCGTAACTTATGGTAATGATCTTCAGAAACATATGGTACATCCAAATAAACGAATTTCTTACCAATACACGAAAGACAAAAGACTGTACTAATATTTTCGAAATTCAATATTGCTTGCATTACATGTGTGCCTTGCAGATAAGATTGTTTCATTTGTTTGTTTGTTTTTTTCTCTTAACAAATGACACAAAAACTTTGCAAAAAAAATAAGAATGATTTTTCCTTTTTTATTAATTGCTTCGAAACTAGTTTCACCTGCAAATACCTGAGGAATCAATATTTATTGCCAAACCCATTGTAGAAATTTTCTTTTTTATCGTGTTTAAAAAAACTGTAAATAATAATTTTGATAATTTTCTTTTCTCATATTGATTACGTTACACAATTTTCAAAAGGTTACGCAATTTTCCTTTACTATAAATTATTGACGCTTTGCAGATAGTTATTAACCCTTTGCGATTGTAAGGCACCTTTCAGCCACCACCCACTCATTGAATATCAACATAATACGACAGCACAGTGTCAAAATTGTAATTCAATGCAATAAAAATTAATGAAATAAAAATTAATGAAATAGCAATCAACAAATTGTGACATCGGGTCACTGAGTTACAATTTGCACATTTTCCTTCTTTAGAGCGAGGCACATTGAAATTCTTACCCTGCCAGTTGCCTTGCACCTGTTTGTAATTCTCTTTGATTGACACATGTGAGTTTGTCAGTGTTCCGGTTTTAGTTGTAACTTACTTCTTTTCTGGATTTTTCAAAAATAAAATTCTAATTGCAATTTTAAGTAGGGCAGAAATAGGCTCGTTAAAAACTTAAATTTGAAGGAAAAAATCCATTAGAAAATAAATACTAAAAGGTCCCCGCGAAGAGGGCAGTCACGCATCAACCGAGAATTGAAATTTCAACTTTATATTCTTCCTATTTGCAGCTCCAATTCAGAGAGCTTGAGGCGGGCTTTACTGTCACGATGGATTCCGCTTCATGCCAAGTGTCTCGTAATTGTATTTTTCAGCATGTATACCCTACACCTCCGCCAGCGTGATGAAATATTAGCTATTCAAAAAAGAGGTACAAGCTTCCCCACGTAATTCGTCTTAAATGTCTGTCGATTCCTGCAACTAATTTCTGGTGGATACCCTTTGAGTTGTTTCCAAAAAAGTAATGGAAAGTTTTGAGACACGAGCAGCGATCCACTTTGCTCATATTTTTCTTGGCCCTTTACCCTTTCGACACTCTGCATGCCATTATTCTTTAAATATATAATATAATTTATTTACTTTAACCTTTTTTGTAATTTATAATTACCTAATTTTCATTAACTTAAATTTTGTCACACAAATCATAATCAAACTCTTGGTTTGTAAATTTCAAATATATGCATATTTCATCATTAATATACAGCATTATTCCAGCCGAAACGTGCGTGTTAAATCATACTCTTTCGCAGTTTTAGGGTAAAAATACAGATTTTTGAGAAATTTTAAAATAAGATTGTTTCAAATATTGTAAACAATATCGTAGAGTATTATTAAATTTGATAAGTTTATATATCAAAAAAATCCTTGAAGAGAAATTCAATATAATGAACAAACTAAACGAAATATCATCTTACCTTTCTGTGATCATTTTATGGTTTTGGTGACATTTGATCATATTTTTACCCCCTAAAATACAACTCTATTAATTTAAGCAACGTAATTTAAACAAATAAGTTAATTAGAATAAAGTAGTGAGGACTGTTCGATTTCAGTCAGAAAAAGGTTACTTTTAATCAAGTTAGATTCAAGATGATTTAGAGAGTAATCGAATCTTGGAAATTCTTACTCGATATTTATCAAGAAGTGTGGTAGAATAAATAGTAGGGAAATATTGATTACATTCAGACTTTTGCATATCTTGCTTTATTTCCGAAATTAATTACTTAAATGAAAAATGTTTGAGTCGCAAAATTCATTTAACAAAAATAACTTTAATCAAAATGCTTTCACTGCTTAAGATGTGGTTCGATTTTTAGTGCTATAATTTGGATATCTGTGGGATTTTCTCTTTCTCCAATTGTTGAAAATTAGTAATTTGGATTATTTAACGATTATTATTTTCATTTTCTATTTTGATAATAATCGAAACAATTTTGAATAATAAAATGTAATAATTTTCATTATGATGGACTGTATAAATTAAAGTATAAAAATCCAAAACTTAAGCAAAAATGTTCTAGCAATTTTTGATAAATACTAACTAAACAATTTTTTACTAAACATAGTTTTAAGACAGGCTCTTTAAACTTATTTTGAATAAAAACTAACTAAACAATAACGCAATTCAATAAGATTTTAAACAACATACAAAACTTTGTATGTGACTCGCATTTTCCAAAAATCTTTGTTAACACTTTTATTTGCGAATAGTTTTAGTCTTAATTTAATAACATGTAGAGAAACCAGATTTCAAAGTTACAACTTTATTTTACTTTTATCGAAAATAAATAAATTTTAGAAAGTTAAGCATTTGAGTACGAAGAAAATTTCTGACATTTTTTTAACAAGTTGCTTTTTGGTTTAACGCTTTTCACAAGAATATATTCAAGAACTAATAACGTATTTATTCTTCTTTGATATTCAAAAGAACATAGTAAAAGGATTTGATTTTCATAGCATGGAATTCAAATCGTCATATGGGATTATAATAATTGGGTATATAATACAAAATGTATATATAATATACATACATTAGGTATGTAAGCCGAACTTTATTTTTAGGTACAGTAAAAAAAAAATTATTCAAAGCCATGTAATTCCCATAGAAACCATTTCCTAATAACGAAATTTGTTTAAAATGCTACATATCAATTGACATTATTGTTTCCGAAATACAAAATAAAAATAGTGTATATAACTGAGTTATTTGTTAAAAGAGTTATGGAAAGTTCCGGTTTATGCATTTCTCTAAAAATATTTCAATGTAGTGTTAGTCATTTCGTAGTTAAGCTGCAAAACATTCAATGTAGTACGTAGAGTTTGTGGGTACTTCTGGGTTCAAGCAACTCTTCCTAGTAAGAGGGAAGGCCTCCGCACGGAATAATGTAATAGTTCGACGTAACGAACATAAACTGCGCAGAATGTAAAAAAAAATGGGAAAATATCACACCATTCAGAATACTAAGCAGCGCAGCAGGTAAAAAATACGAAAGGCGTCATAACATTTGGATTGAGACCACAACGTTAAAGGATTGGATTCTCGTGTATGGTAACCTCTGCAGAAGCATGAGAAAATAAGGGTTTATTTATTACCAGGAATCGAGACGAAAAGTCTGCTTAATAAATTGGAGCACAAACCTCTGTACTATCCCGTAATGAAAAAAAGAAAACAATTTTAGCATTAAGTAAAAAAAATATTAGGAGACTACTAAAATACACTGAGATGAATGACTCAAAGGAGAGGTGACCGAAAGAGCAGATTTGTCAAAGATTTGAAAGTTCGTGATTTTTTGAAAATCAAGTGATTTTGAGATTGATCAAAAATTACGACAATGGTCAAGGTGTGATTTGTAACAATGTTCAAATTTGATGATATTCTTTCTTTCTTTCCCCTTTGTGTGATTCTGTTCTATCTAATTTGTACTATCGTTAAATAGTTCTTTTTTCTATTTACGGATTGGAATTTATTTCAAAAATTTTAATGTACTTACATCATACGTAAAAACAAGTTTCTCCATATATTCCGTTTGAAGATTCAGCGTAATCTTCATAACAATAAAAAGAGCTAAATCTGTAGAGCTGTATTTTAAGTTTGCGCCTTAAAACCCATACTGTGAAATGTGATCTTTTTGTAAAGTTTTTTGCGTGTCTTTATTCAATTTAAAGGAAACAATCTTGGCTGATTAATATCTCTACTACTTAAAAAAGTACTTTGCAGGTAGGTTGTTACTTAAATGTACCGTAACGTTCTGTCTATGAAGAATTTGTCGTGTTTTACCCTAAAAACGCTGGTTAAAAATTGCCAACCATTTAATTTCTATCCATTTTAGATCAAGCATAAAAATTTTATAAAAAGTGGTATATTTTTATCAATATATGTTTAAAATTACATTCACTAAGACATGAAAAATGTTCGTGCAAGAAAAATAATACTTTATTTAAAAATGGCACGACATTTGCCAAAGCAATAAACAAATCTTTAGTTGAACACTAGTTTTTCACGATATATATTTTATTTTTAATTTATTTATTTACAGAGCTTGCAACGTTAATCCATTATAAAACATAAGCATCATCACAAAAACATATAATTAGTCTCAAATGGAATACTTGTACAAGTCCAATTTGTCAATAACGATTTTAAATTTAAGTTAGAAAATTAGCTAGAAAATTCGAAACTTAAGTTAGAAACTTAGTTAGAAAATTTATCAAGAGGAAATCTTTACTCTAATTGAATTGTTAATATGTTATAGATGTTTAGATGTTTTCAAAATCCTTAAAATTAGCAGATATGTAAAGTTATGCTTCAAAGATAAAGTAATTAAAATATACGTTAAGAATATCTATAAAGATGGAGCGTTTACGCACTTTTAGCCGAAAATGAATCAAAATTTACCATATTTATCTAAACCTGTTGATTGTAAACGCCCTACATATTCAAATGTAAACATTGGTGTTTAATTTATGAAATTGTAAGTTTTTTAATTTAAAAGAAATAACGTATTTATGGTTAAAACAATTTGCTTTCATGAATGATAATTAAGTATTGCAATTTTTACGTATAAAACAAAAATTTATTTTATATTTACAAAAATTTTAATACAAAAGCAAAAAACAACTGTTCTTTTTTAAATATATGTTAAATTTATACACTTGGAGCACGTACTGTTTTTACAAAAATTGCTAAAAATGGGTGGTTTGCTCCTTACCGGATGAAAAATAAATTTATAACATAAAAGTCACCAAGAACATTTAAAATTCTTGTTACGCAAAACTTCTCGAATGAATCCTTATTCATTTCTAATAACATAAGCAACACTCTTGAAGAAAATCCTGAATTATGCTAATGACATATTTGCAATTGAAATTAATGCAAGTTAATAACATTATTTTAATTTCAAACTAAAGCTAAGTGGAAGAATCATTACAGAGAAACGAAAGCTAATTCAGCTTTGTTTAGCAACGGTAAATATTATCTTGGCAATATTTTCTATCCTGTGTAACTCTAATGACTTAGTTTCATCTAAAACATACTCACGAGCTTACCAAGCGGAAAATTGAATACAGTTGGAAAAGAAAATTGAGCAAATAAATAACCTTTACGCCATTTGTTTGCTATTCTCATTATTTCTTTCTAGAAATAAGTAAGAAATTTTAAAAAAATAAAAATAAAGTTTCTTTCAAAACGTACGCTAGAGTTTTTTTAGTTTTTATGTTTAAACTAGTGGAAAATGATTTTTTTTTCTTTGAGAAATGAAAGGAAAAATAAATAAGATCAGTAAATAAAGCTCTAGTCTTAGTTCAAAGCTAAATAATATCATTTGTCATTATTTACATTGCCTCAGGATAGACCGTCTAAAACAAGTTTCATTTCAAACAGAAGTTTAATTAAACTCTCATCGACTTTTAATTTAAATTTTATTTAGCTTTTTCCGATATTTGTAGTGTTCAGTATATTAACAATTTATGAGATTGGTAAAAGGGTTCATTTGCATTATGATTATTTTTAGATTGAAGTTATAAAATTAAATTTAATCAAACATTCAATTAGTTCCTTTTTTAAAGAATTGATGATAACTACGCTTTTTTAATGCTTCGCAATTTTTAATGAAGTTTGCTTTTTTATACTTTTATGAAATTTTTCTTCTGAGAAGCTAAAGAGTTAATGCATTGACATTTATAAAAAGAAAGGAGATAATGAGGGATAAAACTTAAGATTTATAATAGAAATAATTTTCATGAATTTTGAGATAAAAGTTAGTAATCGGGAAATAATAAAATACAAAACTTCATATTTTGTGATAAATAATATTCATAAGCTCCATATAAATTTAACAAAAAAAAATCAACGATAAATGTAATTAAAGTATAACAAATCCAATTTTATTTATTTGCTTAATATCACATAAAATCCCTATGAAAATATTACTTATTATTTTATTACTTATTATCGTATTACATATTATATTATTTCTTATTAACTTATTGTTTAAAGTCTTATTGCTTATTATCTTAATAATTATTATCTTATGACTTATTATCTAATGATTTATTATCTTATTACTCATTATCTAATTACGTTTGTCAGTAAAATATTATTATTATTATTTTAAGCAATACAATTCCAGCAAATTATAAGATACCAATGAATATAAGTTTTAACTAAATCCTAACTTAGAATGCAAATTTTACTGGCTTAGCCAATAAATGTCGATAAATTTTGTATGAATTTTCCTGCCTTGTATTTTAATGGTGAATAATGCTTATATTAAAATTAATGTAACAAATTTACTACGTAGACAGATATTTCATTAACGATGATAAACACATAAAACTATATTAAAAATTAAGAATTCTGTGTTGTAGCAATTTTCCAAATAGTAGTTATCTTCTGTTTACGACATTTGAACCATCACTAGCTTCTAAGTTTGCCAATCTAATAAGTTAATATGTGTATCCCTTATAACCAGTATACAACTTCAATTATTCCCATCACCAATCCTAGTTAAAATTATTTTGATGCGGCGACACCGATAAAGATTTATTGTTGTTAATATTACTAAACCACGAATTCCAGAATTAGCTTCCTTTATTCTCATGAGAATTTTAACGATAAAATTGTAACTACTACTACCATTATCATAACGTTTTATAATTAAAGCAGTTTTATAATTATTTTTTCTTAATATTTTAAACCTAAAAATGAGAATGCTATTTTAATTACAGTCGTTATAAGAAAATTAGATAACAGGAATGTAATTATCTTTCTGCGCTATACATGTATTGAATTCGAATATTATTCACCCTTTGAGTTTAATCATTAGTGCTATATTCTGTCCCCCGGTTATTTGCTACAAAATGGCAGCCATTTATGTAATTATACACTCACTGATACCTACAACAACGGAAAAGTGAATAGAAATTCTATCAAAACTGCGTATAACAATTCATAAAACAATTATCTCGGGTTCACGATTCGGGAAATTAGCTATTGCAATCTGAATATCGAAAGATTAGTACATTTCAAATGTCCTTAGATTTTATAATGAAAATACTTGCGTTTCAGCATTTATAAATATTAACTATCTGAATTTCGCTATATCAATGTTGAAATAAATAATATTAAACTAAATTTGTTAATGTTATATATTTGAATAAATTTCCTTTCAGCACAATTGTTCTAAAAAGTTTAGATGAAACATATGGTTTTCTCTTGTTCATGTCAACGTCAATTATCTTATATACATTTATGAATTGTATCAATACTAATTATTCGCATCTCTGGGGCTGTTTAATAAAATTTTTAGAAAATGATATTCACCATATATTGAAATTTCTAAAGAATTCCAAAATGAAAAATATGAATAAATTAAAGTTTCCAGCAGAGATTAAAAAATACGGTATTTAGCATACAAAAAATAATTTTTTACAAATATCTTAATCTTGCAATATTGGTATTACAATAAACTTCTGTGAATGATATTTGAAAACTGTCTCTATCTAAAAATACTTCTTTAGACAAAAATAGTTCTAAAAAAAGTTTCGATACAAATTATCGTTGTGTTTAGTTTGTATTAATTAATTTTATTTATGATTTATATTCGTTAGTTTCATCGAAGGTTTATAAACATTTATCCCATTTATGTCTTATGTTACATATTTTTACTAGATAATGTTCTGTTTTTCATTTCAGCTGTCATTTGTCCGGTGCCAGAAAACCCACCTAATGGACGTGCCTTCTACACTTCTCTCTCTTACAACGCAGTTGTTAAATATGAATGCCGATATGGATACAAACTTGTTGGACAAGCAACAAGAACATGCAACACAAGTAAACAATGGGAGGGTACAGAATCCACTTGTGAAGGTAAATAAATATATTATAATATTACTTTTATGATAATGTATCAAAAAATATATCACACCCCATGCTTTAATTTATCGTTTTATATCAGGGGTTTCCAATTTACATGAGGCCGTTGGCAGCAATTAAAAACACCAGTCAAATGGCGGCCCACAACTTTATCAAAATTTTATATAGGACTCTTTTATGTTTCAAGGAACATTAAATATTACTGTCAGATTTTTATCAAAATTTTTTTAATATTATAAATCAATATAACAAGCAGTACAAATAATGCTTGTTACGTATCATTTTGAATCTTCTCTTAATCAGAAACTTAGTGACAAGATTTTTTTTTCTTTCAAATTTAATTCTGTGATAAATTTTTATTTTTATTTTATAACCGTCGTTGAACAGCCGATCCAATTTCATGGGCTTACGACTACTTACGTTCAACTCCGTAGCCTTGTAATTTTGAACCAATCCAGAAGACAACGAGGAAACTCCTGGATCAGTACCCCCAGAAGTATTGATTTGTGGTGACATGGNCCTGACAGATTTAACGTGCACCAGTCACACACTTCATTACACGGGGAGTCTTCGGCCGGCGAGGATCGAACCCACGACCTCCTGGCCCCATTATGACTTTTATAGCCTCATAATAGCCTCATAATTAAAAAAAAATTTCCGACTTATTAGGAATTATAGCAACAACAACAAAAAATTCTCGAGAGTATGAAATTAATTTTTTTTCCTTTCCGCTCATGCGATATTCAATTCAAGGAATTTACATAAAACATGATATTCGTTCCCTCTTTTAAAATTTACAATTGTAAATAATTTCGTCCAAAATTAGTGGTTTTAAAAAGTTAAATGAGAGAATTTCTTCCAGAAAATTTCTGATACGCACATGCTAATTATATTCACAAAATACAAAAAAACGAAATAAAAAAGAGCAACATATACAATTATTTTTGTATTTGAATAAATATTTTCTTGAATGCAAAACCTGAGAAACAAGTCTTTTTGCACCGTTGGTTTGTTACATTTCACAGAAACGAAGAAATTAAGTCATTTTGAGCAAAAGAAAAGTATTTTAAACCCATATGGAATTTTTACGAAAATTTTTCCCAAAAAACGACAACTAATATATTTCAGTTTCGCGGGCCGCCAGTTGGTAACCACTGCTTTATATAATGAATAATTACTGAACGATAACATGTATAATATCTTTTTCAAAATGTTTTGCCATATATTTTGTCATATGTTTTGCCCTAATGTTTTTTTCTACTGTACTGTACTTGTTACTATATTTTATGACTTTAAAGTACTAACCGATCAAATGTTCATTTACACAATCTAAATTACTATCATGCATGCATTATTACTAATTATAATTACATATTTTACAATATTAATTTATTACAGCTATATATTATTATCTTATCAATGTACAATACCCAATACTGCATTTTAAAAGTTATTTTGCGAATTTTAAATGCTAACACTGTTCCATGCATTTTCTGATGCTGATTATTATGCTGAATATTAATAACAGCCAAAACACTTAATTCACTTGCTCTACGATGTATTAAACTAATAACTTTGTTATACTTAATTAGAGCAATACATTATAGCAGAGCCGTCATGGCTCAGGAGATAGAGCGCTCGCCTCCCAGTGAAGTGACTCGAGTTCAAATCCCAACAATGACAGGTCGAGACAAATTTCACAACAGGCTCGCACAAACCATAGTGCTGACATAAAATATTCTTAGTGGAATGCGGAGCATGGATTAGAATCCCCTTGCCGTCAGGCTAAACCTGGAAGGTTTTCATAGCTGTCCTTTCCATGTAACGCAAATGTGGATTAGCTCCAACAAAAAGTCCTCCAAGAAGCTAAATTTCTCCAAATACTTGATACAAGAGTTCTCTTGTCTTCTGGAACAGGTTCAAACCTACTAGGTTACGAGTTCAATATTTCTAGTTGTAAACTCAAAATTGAGTCAGCTGTTCAACGACGGTTATAAAATAAAAAATGTATCATATCTGATGTGTTCACTTATTGGACAGTATTTATTTACTAAACCAGACATTATTCCGAGTATTTTTTTCAAAAGAGATATTATCCTTAACAGTCTTGGATACATAAAACAGTCTAAATAATTACCATACATATTTTATCTGTTATAACTTTGCTTCACAATCTTTTGCTTTTAACTTCTTTTTACTCAAGTATCTAAATATACTAAAGTCCTGCAACTTAAAAAAAAAGTATATTGCTTCACTGTTTCTTCTTTGAACTTTTCTGCTATAAAGTTTATAACTTCTCCAAGAATGGGGAAACTTCAAGTCTTTGCGAGACATTGCGAGTTTTATTATTTTTAGGTAAATACGTGAGGAGCTTTGTCTTTTCCGTAATAAGCTTTTTGGTTGCAAAGTTACTGAATTGCTTTGGTAACATGAAAAGCATTTTAGTCTTCTTACAAAAATCACTTTAGTTCTTTTGTTCTTCATTCAAATGAAGGAGTAAAAGGAAAGAAGTAGGTTTTACGAAAGAATCACTTTCTCTTTAAGATAAACTTAATTTGAATTTCAAAATATAATTTGCATGCAGATTATAAACTCGGTAATGTAATTAAAATCCTGCAAAATCCTTAATTCCTTAACTTCTTATGGATTGGGGTTTGCAAATTTTTATTAGTGATCATTTATGTACTTGGTATCATACATACCTCTCAATACACATTACCGTTCATTAATTTCAGTATATATATATATATATATAATATACTTCCCACATTGCATTACAATGTTAACCCATTGATACACTAACGTAAACAAGTGCAAACCGGTTTCAGTCATGTAAAAACAATAAAGCTATGAAAGTATCACCGATATAGTAATTAATATCACCTATATAGCTATATAGTAATTAAAATTTAACAATTAGACATACTATAACATATTATGTTATAGTGTGTCTAATTTTCTGGTCACTGTNGTTTGTATTAATAAGTGTGAGCCTCTGTTATAACGATGACCCGGTCGTTCCGGTAAACGACCGCTCGTACCGGGTTGCTCATCGTTTTAAGTTTAATAGACCTACAGCTTGCCCGGATGGGACCCTACAGGGTTGCTCCTTCCCCGGGTTCGCTGTAGGCCTAGAGTCATGTCTGTGAGTGTTTGTGTCTGTATTTTAATTGTATGCGGTCTTAAAGTGTTTGGATAGTATCATATCCGATCATTGAAAGTTTGTTATGGGATTATAATCTTTCGCTGGCGCAAAGATTATTATGCTTACATATATTTATTGTAATTATTTATATGTAGTGGTGGTCAACTTCATTTATAATTATAATTCAAAAAGTTAATTGGAATAACCCGAGTACTGCTATCATTTTAAAAATGAAAATAAAATCTTCCGGAAAATCCGAAAGAGTTGGCAGGTATGCATCAGTACTCGGCAGCTTAGGTCCAGCCATCGCTGAAAGCCCCTATATAGCAAGACGGAAAGGAGAAAAAATTGGTATGAAAGATATTTCATTCTAGCATTTTGTTCCAGAAAAATAAAATATCTGTAACTACCAGGATTTCCTTTATAATTTCAGCATATATATAAAACTGCTTCTTTTGAAAGTTAAAGAAGATATTGCTGAATAGTTTAAAAGAAGAACAAGCGGACTCCTCCCAAACACTATCTATAACTGAAACGGTTTTACTACCAGGCTTTCCTCTTTTCTGTCTCGCTTTCCCCCCTGTATATATATATATATATTTCAGTTTTTACTAGTAATTAACGTAGCAATGAACTGACGCATAAATGCTGTCGTCAATTCAACAGAGAAACAAATAAATTGCGTATTTTAGAAATACATATTTTATCATTAAGCTACCCAATTTTAGGAGACATCATCGTCACTCACACTGGAGAATTTATTGGTTCGCTTGTCCAAATTTTCTATTAAATTGTCATTATTTGGATTGTAAATCACCTGCAACAGATTGATTTGGCTTGTAATAATTATATCTCTGATATACCTATCCAAATTTTCATAAAATATTTTAATTAGATTACCGGTAACGCTCTGAGATGTTCAGATCATATTTTGGAGTCATATGTATTTTGATTTTTGATTTCATAGATCAAATTCAATATAGGATTCTGCCCTTTGGCAACGTGCCTGAAAGATACTATTACCTTTAATGAGTGAAATGAGATCAAAATAGCTTTACAAGCACAAATTACGTGAATATTAGATTAAGTGTCGTATTTTATATACATTAAGAGAAGTCGGTTGAACATATATGAATAATGCTAAAACTGATCTTTTTCAATGTACCTTTTCTCAGCATTTAAGCACGATATTGCTTCAGTTTTTTTTCACAGAATATTTACATATATATGCTTACACGGTGATAACTGTTTATTGTTATCTTTGGCAGAAAATCATTTTAAAAAATTACGAACTTAGAACTTTTAATTTTTATCAAGTTTTATCATTTTTGAGCAATAATTTTTCCTAATGTAAAAAGTATTCCTGTAACGCTAAAACATACTACTATTAAAATCTCAAATATTCCCAAAAATTTTCAAAACGATATCATATGTAGTTTCTTAAAGGTACATTGAAATAGAACAGTTTTAGCATTATTGATATATGCCCTACTAACTCCCATTAAAGAAAAACATAGAGAGTATTGAAATTAAAGAGTGGTAGTTTATTTGATAAAATTCTCTTTATTATATCTCCTCAATGTGTCATGCCCTAAAAATGTGTATTTATCTCTTATAGTGCATAGCTTTTTAAATATTAATTTTTTTCTAAACAAATACACAGTCTCTCTATTTAGAACATAACCAGTATGGTCATAATTGCAGTAAATTTTGCAAGTAAAACTTTTATCCAACATTTCTTTCCCTAAAGGTTAAACTTATAGCTTTTTAAATGCTTCCCTTTTCTGGTAATATATAAAATGAATAATTAAAAAAATTCACAATTGTGCAGGTGTTTACCATTAAAATCGGTCATATTAATTAGTTATAAAAACAAAGATTACAAATATTTTCTCCAAGTTTGAAAAAACTGAAGAAATTTGTTCCACGCACATCGTTTGCATCGTCTGATTGGTCTGCAAATCAAACACTCAACCTCTACCTCTTCAGCGGGTGCATATTCTGTGCTTTATTAAAGTTTAATGAAACACACTTAAATGTTAATCATAGAGATTATCAAACTATATCGTTGTTTAAAGCCTTCTGTCTTGTTTTTGTACCATACAGACTCTTTTAACTAGCCTACGTAGGACTAAGCCGCATAAACGAAAATAGAAGAATAGAAGTGACAAAAATAGAACCAAGAAATTCCGTGATGACATTAGTCGAATTAGTGATAGTTCATATAAAATGGTATGTTGGAGAAGAAATTCCAAACTTTCCAAATCGCGTCAATCTCAGGACAATAAGAGTTTTTCACATCGCAACAGTGCTATACCATACGTTGTGTAATATTCGGGAGACTGCTAATGTGGAAAGATTTTGCAAACATGCAATAAAAAGCTAACTTATCATTATTTTAAATAGATATAGTATTTTTTTTTACTGATATTCGAATTTTATCGTCGTTTTGAATAAAACATAGGCTTATTTAATGTATATGCTTAAAAATAAGTTTTTTTTTTAAAAAAAAAAAGTTTTTTTTTTGTCTACACTAGCCCCATTATGAGACTACTGTGGAGACGTTCTAAAATTATCATTCAATTTGTTTTTACTTATCAAAAAATCAGGTAAGGCAAAAATAAATTGAAAAATACAATTTAGTTAACAATAAGTCTAGCAATACATTTCAGTTTCATTTATGTCTAAAACTACAGTCCTAAGTGTATTTTAAAAATCTTCATAATAATTAATATTAGAGCTTAATGAATTTCTTAAATTTCAGATTCAATTTTAGTGAAAGTTTTCTTGGATATTTAAAGTGGTAGCAAATGTCGCAATTTAATATTTCGTTTTTGGTTTAATAAAGGTGATTTATAACGGTAAGGGTATCACGATATTTAAACTATTTTAAAAAATATATAAGACTTAATAATAGTGTGAGGAAGATTTTGATTGCAACAGTAATGCACTTAAATAATGCACCTAAATAATTAACAGTAATGCACGTAAATAATGAATGGATAATGAACCTAAGTTGTAAGTACTTAATACCGTAATTTGATCCGGAATTTTTTACATTGTACTAGCAATTAAGTCAGTGTCTAATTATGCTATGCTTTATATATCTTTATTAATGATTTCAATGTTTTTTTTGTGTAGAAATAAAATGTAAGGATCCGGGACCCTTCTATAATGGTTATTTTGAAGGCCGAAGTTTTAATTTAATGACAACACTGACCTTTCATTGCTATGAAGGAATGAGGATAGTTGGTTCAAAATCTGTGACTTGCAAGCAAGACGGAAACTGGTCAAAGCCATTTCCTCAGTGCTTAGGTAATTTTTCTTAAATCTTATATATTTATATTTTAGACTATCAAATGTATCTTCTGCTAAGTTTCAGTGTTCATCCTGATGACTATGTTTGCGTTATACTTTTGTTGAAAAATCGAACAATGTTTAAAAATCAAAATTTTGTTTGTAAGCTTTCTCAAAATGATCATCTGTTTAAAATTGTAATTGACTTCAATTTCCTAAGACAAAGACTTACGGTCAGAGAAAAATTTCCATAAATTAGGACTTAATTGAAGTTTGAGACTGTTTACTTGGACAATAATCAGTTTTTTTTAAGTTTTATTATTTTTGCATTGAAACGTTTATAGAAATAAAAGCAAAAACATCTTATTACGAATTTCATTTATTACAAAAATAGAATTATTAGTTTTCGAACTTGTTTATTATTATGAATTTTCCATCAATACCTTTAAAGCAAATTAGTATTTTGGATTCTGCAATTGACAATGCTTCATTATTTTTGTAAAATTACATTTTTTCATCTCTGTGAACATCTAACAACTTTTTTGATCCACGTAAGCAGGGAAAGGTGTAGTTTAAACTTTCCATTAAAATTGGAACTTAAAATAGCAATATCTAAAACTACAATTCACGTAGTTTTTTCATTTGCTTATTATTTTATTTATTTACTACTTATGGAAATAAGTAAATGTCAAATTAATTTCAAACATTAATACGATCAACCATATTGAATGAATTATAGTCATTTGAAAAAAGGTTTTAAATTTAAATAGCGTTATTAAAACTAATATTTAAAGAAAAAAAATATTTCCTATGGTAAAATAAAAATAGCTATTTTTTAAATTCAGGAATTTAAGTAAAAAAATCATTTTTTGCAAAATAATATTAAAAATACTTAAATAAATTGAAGTAGTTAAGTCAAAACTTAGTATCAGAACTAAAAGTCAAATGCTAAGTAATATCTAAGTACTAAAGCCAATTAATAGCAATTCTGATGGTCTTTTTTTTTTTGTTTTGAATGATTTTTTTGTGATTCTGTTTAATAACAGGTGTTCAATTTGTGATACATGAGAAAAAATTAATATAATTAGCCCAACTGCAACAGTAAAAAAAAATTTCAAATACCTTCCTAAACCAAAAGTGAAAATAGGCTTTTAAATCCCTCCCTGAACCAAAAGAGAAAAAAGTTTCGAACTCCCCTAAATTAAAAAAACATATATATTAGAAATTCTAACAATTCTTAGTGTTTTCCTTACAACATATTTATGAACCTCTTAACACGATAGTATAATTATTTACTTATAGTGTAATAAAGGAGTTATAAAATGGTTCCGCAAGAAATTTACAAATTCTCGTCTCAGTTATTACAAATTAAAGATACGTATAATTTCTTGTTTTTGTTTATTATATTTTTGTAATGACTTACTAAAACTGAACAATGTACACTGTAAAAAATTTCGAGCTTTGTTGCGCAAAACATTGGTATTCATTTCCTGGCTACATAAATTGGTGTTCAGTTTTGCTGTATTGGTGATTTCACTAGCTCCAAACAACGAGAGAAGGTTGCACCAAAAATGGGATTTTGAAAGAATCTAAAAGCAGCGAAAAGTTGCACCAAAAATCAGTGTTTTGAAAGGAACTAAAAGCGGAGGAAGGTTGCACTATGATTTGGTATTTTTGAAGGGAACTAAAAGCGAGGAAGGTTGCACCATTATTAAGTATTTTTAAAGCTCCAGAAAGCAGAGAAAATTAGCATCATTATTAAATATTTATAAAAAAAAGAAAAGATAATTTAAATCAAATTATAATTTAATTTTTTAAATCTATAAAAATTTATTAGAGTATTTTTATTTTAGACATAACACATATAAAATAAAAATAGTTTTTTGAATTTTATAAATTTAAATAATTAAATTATAATTTGATTTATATAAATTTGATTTAAATTATCTTCTCTTTTTCTATAAATATTTAATAATGATGCTTATTATCTCTGCTTTTTGGCGCTTTAGAAATATTTTCTTTCATATAAAAATTTTTTCTTTCTTCAAGTGGATATGTGTAAAATTAAAATTCTTTGTTACATTTCATTCGTTAAAGCACCCACAGATGCCATAGAGTTAGTACCACTAATAAATTAAAGAGAAAATAAAAAAGAATTTTAATTTTAGGCAGAAGCAAATTCTTATTACTATGTATTAGGAAATTATTTTATTATTTAAAAATGAAAGTATTACTTTCACAAATAAAAATTTATATAAAAGAGTAGACAAATATTGGATTGGTCAACCACCAATCTCTAGTTAAGGAAACATTCCAATATTATTTACATTGGTGTATGGAAATAATAAATTTGAAGTAAATTAAGAAATGCAAAAATAATGACATAACTTAGAAATATAAACAAAAAATAATACAGATCCAGATCAATATTTAAAGATAATTTATTCATTTACAATCACTTTGATATTTGTATACATAGACAGAATGTAATAATTTTTATGCAAAATCTTTAAATTTAAACATATCATACTTTTTATACATATTACAGCATTCGTTAAAAAAATGCAAAATATTCACTCAAAAATATGATAGATAGTGTGTTGTTACTAAAAAGGGCATTCAATTCAAACTTATTTTTAATTTCGAGTAATTTAAAATAAAAATTATGTTAGCATATGCCTCAATGTTTACGGTTTTGCTCATCTGAATTAAAATTTACAATATAACTAAATTCCTTTTTTGCATACATAATTTACTACTTGATAAAACAAAATTTAACCCTTCGTATCATCGCGTTACATATCTGCAACATACATGAAAATTCAATCCTATAATGAGTTGGATTTACCTATAAAATCGAACTAAATTCAGGTAAAGAAAATATTGCAAACTCGGGGGAATCAAATCTTGGTGCAGCTACCAAAATTATAATTCGTTTAGCAAGAATTGTTCCACGACATAATTGCAGGATATACAATTTTTTTACAACAATCCCCTTGATTGTATATTTGGCTAAGGAGGAATTGAAAAATGTGGTGTGAGACTTTGTTACCATAAAAGCAACAATTTCAAAATTTTTCACATGAAGTTTTAAATATATTGGAATTTTTGTGCTATTTTTCACGATATTGGAGATGTTCAACAAATGCTTTTTATAAATAAATTTTTAATTTTAAGGTCTTAATTTATTGATTATTTTTTACACGCTTAATATGATGTATTCTAACATCCGCATAAATATTTCTTAAATCAGAGTTGTTGAGTTACAAAGGGTTAAATTTCACTGAGTTTAGAAAAAAATACTGTCATTTTTTTTTTACAAATTAGTAAATAGTGGTGAAAGTGGTAAATAGTGGTCAAATAGTGGTAAATAGTGGTCAAAGCAAATCATATTTTAATTACTATTTTCAAAATACAATATTTAAAAAATTGAGAAATTGTTGTTCTTATGTGGAAAAAGGTTTGATATTTCTCCATCTGAAACATTTTTTTAGAGACCAACTATTTATAAGGGGGGGGTATTTTTATCTTAAGTCTCCTTTCACCCATGAAGATCCTCACGAGGAAAGTTTTGATATTTTGAAATACTATTATTTTTTTGTTGTTGTTGAAATGCATCAAAGCACCCAAGTAGAATTTTTTCCTCATGAGAAATTTTGAATTGAATTTCATGCAGGGACCCTGGAAAAAATTTGCAGAAGGTACTGTCAACTGTTAAAATATTAAATGAACAATATGATCATCACTTGTATAGATCAAAGAGTTCGTGTTGAGTCTAAGAGGGCGGGATATGGATGCTGATGAACACACAAGCAGTATTCATGTGGATGGTAATAAAACTCCACATGTATACTGATTGTAAAGATTGTCTTTTTAACTAAAGTTCTTTTGTTTCATAGAAGAAGATATATTTCAGAATTTTAAAAAAAATATTTTTATAATTAAAGTAAAACCATTTTTTAAAAAAAAATTTTAAAAAAAACTGTAAATATTATAAAGAATACATATGATCTTTTTCATGATCAATTATAACGTTCGATTATATGTTTATGTTGTCTTTTCCCTCCCTCACAAAACGCAAATGTGGGTAAATTACAAAAAATAATAATAATTCATGGAAAAATAAGTATCTAAAACAAAGTATCTATGAGCATCTAAGTATTTTTTTTTATTTAGATTCAATGAAAAATATATTTATTAACTTTTTAAATACGATATTTTGTTCAATTTAAAATTTTGTTCACTTATTAAAAAAATATTAATAAGAAAATCTGTTTTTAAACAAAATTATAATAAGAAACAAGCTTATTTCTAAATGCTCTAGAACAAATCTTGTTCTCGTCGGTATTTTGTTCAAATTTCAGTAAGATTCTTGGTTAATAAAAAAAAAACACTCTGTTTTCTTTAACGCTAAGATGTTTATTTGTTGTTGTTTTTACCTACCTCGTGCGCCAAAGAGAAACCCAGTTTGCATGACAACGGTTGCTTTTCTCTCTAGTGCTAATTTGAGTATAATTCGCTTTGAAAATTTTACAACAGAGGCATTTAAGAATGCATAGACAAAAATTCGTGTAATTATGTGACATTACAAACGAAAATGAGCAATATAGAACATGAAAATGAAAACAGAAGCATAGATATTTATAAAAAGTTTTAGTCCTAACAGAAAGTACATACGATTGTTTTGTTCGGTAGAATGCAAATCCAACACGGAACTAGAACATTTTCACCAGCAGTAAATTTGGCGGAAAGCTTTGTTGCCTAGGATTGCCGTATTTATCGTTTATTTGTCACTGGTATTGTACTTTCTGTGCGCAAAAAATGGATGTATCTCCTTATTTACTGAAAAAGAGCTAATATAGATTTTACAATATCTAATATTTCATACAACGAATATAGTTTCCTAGAGGAAATTTGAATCTAACTCTTTCAGAACACACAACAAAATTTTTAAAGATGACAAAAAGAAATGAACTGTAATTATTGCAAATAAATAAGAAAAGTTTACTTACTTGCAAAAGAAATTGACGATTTCAAAGAACAACTTGCATGAGATGATAGCAAGCTTCAACAACAAAATCGTGTCAATAGCTACAAAATAAGTTATCGGTCACAGTTAAAGCTCGTGCCTGTCGTAGTACGAAAGTTAGGTGCAATCGATTAAGGCCATAAACGCATTTCTTGATCATATTTACCAATTTACCGCGCAACCTAATTAAAATAATTTTTTATTTATCCAATTTATGGTGCAATTGGAAACTTTGCCCAAGTATTGGTTAAACATTAACCGAGATTTTTTGCAGTGTAGAACCAAAACCTAGTGGACCCATCTCAGTTTTCATGACCTCGGATTTTTTATTCAATTGATAAAAATAGACGGAAAGATATGCCCTAGTCACTGCAAAAGTTTAAAATCTGAACTCAGCAATGATTGACTATTTCCTTGAGTCATGACTCAGAAAAGTTCTTTTTTTTTATTAAGAGAAAGAATGAAAGTGAATTACACATTTATTAATAGCAAAACAATTTTTTTTTGAAATTTGAAATACTCTAATTAATAATAAATTTGGAAATATTCAAATAGTAAATTCGAGAAAACGAAAGCAAATATGTATATAAAACGTCAAAAACTATGTGAGTAAATTTTACAGCAAATTGAAAGGTGCGGAAAAATACTTATAAATATCTGATGTGAGACATTTTAGAAACTTTTTTGTTTACATTTTTTTATACATTCTCTTTGAAATTCGTCTTTGCAGAGTAAAGAAAAAGTTTTTCGCTTATCTCGAAAAGCAAATTCGACTTTCTTGGAATTTTGGTCAGAAATTTAGATTTACCTTTCGGTACAACAATGGATTTTATTTAATGGATTGATAAAAAACATATGTAACTATTATTACACTTAAATATAGAAAATTCCAAAGCATGTATATTAAAATATTGGTTTAAGAAACGAAAAAACATAACTAATATATATTTTTGTAAAACCATCTTTTCCTTGTTAAAATGTTTCCATAGATGTGCACTGACATTTATTTGTAATATATCTATCATTATAATATATACCATATCTAAAATGGTACTCACATATATAATAATGTTTTCTTCCTGTATATTATTATACTTTTCAAATTTAGATTAAAAATTTTCTATTACGATAAAATTTAGCTTTATATTTTAAATACAAAAACAAAATTTAAACATATATTTCTAATTTTATGTATGATAATAACAAATAAATACATTTAATTAAAAACAAATGTTAACATTAGTTTACTAAACTTAGCTGCAAAAATTATAGCTAAACTTATTTCATTATCTTCGATTTGACTGAGTGTAAACACTCGGCAGGAAACACTGAGCTGAGTGTAAACACTCAGTAGGAAACACTTATCTGAGACAAACACTCACACTCAATAGCATCGTGCTATTTTATGAGTGTAAACACTCATAAAATAGCAGGATGCTGAATAGCGTAGAATAGCAGGACTTAACTGGAACGTAATATTACGTCCAAAACAGGGTAAATAAAATATCATATCGTATAATAATAAGTCAAATAGAGGTAACGGGTTAAAACATGTTAAAGGGCATTTGGAAAATTAAATGAAAAGCAACTTGCACGTTTTGCTAATAATGGCAAGCTGACTGCAAAACGATTTTTTAAAAGCTGCATAGAAAAAATTTAATTTTCAAACCTTCTGTTCTACCGGGTATTATCTATTCCTTGAGTCAAAATGTCAATTGACACGTTATCCCAATGAGCTACAAAGTTGAAATCTCATTAAATTAAAAAAAATATATATATCCTGAAATAAAAGAATAAAAATGCAATACTTTATTTAAATTTTACCTAAATTTAAAAAGGAAACAAGTGTTAAAGCATTAAAAAAGAATCTTTTTTAACTCATGCGCTGCATATAAAATACGTGCTTGAACTTTCAGAAGAAAAATAAATTGCTTTCAAATCTGAAACAATTGAAATGCTACAATGACTTACATCTGTTTCCTCTTCAACAGTCAATACTAATTGAGTGAGCTGAGTTTGCCCGCCCGAGAGCAACACTTCAAACAAGCTTGTTGACATTTAACTGTTCCACGGTAAAATGATGACAGTTTTCAGTACTAAGGGAATTTGTTCTGCTCACTAAAGTAGACAACAATAAATTAGTAGAAAATAAACTCTGAAAATTTAAATGATTAATGTAACTGTTTGTGCCACTGATATTTATTTTTTTCGTTTTGTCTCGAGAGTTATTAAAACAATTAAGAATTAAAATTGGTTTTTAGTTAAGAATATATTATCTGATCGATAATTGCATTTTTCCAGATGTGTGTTAGCTATTTTTAAAATCTTACTGTTATTAAGTTTAAAATTTTTAAGTTTTTTTTTCCTTTCGTATAATCTCTGTAAGCATTTTCAGGAATTAAAAAAAAAATACTTTCAATGAATTTAAAATGGTTTCTAATGTAAAAACTATAACATACTGTCATTCAAGAATAGTGATAACAGATTTTCTATCATTTAAATATTTAATTTATATTTCATCTAAACCTATTCGAAATAAATATAATCATTACTATCTTTTTAATTGTATTACTGCTGAAATCATTAATTGTATTAGTATATCTTTCTTTAAATACGTTCACAAAAATAATTCAGACTGTTAAATATTTCGCTGAGAAAAAAGACATGACGGTTCTTTATACCGTAATTTGATCTTGAATTTTTTTACAGTATAATTCACTCACCCTCTTGAGTAATTCTAGCAACTAAAAATACAGTAATCATATTTCAATTTATAATAAATTAACTATTTTAAAAAATATAATACATCCCCAATGTTTAACAAACACATATATGTCCATACGTACATTATATGTGCCTTTGGACAAAATAAAGTTGTTTCATTTCCTTTCTTTCTTTTTCAGCACCATGCATTGTGCCTGAAATGGAGCATGGAAATTTTACTGATTATGTGCCTGGTTCTAAAGTTCCCCACGGTTATGAAATGAATATCACATGTGAACCTCGCTATGATGTCATTCTCAACGCCACACCTGTAGTTTGCAGTAATGGTACATGGACACATGTCCCAGTATGTGTTCCTGGTAAGAAGTAGCTTTTGTTTGAAGATCACTAGATAATTGGACTATTTCATATTCAGTTAATGAATAAATAGCTTAACTCCATAAGAATATTAGAAGATATAGAAATTACAGGAAGATAAATTTCTGATCAACCGAAAATCAATATTCAAAAAAAGTTGAATTCAAAAATAAAGGATTTTTTCATTTCGCTGCTAAACGATAGGTACAAACATTCAAATTAATTTTCGTACAAATACAAGCAATTGGAGAGTGATTAAAAATTCTTCGAAACATTTTATTTACGAAACCCTGTCACCAAGATAGGGAAATGATTACAATAGACCTCGCAGATCTTTTTATTGGATTAGAACTGAACCGCGATGACTCAGAGGTGCACTTGCCTCTCAAAGAGGTAACCGGGTCCGAGTTTCAGGCTGGTCAATACGAATTTCGCGCAGACCAAAGTGCTGGCGTCAGTGGTAGTCGGATCAAGAGCAAGAGTCCCTTCACCACCTAGGTAACTGTGGGCGATGATTTTCCTCAAAGAGTCTTCCACTTAAGCTAGTCTGCCCCAATGCTTGATCTGGGAATTCCCTTGTCTTTTGGGTTGAGTAAAAAATACAAGGCTACGACGGAGCTTAATATTCATAGTTGTAAACTCAGATTATCACTGTATGCACCAGCCCGCATGCTTATGATTGATGTGGTTATCATTGGTTGCAAGCTTTTCCTTAAATTAAATATTTAGCACTCAAAAAGCATAGGAACAGTTCAACAATTTCGATATGTATGAAATGATATAAGAATAACAATCAGTTAAGGCCAATCTGATATCTGTAGAGAGCGGGTGAACTATATACAACAGAAAATACAGTTGCAAGACGCAGACTTCAGCCCCATTCCTTCAGGAAATCCCACATTACTGACTTTGATTGTTCCAGAATCTTAGCATCAACAATTACAAGACTAAGAACAAACCACTTTAAAGGGATGCAAATTCTTCCAGACAAAATAAGAACTTATATTCCCTGCAAGAACTGCACCGATATCCAACTTACCCCGGATCATATTCTCCAGTGCCCAGCCCTTACCCCATATGTTTTACAACTGGGTATGGTGCCACTGGCTTCAGAACTTCGTGAGATCCTCTACAGTAATGATGTAGAACGTTAGAAATTTACTTCAGCTCGGTACACAGCCGCGTAGCGGCTTTAACCGATTCATCGGATGTGGGATAGATAGATGATGTTGGTTCAGACACTTTTCAGCTCCAGGGAGAGGAAGAATCTGTAAAAAAAAGAGAAAAAATCACAGCAAGCTGCGATTACAAAAAACAAAAAGCTGGGGAGGCGTGGTCTCCTGGATGCTGGCTCGTGGTTGGCCGGTCGTCTAGGTCTGAGTCTCTGGTAGCAAGGAACGAAGAAGCTTTACAAGCTCTTCATCTTTTAAGAGTTCTTTCATCTCAGAAAAAAGTCGTGAAAAACGACTTGCAGAATCAGTTATTTTCTTGGGAACTGTCTTTTTTCCTTCGGGCACTTTCCTGGGTCTTGCACCACAGCCCGAAAAACAGACTGGGTGCTCACCGTTGCAGTTAACACAGATCGCCGGTTCGGAGATAGACTTCGTACATTCGTACGAGTAATGGGCTTTAGCACACTTTAGGAAGGCGGGATCAGCTGTACAACTACGATGGGTATGTCCGAATTTTTGGCATCTGTAGCACTGTATTTGAAAACGTCCCCCTCGAAAACGCTCGATCTGTACTTCTCTCTCTAGCATAGAACTTATATTAAAGATGTTTCTGCTGGATCTGGATTCTGATTGGATGATCAGGAGAAGTGGGAGGGGCCTGAGGCCCTGTCCGCTTCTCTTCTTGAGTTGGATAATTTTTTCGGGAAAAAGTCCAAATTTTTTTAGATATTTGTCCAATTCAGGAATTTCAGTATCAGATTTTAATCCTCGGATGAGGGTTTTCAATTTTCTACTCAGTGGAGAGTCCTTAGGTGTTGGGGTAGGCTTGCGGATGCAGTTTCGAAGGCACACGAGGCCATTTAATTGTCGATGGACACTATAAAAATAGAGGGTGATTTCAAGTGGGACTGTTATCATTTGGCTCAATAGACATAAAAGGATGGGAAACTATTTTGATGATAATCTGAATTTTTAAATGATAAAGCTCAAAACATCTTGTGCGAGGTTAATTATTTCTAAATCAGGATTAAAATATACCTTAAAACTGAATTTTGCATTTAAAAAGTATGTAGTTTTAATTTCAGAATTTTTGCTAGAATTATCAAATAAAAAATAATTCTTGGAAACATTTGAAAACAAATGTATACCAGAAATTATTTTCTACGTAGAAAATTAGAAAATGAAAAGCAGATTAACTGTTTAGTATACAAATAAACACTGATGGGGAAAGTTTTTACTAAAAAAATTGGGAATGCACTTTAAAATTAAAATCGAATAAATGTATTAAATTAATGACGATATGAAATATATTAAATTAGCAATTATATGGAAGGTATTAAATTATTGCAATATATAAAATTCTTGTTTTATTCGTAGGTTCCAAATTATCAATACAAATAAAATTGCTTTTATTTTTCTTCTTTTGGCAAGTCAATTCTGTAATGTTTTATGAGATGTAATTTCTTTTAAAATCTAAAATATGAAATTATTCACAGCGGAGTGTATCATGAATGAGTTAAAATAATTCCTAGAGTGTTCTAGATAGTCTTTCAAATTAACTAAGAAAATTCTTTACCGATTTGACAAGAAAAGAGTTTTATTATTTGGAAAATACTGAGTTAAAATAAATTAAAATATTTCATATATAAAAGATTAGTTTATATATAAAACAGACTCTTTTGTTTATATTTCTTATTCCAGGTACTTTTAGAGAATTCAAACAAACTATGTTAATTAGTATGAGTTAGTACGTCTTTTTGACATTGCAGGTCAAATTTTCAATTTTTTTTTCATCATTCCAATTTTTCTGACTATTTTTTTTAAAATTGAACTTACAAATGGTTTTTAAACAGTGAATAACATAGTAGGGATACTCATCAGTGATAAACAAACATTTAAGCTTGTATTTAATCAATTTGATAAATATATACGTTCCATGAAAATTGAATAAAAAATATTTGATTACGAAAAGAATCCAAATGACTTATTAAGAAGTTTTCATTTATTCTGCTCCTTAAATCATATTTTAAAAATCATTGCAAATTGATAAATTTTTAAATATCTTTATCGTTTTTTGATGTTCTTTTCTTTATGAAAAGGAAAATAATTTTAAGACCTTAAATCATCTAAGACATAGAAAAATTCCATTTTTGAAAGAATAAATCAATTGTCTAAATAATTCATATCATTTAAGAAAAATCACTTTTATGGCAACTACGGTTTTGTTTACGGCTAAATAATAACTTTTTGAAATCAAGCCAAAATATTTTAAGGTTTTCTTCCTTTATAATTTCAATGCAATAAGCGAATTCATTTTATTCCAGCATTTCTACATACGAATCTTGTAGCGATATTTTTTTCATGATAAAGAATGGAAACAGTTTTATGCACTGAAAATTTCCCTATCCTAATCCAAAGCTTCGATAAATTCTTAAAATATTACGAAGTTCTAAATGCACTTATTTCAAAACATAAGTTGAGGATTTGGATTTTAATATCTTTTTCATTTTTTTTGATCGGATAAATTCTTCTTCTAATTTAATCAATTCAATAATTTTTACTACATAGAAAAATCATAATTTTTAGACAATAAAATTTAAGAGATTTGTTTCTTTTTTTAAAAAAGAAATAGAAGTCTTTAAAGACTCTAATTTTATTCACAAACTTAATCTTATTCATGATTCAGTTTCATAGATTCAAATGATAGGTTCGCAAAATTATTATTATAAACTTAAGTCATCATAATTCTTATTCGTAGGTCATAAAAGTTTAAAAGATACACACGATTTAAATCATTACTCTTATAAAGAGTTCAAACTCTTTCAAAGCTTAATCTTAAGAACTTCAAACTCTCAGCTGAGAACGTGACGTCTACCATAAAGGCCAATCACTTTCTAAACTTTAAAGCTTTGTGTCCCGATAATTTTTAGCTCAAAGTTTTCGCATCTCAAATTTAAAGCTTTTGAGCAAGTGTGTATAATAAATTTCAACGTATCAACTCTTTACTTGATACGCCGCTTTAAAATTTTTACGATCTTCCGAAGCAAACTCAACTAAAGCAGCTCATTAAGAAAAGTGAAATATGGATATTTAAAAGCAAATCTCTTCAAACATTCTTTAATAATTTGAAGAGGGTAGTTTATATTTTATAGGATGAAATAAATATTTATTTTAATTTAAACACTTTAAGAAAGATAATTGAATGAAGTTTCATAAGATTAATATCTAAAATATGATAATAGAGAAAAGTAAATTTTGTATCATTATTTATCTTGGTGACATCACATTTTAATGCATTTCATAAACTTCGACAAATTAAATATGGGTGAATGCAAAAAATAACAGGATTTTAGGAAGCAACAATAAAGAAATTTTAATCAATTTAATTTAAAATAATTATTACATTATGCATAGGAAACATAGAGGTTTGACCCACGCTATTTTTTACATTGACACATTTAATTAGCTAATGGACATCATGCTGTAACATGATACTTCTACCGAGCACCCTGGAGGAGCAATCGCTGGTGGTGAGCTAGAGTTCATGAGTCCGATCCTGGCAGCCGACTAAGCAAACAGCGTGAATACGTAGCAAGGTGCACATTAAATCACTTGCAGTAAAAATTTGTTAGTTACCGTGGTTAAGTTTGGAGAGAGGGGTGCTAGATCAGGCGCTGTCCACGTCGTCTGACTGACTGGGGTCAAAATTACGTAAAATTCCTACAATGCCAGTTAAAAGATTGAGCCACGAAAACAGGGCTACGTGTTTGACCATGGTTTAGTGATGTACGTTGTTTTTGCCTATAAACTATTTGAATGTAAAATCAAGATGAAATCCTGAGTGATATCATTTAATTTTTATAATGAATTTTTTTTTCAATTTCTCCTCTTCTGTGCCATCGGTACTTTCTGCACTTAGAATACTATTATCTTACTTTTTTACAAATTAATTTTTGAAAAAGGCTTAAGTCATCACAATAAAAGGGAATTTAAACAGGCATTCATATCAAAAAAAATTGTAAAGAGGCAATAATATGAAAAAAACATGAAGTCATACATATTTATATTAAAAGAAAATCAAAAGGCGAACAAAAAAGGAATAACAAAATCATTTTTCTTCTTGTTCTATTTACTGGTTCTAACTAAATGATTTCTGGTTTTCATCAATAAATAAACACTTGATAGTTCTTTTTAGACACATTTATGACTTGTAATGATCATTAGACAATTTAATCACGTATTTTAAATTTTATTAATGCTATCAAATATGGGGATTTGACTTAGTTTGTACTCTCTTTAAATCCCATTAAAAACAATAGCTCATAAACTGAGTAATATTACTTATGTAATTTCAATAATAATAAGCCATTTAATGCAAAATATTAGGGGAGAGTTGAGTCAATTGTAACATTTTTTACTTAACTATTTTTAACTAACAAAAAATCCAATATATTATTAGTATTAATTGACAGACACGTAAAGTAGACTATCCTCTACTAGAAAAAAAAAAAAATACCTTATTTTAAATGTTATTATATTAGTTATTAACAATTTTTGACAGTCGTGCACTTGTTATAATTGTCCCCACTTACGGGGTCAATTGTAACAGTTCATAAATTCAACTAAAACATAGTTAATTATACATATTATCATAATTGTGATATATTTTTTTATTGATCAAAATAGCAGTGATATTTTAGGAGTAAAAATAATAATGAGCAGAGACCTAAAGGGTTAAACTTTTAACTTTAAGGGGTTAAAAATTTTAATTTATGCTGTGAAAGGTGACAAATAAAATAATGCACATGCAACATAATATAAATGATATAGGAAACTATTGGTGGTTCTTAAAGAGTTAAGTAATGGTTTGTAAACATAAGATTATTTATTTTCAGCTGTTACAATCGTCCCTTTACTTATTGTTACAATTGTCCCCAAGACGCCATTTCAGCTTCATTTGTTAAAAACAATGCTAGTTAATTAGCAAAACTTAACTTTTTTTTTATTGAAATGTTAATTAAAGTGTCCACTTACATCTAATATCGTCACCAGTAGCTTGTTTAAACAAAATTACTTTGTTACAATATAATATTCTAATACCAAAAAAAGTACTTACGTTGCGTGAAAATATCTTTTGTGATGTAACTCTTTCAAAATTACATAAAAAAAGTTGCCAGCAGGGGTGTACATGTAGATTTATTAAATACACCTTGTGCGCCACCTAGGAACCAAATCTAGAATCCGACACTCGAAATTTTTGCTCTGTTACAATCGTACCCTGTTACAATTGACCCCACTCTCCCCTAAGTTTTATTGTGTGAATTAAAATATAGAAGACTGTTTCTATAACAAGCGTATCAATTTTCTCATATTTTTTCGGCTAATCCATTTAAATCGTATGAATTAAATGGATTAGCCGAATCGTAATTAAAATCGTATGAAGACTGAAAACTAAAAAAATTTAAAAGTTTTATAACTTATGAGCATTTAAAAATATTAAAATTGTTTAGATTTAAAATTGATTAGACAAAAAGCAAAGGAGGGAAACAAAATTGATTTTTCAGCATACTTTCAACATAGTTATACATTCAAATAAGTAACTTCAGCAGCTTGACTTACTTCATTTCACTTATGTCTCTATAACATTCAGGCAATTATTCTCTTTTCATTAATTCATTTGAAATCCTAGTCACACTCAATTAACGAATGAATTCTTAACAAATAATTCAAGCGTAACGCCATTAGGGTTAATTTTAAAACGAAAAAGGAGAGAGAAAAAATCTTTCCTTTCTGAAAGTAAGCCGAAATTGCTCATTTTGAGCCAAAGTATGCAAGTAAAACCACATGCTTCAACTACTACGAATGTACAAAACATTCAACATTTTGCTGGGGGCTTGATTACTAAACATTCTGATCCCTTAAAACTCCTTAAATCTTGCAGACAATGCTCACACCGTAATTAAATTTCATTCTCTCGTGCAGTTGTGTGACATGGCTCAGCAAACGATCATTAAAATAGCACGTTCTAAAAGAGGGCGGGCGAATGGTGCTCCTCTTTAATTAGCTCTAATTAGAATAATTAGCGTAGGGTCTTGGTGCTTCTAAACCACCACTGTTGGCAATGTAATAAGGAAAAGTTGAATAATTAAAAAATAATTGACCATCAAAAAAGTCAGAAAATCACTTTTTTGCGGCTGCTTTTTGTACCAACATCAAATATGTGTTCTCTTTTACACTAAAAAACGGCTTATTCTGGTTTTTCCATGACGTGATAATGGTGCGAGAAGCGTAATTAGCTACACTTTTTTTATGTTTATTTCGCCAAAATGGGGCAAATAAAGAACAGAATAACCTTTCACTTTTTTCTTTTCATTTTACCTTGTTTGAGTAATCTTATGTTTTCTTAAAGGAAAAGAGAATTTCAGAGTATTTGCAGTATTTTCTTTATTAGCGAAGTATAAAAAAGAAACAATACTCTTTGTAGTCCCTCTCTGTTCACGAGCTACTTAAGAGAAAACTCAACTCAGCATGACCTAATCCCTTATGTTTATTATTTGCGGAATTAATTGGACGAAGTTGAAAAAAAATAAGTTTAAAATCGAGTAATCCAAATTTTATACTTAAAAAATGAGCTTACCTAGCCTAATTAAAACTAATTCTTAGATTTTATGTAAGACTATTAAAAACAAATAAAGTTACACAATATTTTTTTATCATTTATGATAAATTTTTTGCCTCAAAAAATAAAATAAATGGTAATTACCTTTAATTACAAGTTCAGATTTGTTAGATTTTGACATTTTTTTTTCCTTTATTGACTCCGACTCACTACTTGTTGACTTTTTTATATGAAGTTGCTCTTTTTATTGATAGTTTTACGTTTTGCATGAAAAAATTTATTCAAAAGATCTAGAAGCTATTAAATAAGCAAAAAGATATTTTGAATGAAATTTTGAATCAAAAAATTAGTTACTTCAAGTACTTAGATTAATTTTTATTTACCTTTAACTGATTAAACTCATTTCCACAAAATCGGGGAGTTAAAAAGGGACTAGCAAAATTATAGTAAAAAAGTGATAAATAAAATATTTAAATCCTTAAAATGTACAGGCGTTTATATGGATACAAACTTTTAAGAAATTGGAAAAACAAATGGAAAATCAAGTGAAATTACATTGAATACCAAATGTTGCAAATTGACCGGAAATTTAAGAAATCAATTTAAAAAAATGAACGGGATAGAAATTTTCGATTTACTGTATTCGACTCAGGAAACTAGGTGTTATCCACACAGAATTGGTTTCAAAGTTGTAATTGGCAGTGATGCTGAGCGGAAAAATTAATAAACAAAATTTTGCCAACATATGTAGCAACATTGTGGCTCAGATATAGCAACAACGTGAAGTGATGTTAGTGTAAAGGTGTCAGAATGGTCTGACATAAAACAAAAAATTCGTTTTGAAGATTCTCATTAACCTCTGGTGATGTATTTTGCTTGTCTGGTGATGTATTCTGGTGATGTATTTGTGATGTAATTTGAAACTTGCTAAGAATAAAATCTTCGTTTTCTTCAGAAGAACGCAGCAAGCCTCACATTTACATTTCTTGCTTCTTGTCTAAATTATTTTTTGTCTGTAACTTTTGTGGCAACTAGCACTATTTGTGAAATTTTTCTTAAGAATGTGTAGAATCATCGAGAAAACATCACTTTCTATTGAAAATTTGCTTAAACTAGTTACTTAATGAAACTGATTACTGCTCAAAATTTAAAGCCGATCATTGCACGTTGCAAACTTGCTGCTTTTAAAAAGTAATTTAAAGATTTTTTTGCAAAATGTAATTCAATATATTTTTCAAATTTTGTTTTAGTTTATCCAAACTGGACATAAGATTTCAAATATCATTTCATGCTTAATTCAAGTTATTTGAGAAACACTCAAAGAACTGAAAGTTTACGGAATCAAATTTCGTATATTTCTAGTTTTGATATTCATGAATAAAAATCTTAACAATGTCAGTAATTACAGAGAATTCAAATTAAGGACAAAGGGATAAAAATATTTCGTAAATTAAAAGATGGGAAAAATTATGAATGGAATCTCAAAAATTTTTTTGCAGACGGAAAAATACAACACTTCCCAAGTAAATTACAATTGCTGAATTTTTGAACGTCTCATTATGGAATGTTATTTGCAGGATAAAGTTCGATAAATTCTTTGACTGGTATTTCTATTAACTACATTTATTAAATGAACTTTTAATCAAAACTATCAAAACTTTTGCATTGCAAGGATTTTTCGAGCAGCTCTTTAATTTAAAATATGTTTAGAATAGTGTCAGTAAAGGCATTTTTAAGCCAGTATCTGCAAAGAAAAGTCTAAACTATAGGATTTTTCTGGAAAAAAATGATGCCCCTTTTTTGAACATTTTGAATACACATTATACGTTTTATATAAATTATTAATCTATTTTCATTTTTAAATAGATTCTATATTTTTTAAAAATCAGAAATAATTTTATAAATTTGTTAATTTTACGAATATGTTTAATTTTCCAAACATGTTATGTATGTTTCAGTTTTATCATGATACCTTAGATCATGATACAAAAACCATTCATTTGGTTAAATTTTTTCCGTATGATATATTTCTAAATGTGTGATATTTAGAACTATGATTTTAAAAGCTCAAAATTCCAGTAAATTTCCAACCAGGAAAATTCCAGCATATGAACGGAATAATTGCAAAAGTAATGGTTTAAATACCGTATATATTAATTTATTTCTAAAATTATATATATTTTTTTCGAAAATGCTATTACCATACAGTTTAATAATTTTACCAGAATGTTTTTCGCCTTGCAGAAAAAATAACGTCTTTATATTTATTACATAAATTTAGAGTACGATTTAATTCGGACCTTTGAACTCGAACTTAATGTAATTAAATGATTATCCAAAATATCAAATACTTTTTTTTTAAATTAATTAGTATGCGAAGATTAATTTGAATTTAACTGCAAGGAAATTTTTATATTTTCAATGCAATTATATAATATATAATAGAAGTGTTATAAGTAATAAACCAGTTAAAAAAGTCTTTCAGGAGCTCAATCTTTTGATAAATTAGAAATATTCACGAAAATCACAATAGTGTTTCAATTTAAATTTTATTTTTAGAAAATAACTAGTTGAAAAAGAATTATTTGTATATTATTATATCACAATACAATAAGTATAATTGTTGAAATGGCCGACCGGCTTATGTAGGGGGCAGGGAACTGTCCTTGGATCAGAAAGGTTCTGGGTTCGAATCCCGGGCAAGGCATGGATGTTTCTTTCTCTCTATCTGTGTTCTATGTCCTTTCTCCTTTGTGTGTGAATGTGACCCGCCCTATAAACGGGTTGTGGTAGTGTGACGTGGGCGACGCTGCTCCACCGCCGTGACTTCGCCACAGGTGCCCACTGAGTAACTAAAAGAGAGTTAGCAGTTCTGGTACTTTCTGTGGCCAATGGACAATAGTTCCAAGTGCCCGCCATTAAAAAAAGAAAATAAATTAAATCTACAACAATTTTAGAACTAATTAAGAAATTTTATCCCATTCTTAAAAACTTACTTTAGCGGTACTTTATTCCTGGACTTTTTACGATGTTTTTTACCTAGCTTTTCCTTTTGGGATTTTTTTTTTTTTTTTTTTTTTTTTTTTTTTTTTATTATTTTTTGTCTATCGAGAAACGGATAAGATTTAATAAAAGGCAAAAACAGGGTAGGAGCTGAAGTTCACTGTATCTTAAAATCCTCGATCATTTGTATATTAAAGGAATCATATTCTCAGTTAAGTTAAATTAATAATGAAGTTACGTTCCAATGAATAGCAGATGACATCATAACATTGTGTACCGTTAATTTCGTAATATTTATAATAACCTCAATCATGCATTTGCCAATCTTTTGTATTTTGCAGCAAGATGTCGTGTACTGCCTGAGAAACCGAAACATGGTCTAGTGATAGCACCTAAAACAGATCATGGAATGAAAGCTCTTTTTTTATGCAAGGACGGATATCAGCTAGTGGGACCTAATGTAACTGAATGTCATTACGGAGAATGGATTCTACCCACTCCAATGTGCAAAGAGAGTAAGCATTCCAGTTGGAATCATTTATTCACTTTATTATGCTAACAAAGATTCATTTTGAGAAGATCATCGTTAAATCTCATTTAGTCAGTTTTATTAAAAGTTTGTTTAGTTAAAACTAAACAATGGTTAAATGTGAAGTCATAGTTTCTTTAATCAGACGACATTAACTATGGTATGCCACTTTTTAAATGTTTAACTGCTTAAAAATTCGCCTGTTTTAAATTTGTTTTTTTGAGGTTTTACAATTATTGCTTCTTATAAGACAGGTTATGTAATATAATAATCAATTCAATATGCTATCCCGGAAATTTTAAGCGTAGTCAACTGCCTTATTTAAACGCATCAGCAGCGAGAAAGATATTCCATCGTTACAAAATTTAATAAGATTAATAAATTAAAACTTTTTAATTTAAACAGAGTAAATTTTATTGTCTTTGCCTAAATTATCAGTTTAAGTAAGAGCATATGCTACGTATTAGATTCTAAAGCTGTAACGACTGAATAAAATGTCACTATAACACAAGAATTCTAGGGAACGTAACTACAATGAAAAATATTCTTCGAGTATCTGAGCACTAAAAGTGGCTGCTACTGCTATACACCGAAGTGGTGTTTCACTAAGTATTTCACTGCACCAATACCAAATATAGTTCCTGGTGCAGTGAAACGCATGGAATGTTCTTTTGCACTACTTTATGAAAAGTAGCCGCCACCACGTTTGCAATTCAGTTGCACTAAAATATATAACTACAATAAAGCATTATATACACAAATCAGTAGAGTTACATTTATGATTCAATATAAAGCAAGATTTATATATACAATGCTTCTTAAGATAAAATTAGTTTGTTAATAAAACATACACCCAGCACAGACAGAATATTTCTATGAATTCGAAAACAAAATCGAAACGAATAGAAGTTAAATATTATAATATTACTTTATACAGATGACAGATTTATGTCAATCTTACTTGTACATAAATATCTTTATTTTAAAAATATCCTTGCATTTTATGTCAGATCATCCATGCACTATCATGTCAAATAATTCCGACTAGAAGATTGGAATTACTTGACAAATAATCAACCATAATGATAATTCTTGATAAACTAGTAAATATGATCGAAACTTACTTGTTATTAATTAGGCTATGACCAGTTTGTCAACTCATTCCGACCAGAGAAACTCACATGATACACTTCATGTAAACAAACCGCCATATTGTTAATATCTCGTAAATGTTCTTGATTATTCGCCTTTAAAACTTCTAATAATGGTCCAAAAGCAATTGTTATGCATTTAAAACTGCCTTACCATCATTTCATACCAGAATTTAGTTTAAATATACACCAATTATTCGTCAAATTTACAAAGATCAATTATTGACGTTAAGCTTTAACTATGCTCTTTGATGTGTATAAGAATGTTTGATTCGGTATTAACTTGAAATGAGGTAATCATTCACGCAATTTTTAGAGTTTTTCAACGAACTCTTTTAGGTATTACACCACTGTTTTTACAGTATAAGACTTAATTTTCATTGCATACAAGAGCGCTTTTGAATTATCACTTATCACCTTATCAGAGCACTTACAAGTGAATTCTTAATTCTCTAAAACGTTTTTGATTTCCCCTTTTCTATAACAACAATTTTTCTTTATTGTAATGAGCATCTTAAATTTAACAAAAAGAATGTTTCAATGATGTTAAAGTTGTAGTATCACAACTTAAAGAGATATGGCATGACTTCATCTATAGTTTTATTTCAGTGCTTAACAACAAAACGCTTTTAATAGAAAAATAGAAATTCTCAACTGAGAACAAACTCTTCTTTTTTTCAAAAGGAAAAATGGCGACAAAGAAGAAAATCATAGATCGTGCATAGCTCAATACTCAGCTCGAAATACTGCTTGAGTCATCTTTGTTTTACAAAGTTTTGAAGAACCCATGTATTCTATTACGTTACATAGTGTCTCATCATTTATTTACATTGGATCAAAGAACAATAAAAATCAAAACTATAGCAATTCAGTCTTTATGACAAGACAACTCAGTCTTGTTTCTCTTCAGTCAGTCTTGTCTAGTTTCAAACTACTGAACTGCCTGAAAAACTCGAACGAAACATTGGAAGATTTGTTACAAAAATTTTCTGTTTGATTATTTTCCTCTTTTTTAAAAAAAACAATTGATTTGAGATAAATTCCATTAAAAAACGCAACAATGTTACTTGTAGCACGTGAAAACATTACAAAAGTATATATAATTCCCTAATCTTTTATTTACAAAACATAATAATCGAAATAATTTTTTTTTAAATTGCGGAATACTTTAAAAAATAATATATTTCTAAGACTTATTTAAAAGGAACATTTTGTGTTGTCATAGTATTATTTTTGTATGCAAACAATTCTCAAATTCTTTTTAGAAAATTTTCCATAAATTTACTATGCATATTAATAGCAAAATTTTTAAAAAAAAACATAACATGGCGATACATTTCTCAATGGTGTTTAAAAAAATTCGCCAAATAAAATCTCGTTAATGCACATTGTTAGAAGGACCAAAATTCGAGAAACAAAATTTTACGTAGAAAAATCCCAAGAATGCATACTGAGATTACGGATTAGAATTAATTCCTAATATTCTATTTTATAAAAAGTAGGATTAATACTTATAGTAATATTCTCAGAAGTGAAATCCCTTCGCGACCTAATGTCGTTTTCGGAGGGGGGGGGGTATGAGGATACAAAATTTTTATTATTTAATTTTTATTGGATATGGCTTGCAGCAAGGGTTATAATAATAATGGAAGTTATTTTGGGAAAACTTGTAATTCTTGAAGATAAAGAATGATATGCTTATTTAAACGACGTAAATAATTTAAATACTTATTGAATTTTCAATCGAAAGACAGTATAAAAAATATCTGAAACTCGAATAAGAAATACAGCTTTTTGAGTTGACAAAGTACCCAGTTTGACGATTTTTCTTAAAAATACTACTCGAAGCTGCATGATAAAACTTAAAGCTGTACATACCAATCAAAATATTTTATTATACAGAAAAGCATGGAATATAGTTATACACATTACATTTATAAACAATCCCGTAATAAACATGCCCTGAACAGGATCCTGTAATGATATTTTTAACATGGATTTATCTTTGTATAAACGAGTTTTATAATTGAATATCAATTTTTTTTAGATTGTTCACACAATTTATTCTTCACACAATTTCTTGATATTCGGTGAAATACGCAAAAATTAAAATTAACACAAAAGAGACAAATCTTTTAATCGCTCTTCTGTCTAAGGACCTGTTTAAACTATTGTATATTCAGATGGCATCTACTCCTAGTATTTTGAGCGTCAAAATTCCAAATCCATCTCTAAAAAGACATGATTATTTTGAGAAAGTATGTACTTAACTTACTTCCTCTGAATAAACTTACCATGTTCTTCGTAGCTTAAATAATCGTCTTCTCTTATTAATTAACATATTTTAAACCCTCGAACATTAAGGATAGCATCCTGTTTAACATCCTACACTGTGAAAAATTTCGGATCAAATTACCGTATGAAGCACTTTTGGGTGCACCATCCATAAACTCCATTTTACTGCAAAATACATTTCTACCGTAATATATTATACCTTAATTTTTACAGTGGTATTTATTTTATTTGAGTAATTCGGGGGTTTTAAGATAATTATCACTGTAAAAATTAAGTTATATCAGATTTTTATTCCATAGAATGTTTCAGTAAAAATGGATTTCACGGTAAAAAAAACATCGGCACCCTGAGGACCGATATTTTTACCGGAATTTTTTACAGTATATATTCTCGAACACCCTACGTTATAATCCTATCATTAGGTCAAAAGTTGTATAACGTTTTCATTCTTTCTGCACTGTTCTTTATTTCTTTAAACCCAAAGTTTATTCACAGCATACTTTAAAACGACACTCATTACGCTTAAGGGGGGTCAGGACCCTTTAACGCCTTAAACGATACAATGAAATACCATATTTTCGACACACTGTAACTATCTTTGAATTTATCCTAANTCATTAAAAATGAGAGAATTACGCCGTTCCAAGTAAATTTAAAAAAATATTTTATAAAATAGCTGAGATAAGAATAAATAATGACTGCATTGTTTCTTAATGTAAATTCTTTTCGGTACATTTTTTAAGGTGTCATCACAAAAGAAATTATCTTAATATCAAATTTAATAGTTCATTTCAGTATTAAGCTGAGAAATTAAAGAACCCATTCAATGAAGCAATTAAAATGGTTTTCCTTTTTTAATAAGATTGACAGTTAATATTTACTTAAAATTCATATTAGTTTTAAGATAATAATAATGCTCAAAAAAACTTAATTTTCCTCGTTAATTTAATTCACTTCTCATGAGCTTTCTTAAATCTTAATGAGCGCAATTTCAAGCTGTTTATACCTGAAGAAAATTATCTTTTTCTTATTTTAATAACATTCGTTATTTTAATGACGAATATTGCAGTAGTTTACAGCAATGCACGTTTAATTAAAATTAATTGCAATAACTTGTGACTTAGTTGCATGCATTCCAAACATTTTCGTAAATAATCTATTAACCTTCCAGATTTAGTTTATTAAGAGATATTTTTTTTGGAAAAAAATATATTTATCGCATTCATTAGAAAATAATTATGTTATTAGGCATATTTCAAAAAATAAATATTAAACTAAATACAATTTCGGATTTTTTTCTTATGAATATATTTTATTTTAATTTATGCTGTCTACTTTTCTTAGGTAGAGCATTTTATTTACAGAGCATATTATGATTGAAGAGATTAATAAAAAACACGTTAAATGACAATATTAATTAATTCTGCCAAATCCTCAATTAAGTCGGTTCCCATTTAAAAGATATGAGATACATAGTTTTCGATTCTCAACATTCTACTGTTGCTTTTTTAATTCTCTAAAACATTACTTGAATATTATTCTAATTATGATTATTTATTTGTTTACTTACTTTAAAATGGTATGAATATGAAAGCCTTTTTTTATGAAATTACAGATCTAGTTTATAACTTATGTAAGGCTCAAAAGCTTAGCATATTTTTTTACGCTGGTGATAGTTTCCTGATACTTTAATACTCGAATAAAATTAGTTCAGTTTATGGATAACATTTGCTTTTAACTTTATAAATGTTTTTTTTTGAACATCTGCGCTACATTTTAATAGTTGTGTTAAAATTTAATTTGTACTTTTAATGAACACTTTATTAATTTCATTACTTGCTTTTACTTTAATTTCATAATAAATATGCATATCTGTAATTAATTATAATTGAAAATGGAGCTGACAATCTTCAATTTTTGTGAATGATTTATTAAATATATAATACAATATTGTGGATTTTTCCTCGCACGTGTCTCATGAAATTAATTAAGAGAACGCTTTCCCACAGGTAAAACTTTTCATAGTAAATTCTGTTTTACCTCTATTGGTATTTCAAAGTTCAAAGTTCAGATAAAAGGTAGTTCAGATAAGCCTAAAAAATGAAAAAAAAGGAATTTTTAATTGTTGAAAGAATATTTTCAAAATATCAAAACGCAAACATTTTCTTTTTCTTCCTTTCCTTTTTTTTTATTTATTACTTACAATAGAAAAAACAAAGATAAAAGGAATATTTCAGGTGACTAGGATCACATGGTCAATAATGGTAACCATAAAAGCTACTAATATCTCATAAAATTTCAGAAAGAAATAAAAGAAAAACACATAAATTTGAATATACAATAAAAAAATGCATATAATATACTAGTGGTAAACAGGGTGTTTTTTAATGTATGAAAAACTTTATAATTACTATAAAAATATTTCTAATTCTGCGAGTAACAATTCTGAAAAATAAATCAAATACTGTTATCAAAAAGTAGTATTGAAAGCAAAAAAATAAGAACTGAAATTTTCAAATAAATTTAGTTTATCTGTGTAATCTAAACTCTTTAAACATTATTTTATTTTGGCCATTTTATTATTTTGGCCATCTTATTATTTCGTGAGTTTTCTTTTCTTTTTTTATTTTTATTTTAATATTTTCTTTCCTTTTTACATGTGTATCTGTCAAAATCTCCTATTTAGCATCATACGTCTAAACTCTTTTAGTTTACATTTTGCAAAAAAAAAAGAAATTAATTAAAAAAAATGAGAAGAAATTAAAGCAAACAATAGGTATGCAGACATTTAATACAGTGAAACCTTTCGGTAGCAACCACCCTTCGATCCACAGTAAAAAGGTTGTTGATGGAGGTTGGTCATTCTTAGAGGTTATTTCCATTAACTTCAAAATTGTTAAGATCGAAGGTACTTGATTTTTCGCAAACGATTTCAATTTTAAAATTGTAAAGATCGAAGGTACTTGATTTTTCGCAAACGATTTCAATTTTAAAATTGTTAAGATCGAAGGTACTTGATTTTTCGCAAACGATTTCAATTTTAAGATTGTTAAGATCGAAGGTACTTGATTTTTCGCAAACGATTTCAATTTTAAATTTGTTAAGATCGAAGGTACTTGATTTTTCGCAAACGATTTCAATTTTAAAATTGTTAAGATCGAAGGTACTTGATTTTTTGCAAACGATTTCAATTTTAATCAGTGTCATCTTCTTAGTGCGGAAATGCCTCTTCTGTTGGCGTGATGAAGAGACGTATTGATGAATAAAATTTGGCGTTTATAAAAATGATCCCAACTGATGTAATTATGCGTAAAACAAATTTACAAATTATGAATGATAACGCTATTTTAAATAAATAAACAGCTAAACTTTTTGTTTAAGTTTGCATTTAATTTTATATCATAAAAATTAGTTAGCTTTGAGAGATGAGAAGAGGTTTGTTTGTTTGAGATGTATTTTTTTTTCTGAAATGCCTTTTTTTTTCTAATTTAACATTCAACTCTAGAAGTAAGTCATTGATAGCATCGCCTTTCGTGCACTTTGTGCAGCATTAGGTTGAATCGTCACAAAGAGCTCCCTAAACAAGAGCCTCACGCAAATATTTTAAATACATTTGAAGCTACTTATTTGTTTTGATATTTTTCCACATTTGGTTCAGATGTTTTCCCGGTGACTGAAAGAAGGTTTAATAGTCTCCTAAGTCTATAAATCCTAAAGGATTAGTAGACTTAAAATCCTTTAGGATTTATATATTAATAGTCTATAAATCCTAAAGGAATTTTTCAGCATAATGCCTACTGAAAAAATTCTGTGATTCCCAAAAGTTGTCGTAAATAGAGGTGGTCGCTATATTGAGGTCTTTCCTGTAAATTTAACTGCATGGTGATTAAGAATTCAACTTTTTTATCGATTTATGCTAAGAACAAGGTTTGCAGGAGAGACGGAAACAACAAATATTTTTTTTCAAAATAAAAAGGATATCATAATCTTTCCTTGATTTCATTTGCCAATGGCTGATAGGAAAAAAAATAACCAAATTTGACGCAATGTTGCACTCCACTGCTTATCAGTTAAATTAATATTTAAAATAGAAAAATATAATTTTGGTCGAGTCTCCAATGTTTCCCCGTTTCTATATCATCTCCATTATGTTATTAGCTATTTCATTGCTATCACGTGCAAGATTTTCATACAAAAAAAAAGACGGAACTTAAATTGAAAAATAAAAATGATCATCCATGAAGCTAATAATACGCAGCACAAATCATTATGAAAATGCAATTGAAACATCTCGTTTGCAGCCTTTTTTAAAGAAATCGAAGAAAGTTTATTAATTTCTTCTTAAAATATAGAAAGGTTCACTTTTTTGACACTTTGTATTACAATCCAGGATTTCCTAAACTTAATGAATTTGATTCGTTTAGTTTCAAGTGCTCAAAATTGAAGCTCATTTCATTGAAGCTCAAAAAAATTACCGAGAGCCATCAGAATCACGGTTAATTTTATCATATTCTGGTATTCTGACCCCACTTTTTTCCTCAGAGAATCGTGAAATTATTCAGCTTTTAAAAGTCATTCATTAGCATTAGTATTCTTATTAATTAATTAATTTATAAAAAAATCAATTACATTTGCTTGGAAAAAGATATGTTTTAACTTCTATTGCATATTTGTATTGACAAGTATTATAAAGATATTTTGAATAAACTTTTAAACAAATTATTCTTTTTCAGTATAGTTAGACTTACTGTTTGTCATAAAAATAGTCATAAATGTTTAGATTTTAATGCTTCTGTATTCTTAAAGAATTCAGAACTATAATTATGTCATCACTTTTAAGTCAACAACCAGAGTTATTTGAAAGTTTTTCATACTTAAGCCATAAACGGAAAAAAACATTTCGCAGATAAATGGAGAAAAATACACTTTAAAAATAATTGCTGTCTGGAAAGTAAAAATATTTTTCGTGACTCGTAAAAGTGTATTTCTAATGTTACTTCTTTTAATAAAAAGACAAAATTTTTAACTCCAGATGTAATGAAGTTTAAGAAGGAAAAACTGAAGAAAGAAGTAATATTTTTCATTTTATTTTCAAACAAGTGCTATCATAAATAATTTTTTGTGAAGGTATTTTTTAAACATAATTGTTTGGAGTTTGAACTGTTTATTCCATTAAAAAAAATCTAATGATAAACTCTGAAAGGAAACCCATCTTCCATGAAGCTATAAATTTCATTTTATTCTGAAAAGGTATTTTTGTCTTAGCCAGTAAAAAAACTTCACTCTTGCGAAGAAATCTATTGTTCCTTTTTATATTAAAATTAATTTCCATTCATTTTATTTTGTTTGCTCTCTTTGAAATTTCGCTACAACTCTTTAAATAACCTTCTCACATTTTTCTAAAGAATAAAAATGAGAAAAAAAATTTTATAGAAATTTTATTTACTATGGAATACAATCTATAAATTTAATTGCTTTTGTTTTCTTTTTTCAAAAGTCTCTTACACCAATTAATTAGTAAAAACTAATAAACACTTAACTATTATTTAAAATCGTTTAAAGGGTTTTGTACCAAACATTTTTGGTGTATTTTTTGATTTTATAATTTACTTTTGATGCTTCCAATTTGCTTCCAAGTTTGTTGAAGTTTTAAGTAAATTGCCCAGCATTTCCTGAACTAATGTTTTTCTTAAAAGAAATAAAATGCCAGTATGCACTTGCCTGGTAATCTTTATACTGAAGTTTTCTTAAGGGGAGTCGGTAGGGCATGTATCAATAATGCTAAAACGGACCTTTTTCGATGTATCCTTTTTAGGAAACTACTTATGATACCACTTTAAAATTTTTCGCTGTATGTTGGGATATTGTTTTAGCGTTAACAAGAATGCTTTTTGAGTTATGAAGAATTTTTGCTCAAAAATAATAAAACTTTTTAAAGAATTAAAAGTTCCCAGTTCATAATTTTTTTTTAAATTCAGTGTAAACATGTATATGTGAATATACTGTGAAAAAATGCTAAGTTATTATCTTGTTTAGATGATAAGAAAAGGTACATCGAAAAAGGTCAGATTTAGCATCATTGATATATCCCCTACCGTCTCTCCTTAAGTGTAAAAACCATCGCCCGGTACTTCAGACACTGATATTTTTTGTTATCTAAATTGCGTGAAATGAAATTCATAGCCATTTCCGGGCAAAGGAAAGTTTTCAAAAACTGAAGAAAAATGTAGTAATGATATGTAAAATAAAAATTGATACAAAGCGGGTGTGATCCCCTAGAATTAAAATGTTTTTAAATGCGTTTTGTTATTAGATTTTCGAAATTCTGAAATAGGAACTAAATTCTATCGGTTATATCTCCCACAGTAAAAGAACCTACATGCATCCCTTAACTTGCAAAAGAAAAGCAATAATCATTTCCCATAGGGAAGAAGCTTGGAATTGAAGGACTATCAAAAATTGTTTGTTTTGGAATCTCACGTCATGGTTAACCCACAAGAACCTACAAGGTTTTAATGGTACGTCAAGCAAATCAGTCAAATTTCTTATTTCGGCAACTTACCTACTTGTTCCATAACTTTTCAATGGGGTTCAATCAAGTTTGGTGATTTTGTCAATAAAACTACAAGTAATATAGTGTGTGGAAGCTGATAAAAGCAGTTACATAATCGTTCAGTTCGGTGAACTCATCGTCTTTAAAAATAAGTGTATCAACTACAAACTCATCACGAAGATGTGAACTGAAAGACAACACCACATTCTCAAGAATATTAAAGTAAATGTGCCGGTTCATGAAAGTTGACACCTCAGTAACACCTCAGATGGATCATGAAACTAACGCCAGACGAATAATGAAGTAATAACCGGAAATTTTCAAGCTTTTATGTCTTATTACCACACATTTAGTAAAGTATACAAAACTGAAAAGTAAATTTGACCGAATAAGTGGTTTTTGTCAACCATTCAAAGTAATATAATGTGTGGAAGCTGATAAAAGCATCTGCATAATCTTTCAGTTCGGTGAACTCATCATCTTTAAAAATAGGTGTATCAACTACAAACTCATCACGAAGATGTGAACTGAAAGACAACACCACATTCTCAAGAATATTAAAGTAAATGTGCCGGTTCATGAAAGTTGACACCTCAGTAACACCTCAGATGGATCATGAAACTAACGCCCGACGAATAATGAAGTAATAACCGGAAATTTTCAAGCTTTTATGTCTTATTACCACACATTTAGTAAAGAATACAAAGCTGAAAAGTACATTTAACCGAATAAGAGGTTTTTGCGCCATGCTCTAATGATAAAACCAGATCTTTTCATTAGTTTCATCAAAATCATTACCAAAGTTCATCAGTAAAAACTATTAAGCTTTTTGGTGTGCCCGTAGACCCAGAAGCACTGCAAATTTTTCCATATTCTGGTAGTTTTGACCATTCTTTTTTTCTCAGTGTAAAATGTTAATAAGTGTTATTTCTATCAGCATTGTACGCGTACCACATCACTTACAGTTCGTTTATTTGAAAACGAAAATTTACTACATCAGTCATTTTGTTTATCTTCTGTTAAAAAAAATAATAAAACCAGAAACGTGCTTCAACTATCTTTTAGTTTTAATAGTATGTTTATCCCGTGACTTTTCTATCGTCTATGGTTGTGAAAACGAAATCAATTTTCTATATTTCAAATTTCAAAACCAGTTATCTATATTTATTTGTTTATTCTAATTGCATGAGCACATCTAATAGAAAAAAATTAATGTGATATTATCAAATTCTGAATATTAATCATAGTTAGTAGAGTGCTATATTATTATTTACATTATTATTTACATTAAAATACATCGTTGAATCTTTCCTTGGGATTACTTTATTTAATCAGGCAGCATATCATTTCTATAAAAATTTCAAAGCAAACTTATAAATTCTTTCCCTAACTAAGACATCAATTCAATTTTAAAAAAATGCATAAAAAATACTTTCCTAATCTTAATTTCGGCACTTTTGTTAAATAAGAAACAGGGAATGAAATTCTTTAAAAGGAACAATAAAAAAAAATCTCACAATGCTTGTAATATATCAAAATGTCATGAGCTAACAATCAGAAAGTTCTCGGAAATTGAGAACATAAAAGAGCAGAACTGAATCTGTAAATTGTAAATGGAACATAAATCAGGTAAGTAATTTAAATTTCGCCCTGTAAAAGCGCTCAATTTTCTTATTCTTTAGAAGTACATTTCTTGAAAAAAAATCCTTCTCTTTATAGCCGTATAAATGAATCAATAATAATCATCATAAAACATTCGAATGGAAAGTTAAATTTACACTTAAGAACCCATGTCATAAATTTTGAGAAACACCTGCATGATTTTGAATCATTTTTCAATTCTGTTTTTTAAGTAATTAATGTTTCTGTCAAGATAAAAATTGAATAAATTTTTTTCAAAGCTATGTAATAAATTGTAAAAGGAGTTATTACGATTATCAAAATATTGTTTTTCGCTACGGAAAAAAAATGCTTATCTTAAATTATTACATGTATTTATATTAACGGATCTTATTTGTCTCAAGCCTGGTATATAAACTTACGAACTAATTAAACAGAATTTTTTTAATTAAATATTTTATTAATAGATAATAAAACTAAAATGTTTCCAAATGTTTATTCTCACGAAAATGTATAAGACTACAATTGTAAATTTTATAACTGTTTTCGCATATTTCGGTGCATCTTTTTTTTCATTTTCAAAAATAAATGACAAAAGTTCAGCAATGCCAAATTACATTAGCCTTCTAATCCTGCAACAAAAATTTGTCCATAATTTTACATAGTAATTTCTACAGTACTGGGTTTTAACAAAACTCAGCTGAGAATACAAATGCTACGAAACCTGCACAAAGTAAAGAATTATCTCAAATAAAATTTTATAAACTTAAGTTTGAGTACAAATTCAGTTTAATAGTTCTAATATTATGTTTAGGTACAGTAATCAGCAGATTAAAAATTACAAATCTTGTAATTTTTATAGAATTTTCTTTCAAAATTTTCTTCGTTTATGTGGAATTACATTCCAGTTTTAATATAAATTTATCAACATAGTTTTAAACTGAAATTCTGAACGTGTTCGCACTATAATTTTAAGGTTTTAACTTTCCATTTAATGCAAATTGAATAATGTATCAGTAATGAAACCATCTCTGTTAAACATAAAAAGAGACTTCATAAGTGGTATCTTTCTCAGATTTTTCAGAAATAATTACTATCTAACTCTAATAATGAAACAAATTCTGCGAAATACCAGAAGAGATAAGAAGTGCAGTATTTTTCTCGCATTTTTCAAAAATAATAGCAAACCGAACTTAAGTAATGAACCCAATTCTGCAAAACATGAAAGGAAACCATAAGCGATAATTCTCGGAGATATTTCAAAAATAATAGCTAACCTATCTCCAATAAGGAAACCAATTCTGTAAGACATCAGAGGCGATCATAAGTACTGTTTCTCTCATATTTTTCAGAAAAAGTAGCTATCCCAACTCCCAAAGGCAACTTAAACAAAATTTGCTATATTAGCCCGACATCATGTGACATATTTTGGCGTTACCTTGCCGCACAATTCATTCGGACAACTTCGAGCTTTTATTTCCATTCTCTTGAAGAAATTCTCAGCCCCGTGGAGACAAGTTTCTCTTATGAAGCTACTTAGGGCCCAAAATATACTCTATTTGGCTCAAACACTTTATTTGATATCTCTACTATCTTGTTAAGAACTGTTTGTGCGATAGAATTTGGGAAAGATATTTCTTTTTTATTTCAACTTTTTTTTTCCTCGCTTCACACCTCTTTACACTCCCAAATCACGTCTGGTGAAAAAAGAGGATCTCATCGATTTTCAACTTCGTTTGATGAAAGAGGGTAGCAGGAAACTGGCTTATTTCTTAGAACAATTTTAAATCTCTACCTCTTACAAGTGCTGAAATTTTTTTGTTTAGAAACTAATGCCCTTATCGCCATACTTTTATGGATTTTATCGAAAACTTGTTTAGATATAAAACTTCCTCAAGGCTTTTAAAGGGTGTTAATATTAAGTAAAAAATAAATTATCTAATATTAGTTTGCAAATAAAATTTTAAATAGATTTATATAGAAAATTATAAAAGAAAATCCAAAATGGGAATGGAATTTGCAAGGCACATTTAAATAAATTCCTGCAATATATTCTAGCATTTCAAGTAATTTTTAACAAAATTATTTGAACGGATTACTACACAAATGTTTAAAGAATAAAATCTGAATTAAACTAGTTATTTATTTGATACCTACTTGGGTTAATGAACAACAAGTTTAAACCATTATGAAGAACCAATGAATAGGTTGATGGTTTCAAATGTGCAAATTCTAGTTAAGGACATAATTTTTTTTTTAAACTCTTTGATAAATTTTGCGTATATGAATGTTTACTCAAGCCACATACAAAAAAAATAAAACTTCCTTTTTCTAATAAAACAATCTTTTTTTTAAGTTATCATTTGATTTAGAGTTTTAGATTTTATTTCTTCAGTGTTTTATTGCAAATATTTAACCACGTATTTATAGAAAGAAACAACTACTTTGCTACATCTGTACAGAATGCATACATTACCGCTAGAAAAACAGATTTCTTTTTCTTCTTATAAAATTTTTTTCCAGATTAGAAGAAAGTTTGAGTTTATTTTAAAATGTTTTGCGTGTTATTTGCACAAAACATTTTACTTATATTTTGAAAATGAATTCTTATGCCAAAGTTTCGAGACAATATTTTATTTCCCTGCTTTCTATTTGTGTGTAACTTAAAAAGCAAATCCTTTGAAAAAATATTTTTAAGAAACTACCATTATAATATAAAAAAATGGATATAATGAAATAAAAAATTTTGAAGATGTTCCTTTTTTTACGATGTTATATCATTAGATAAATATTCTTACACAAAAGCGTTATAGCAAAACTCGTTTTGTTTCATGAAGTGAAAAAAATATTACCTAACCCAATGACGCGACACCAAGCTTACACTGAGTCTCTCACAGATTTGATACAAAATTTCCCAGCATGCAACTGAGAATGAAACCGGAAAAAAAAAAGTATTCCCATAAACAAACCAACAACTGCAACAGCATTGATTGGTAAGCATTTATGACACCCATTTGGCGTTATGGTGTTTCTATACTCCAGGATCATCGCCAAAAAACACTTCGTTTTTTTTCCTTCTGGAGACATAAATAGTCAGAAACACCTGGAAAAAAGAAGAATGACAAACCACAATGGAAAATGTCTTAAGGAAAAGAATGGAAAGACGTAAAATAAAAGTTCCTGCACAAAAGGGAAAGTGCTTGAAAGAACTTCAATGGAAAATGCCACTTACAATAAACTTCATAGAAAATCCTTTACTAAGGGGTTGTCTATCTATTCTGAAACTTCAAATGATATTCAATTCCTTAGAGTTCTGCAAGCAATAAGTAGGAGATTTTAAATAAAACACTGCATTCAATAAGTGCTTTATAGAGTGTTCCATACTGGCCACCATTAATATATATATATATATATATATACACCCGTTTCAGAATGCATGAAAGAAACACTCCATGGCCTCGAACATGCTTTGTAGTNTTTTTTTTTTTTTTTTACTTTTTGTCCATTTTAATTTTTTGGTGATTGTCCATTTTGATCAGGGTTTCAAAAATAAATAAAGTAAAGAAATAATAAAAAATTAGAAAAGAAGTTGGCGGAGGTCCATATTTCTTGGCGACTTTTCATTTGAGCTTACCGTGAAATACCTATTTTTAGAATCTTTGTCAAAAAGGAAGAGGAAAAAAGTTTACGCATCTTAAGTCATAAGTTAAACAAAAACGCTACGATTGTTGAAGAAGGGGGAAACAATACGGATTAGTTAAAATAAGATAATTAGAAAAACTTTCCAGCGTTAAGAAAAGCCTGTGTTCCTCAACAGTGATTTGTCCGATTTCGATTAACCAGATTCTTTGGTTTCTTTCTCGCTTAAATATATATGGGCTACTCTCAATATCTGTACCTTTTTCTCATGTGTTTTGATTGGGATTCTAAAAAATTTTGGATAGTCATTATAAAGCATCTTGCATAATAAATAAACATTGATCCATGATGACTCAGAGGATAGAGTGCTCGCCTCCCGATGAGGTAGCCCGGGTTCGCATCCCAGTGATGACTAGTCTATACGAATTTTGCACCCGGCTGACACCACAGTGCTGATGCAAAATATCATGAGTGGTAGATGAATCATGCCTTAAAGTCTCCTTACCGTCAGGCTTACCATGGGAGAATTTCGCGGTTTTTCTCTCCACGTGATTTAGTTCCTTCAAAAAATATACTCCACGAAAGCAAATTTCTCCCAATTTCTTCAATCCAAGAGTTCCCTTTTTTTTCTAGATTGGGTTCAAAAATACAAGGCAACGGAGTTGAACATTGGTAGTCGTAAACTCGAATTTGGGTCGGCTGTTCAACAACGGTTATAAAATAAATAAAATATCATGAAATGAAATAAAATTAAATAACATGAAATAAAATAAAATAAATAAGCATTAAATAATGTTTATAAGCACTTAATATGCTAATAAGCACGTGAAATCTAATGATAAAAAAGCGTATATATTTTTATACTTTCTACAAAAATTATTGCACTGGTTAAGTTTATTCATTAATAAATGCAATATAGTTTCTCCTTTAACTCCTATCATGCACCGCTTAGCCACAAAGATGTGCCGGTAAATCTATATATACTGTATCAATCTCATAAATAATGAATTAAAATAAAAAATACAAATAATAGCCTTTATTAAATTATCAAAAGAAATTTTATTGAGCATCAAATTATCGAAATTCTGTTGAAATTGATATGAGATAAATGATAAATAAAAATTCCTGAAAAAATTTATTTGAAAAAATGTTTAAAAATACGTTTTTCAAACAGATAGAAAGGAAATCAACAATTGTATTTTTGCCTGATCTTAAATAAAAAACTTAGGGTGTCTTAAATAAAAAAAAAACTTAGGGGGATTTTTGCCTGATCTTAAATAAAAAACTTACTTACCTTCAAAAAATATGAGTAAAAGGAGTCTTCAGTTAAGATAAAAGTTTATTACAGATAAAATGTATTTTAATTTTTTTATTAATTTATTTTTTTTTCTTTACAGTTTTGTGTATTAATTTATTTATATCAAAAGTAAGGCGATAATTGGCTGTAAATTTGGGATACATCTTGCTTTCATTATTATTTATGAAACAATTGTAACTTGTATTGGCATTTAAAATCAATTTGAATTATAGGACTCTAACTAGTCGATTTCGAATCTCGATTTGGGTATTAAATAGCGCTATAAGTTTCGCCAGTAACAGAAAAGATTGTAATTTGAATTATCATACAACACAGAGCTGCAGTTGAGTTGAGTTTTGGTAACTCTAACTAATAGAAAAATTATGATACATTCAATTTAAGAATCAAATAGCAAGAAGTTCTCCTTTCCCTGCTCAGGGAACTATTGAAACTATCGATGCTCAAAAACACTGAATTCCAGTAGAGGTTTGAGTGCTCTAATCAGTCAAAAAATGGTTGAAATTTCATGTACATGTTTGCGTCCTAACGTCACAAAGCGAGTAAGGAGACACGTAATAAAGCATTGTATTGTTTGTAGTTGCTACTTTTTGACTTTTCCTAAATTAATATTATATGACTATACGCTAAGTATCCAGAGTCAATGAAAGATAATAAATCTTAAATTAGAAATGCTTGAAAATTTTGCTTGTAGAAGTTCCTGGTTCGATACCTATATATGAAAGTATCACATACTTGCATGTGTATTTTAGAGAAGAAAAAAAACAATTCTTTTGTATGTGCACCCTTTACAATTTATTCGACGATTTGGAAACTTGGAAATAAGGACTTGATGCTGACAGCACGAGAAAAGATACTTATGAAAAATACTTATACTTTCAGATACATATAAGCTTAATGATTCCATGGAGGTATCTTCTTCAACCGAATAATGGTATCCCATAATTTTTTTTTTTTGATGTTAACAAGAACATATCTCTATATTTAACTCCTATTGGTTAACCTGACCAAATAGAGGGATATCGAAAGTTTTAGGCATTTCAGTAATATTTAGGCATTTTCAGTTTTTGAGAGCAAATATAGGTCTTTTTAATCCTTAAACTGTCTCCTTTTCCAACAAAATTTTTCTATACGAAAATATTTTAGCGTACTGAAAAAAATAACTGTGAATTCTACAGTAAAAAAAAAACATATTTTTTAGAGAAAAAAACTGATTGAACATAGTTGAAGATTTTTTCTGTTTCTAATCGTTACCCGTGCGCTGGCAAATAATTTCCGTTTTTTCTGTTTTATTTCTTTACAGTCTTTTTCTGTATATTTAACGGCTTAAAGCTGTTTTTCACAAAGCAATTTGTCTATTTTTCACCCAAATCATAAACAGATTAAAACTGTCAATTCAAATTCTAGTTTTTGCCATGAAATTTTTCTTATCATAAAATTCCTTTTTCCTTCTTTTTTTTTCAAATCATTTTAAGATTATTTTCCAGATTTCTTTTTAATTACTTTTCAGGAATTATTTTATGGCTTGAAACATCGTACTAATAAAATTACTATTCAACTTTACTGTCAAATTGATACTTTGCCCGATTATTATCTGTCTTTACGTAGAATTTTTCGATAAATTAAATTGTCAGATTAGGGTGGGTCACAATTGCTTTAAAAAGTTTTCACTCTTAAATATGATTCTAAAAATGAGACTTACAAGATACAGTTTTAAGATTTTTCTTCATAACCAAACACTAGAGATGTCGTGCCGTCTCTGTCCTCTTAAGGAGGTCACTTGGGTTCGAATCCCGGCTTTGACTGCTCATACAAATTCTGCTTTTGGCTTGCACCGACCAAAATGCTGACGTAATTATTTTATAGAGTATTTCCTTAAAATAACAATGTTTTTTTTTAAATAACAAACTTTTTTGTTAAAATAACAAACTTTTTTGTTAAAATAACAAAGTTTGTTTGTCAAAATAGCAAAGTTTGTTTGCTAAAATGACAAAGTTTGTTTTTTAAAATAACAGTATTTATCTGGTTAAAGTATTTTTCTGGACAGTATTTTTCTGCTAAATAATCGGTTTTAAACTAGCACACCAGCTGATAGTTTTTTCGCTGTGAATGTAATAGTTTTCTTGCAGTGTAGCTCTAAATTAAGGTATAAATTAAAGTTAAAATGGCACTTGGATTAGTTCGTAAATTAAACTGTTTACACTCTAAGCAGAAAAAAAACATATATGTTTCATTTATTCCCTGAAAAATTTTTAAACGATAGAGAAAATCATATAAAAAAGGAAAACATTATATTCTCTTGTTTCAACACATTGAACGAAATCACATACTTTCTCTAGAACTATATATTTTTTTCGAAACACGTCGTCAAACTTGCGTGGTACATTCTTTTCTAACATATTTCGAAAATAAAATATCGAAAACTTCAATAGAATTTATTAAATATAAAGATATACTGAAATTTCATTTTCTAAGCCTGTATGCGTTCCACTTTTACAAAATGCGGAAAAAAAATTGTTTTGACACCTGTCATACTTGAAATTCACATATTTCTTTAAAAGCTGCGATGTATTCAACTAAAGCAGTTGATAGTGTGACAAGAGTAGAACAATGACACCATTGTCAACTTTTAATGCATTTTTATAAATAATTTTTAAGATATATGCTTTTTAGAATACCCAAGAAATATTTTCCTCTTAATTTTACTTTGCTTCCTAAAATTTGCGAATAAATTGTTACAACTGCTTATTAACTGCACAGCTTATTGCGATTGCTTATTGATTGCTCATTATGTGTCAATTGTTACAAGATGTAGTCTAAAATATTGAATTTAAGTAGGAATTTACAAAATTTGGAAGTTTCATAAAATAATTTATTTTTTAGGGTTAAATTTTTTAAAAAAAGATAAAAATATAACGATTGTTAGAGATTAATTAAGAAATTATTTTCTATCTTAAATTTAAAAATAGAACATTCTTTTCATGGCTTTTTTAGATGATTAATTTGTTATTAAAATTGCATCGGGCCAATAGTAGTTAATTCAACTAGTAAAAAAAAATTCCCTACGAATTTCGTTGTAATCTACATACTTAAGAATAAGTTTCAAGTACATTAGACTTTTAATTTACAGTATTTACAATATTCGGGATAGCACAAGGGAAACTATACAAATGTGATCAAAAAATACTCCTTCCTAGTTTCAATTTCAACAAAGAAAACTAATCTTATGAAATAAAATAAAATCTCAAAAGATAAATACATTTTCCTATTTCTTTTGTGAAATAGAACGTATTGTTATTGTTTATAGTGAAAAGTGAGAAAATCCCACAAAAAAAAAAGGATTTTCAATACGAATAAATTGAAATTCCACAAAAAAAAACTCAGTGGCAAGTTCATCATAAAAATAGTACTTTTAGCAAGTTAAATTTCATTTCTGTGCTCTAGGCTGGAGCCCCTGAATTAGAGATGCTGACTTCTCAGCCATTTCGGAGCAAAAGCTTTTCCTCCAAAAATGAAGAACTACAAGATTTGGCAAATTCTCGCTACAAACGACGTTAACCTCAACTGTAGGATAATCAGTAAAGAAAAGCGAGCATCGATTAACATAGCTTTTCGGAAACTTTTTTCTATGCTTATACAAATTCACTTCAAATTTTATTTCATTAAATTTTATTTGTATGTGCTATATGCCAATTACATCAATCTTTTTTACAAAAAATTTCAAGGTAAATTTTGCACTAAATTTGGAATATTGAAAATTGTTGGAATAGCATCAAGTCTTAATTTATTGTTACTATCTTTCCCATTTATTTCTAGTTGATATTCTTCAAAATGAACCTGGAAAAATATTTATAATACTTTTTTTCATTTTCTTTCTTAAATTAAATCACATTCAAATAATTTAGAGTTTGCAATTTCTAAGCATAATGAAATTTTCTAACACAGAAACTAATTATTCTAGCAATTTAGCACAAGAATTTCAACAACAAAAATTAACGAAAAAATTGTGATCGCCTTAGTCGATCACTGATTACCCATTGGTCAAATGCTTTTTGCTTCTGGATTGACTCCTTTAAACACCGCATCATGGGTTACAAATCATGGGTTGCAAAAACTGTCTCAATTGATGTTTGCAGCCGGATTGATTCTCATATCCTGCCTATGTATGTGTTTCAAGACGTCACAAAGTACTTTTCCTTCCTCAGCATTCATATTTATATTAAAATCACCGTTAAGTCAGTAATTATACCTTAATAATAAAAAGAATATAAAAATAATTTAAATTATTATTATGTAAATGCATTAAAAATACCTGCTAGTGAAAATAAAAAGAAAAACAGCAGCGGTCGCCATAGCAACGCATGCAATGACGACGCATGCGCACTGTTTACCATTACTCTCAACACAGTTGAAAAGTGCGTGGACACCATCAAATCCAAACCAAGACCCATTTTTCCAATGCGTAAAAGAAAAAACATTGATTGAAACATAAATAGATTTCTTATGATTAATGTAAACAAACCGTTTAAACTTTAGGTGATATATTACCATAAGTAACTAAAAAACAAGCTTACATGAGCCAAGATTAAGAAACTATCTACTTAGTCTTAGTTAAATAAAAAGGAATGCAATAAAAAACAGGTAATATTTGTTTTTAACAAAAAGAAATACTTAAAAGTGAATACAAAACTAGGCGATTCTGAAATAAGTTTGGCGAATACTTGTTCTGTCAATCTCCTGCCTTTATTTATTAGTTTTATTGCAGATAAGCACTTAAAATTGTTAAATAAATTAATAAATGTTAATTAAAAGTTATATTTTAAATAAATATATACTTAATAAATGCAATTTTGAATGAAAATTCCTATATTTGGAACATAGTTAAAGCTGTACAATTCAAATAATCATGATCATTCACTTATTTTTCTTTTAAAAAATAGACGATACAAGAATTCGAAAACAAATTCTAACAACTTAATATCGTTTATATAGTGCATATATAAGTAAATAAATCTAATAAGTTATAAATAAATGAGTATTTACCTCACTGGATTACCAATCTGCCAGTTATATCTTCTGCAATTTATTATTCATTTCTTCCTTCTTTTCAAATTTGAAGAAAATCTAAGCATTCGATAACCTTTTTTCGAACTGTTTGTACAATTTTACACACTCATATCAATAATTTCACAACCACTCATATCAATAGTTTTCGGAATCCAAATAGCCTTCAAACCCTCTCGCTAATACTGACATAACGTTAACTTGCGAACTTGTCTGCTCCATAATTGCGGATAATTCAGCTCTCACAGTATAGGAGCCTTGCTCTAGGCAACAGAGTGGGAGTACAGAGAGTTAAATACAAGTTTAGCAATTACTAATTCTCAAATTCATTATTCAATGTCATCATTAAATGTCTTTTTTTTCATCGTGATCCCTATAGATTTTTATATACACTTTCATAATTTACTTCTTACTAATAAGGAAGGTACTTGAAGTGTACTTCGCAAACCAAGCAAAACTATTTAATACAGTCAGTCTTTTTTTGGTTATGAAGTGACATATATGCAGCATTGGTTATTTTTTCATTGGTTTCAGAAATATAAACTGTTGAAAATATAAGTTTGGGCAGTAAAAAAAATTTCCTTTATGAATAGTAGAAGTTTTGTCAAATGAGTGACAAATAATAAAGATAGAAAATTAATTTTTAAAAAAAAACTAATTTAAAATTCTAAATAAAAAATCCTTACGAAATACAAAACTATATCTGAACTTTCAATATTTTTATTCCAATTTTTTAATTAAATCTTTCAAGTTTAGCCTTTTAAAACATAAATAATAGAATTTCTGATTAAGAAGAAAAACTTTATTGCCTACAACAGCGAAATGCATTATTAACTTATTATGCACCTGTCTACATATTTATGGTAAAAAATGCAGTTTTTTTATTATTATTATAATTTATAACTTTATAATTGCTTCGAAGTAAACAAAGCTTTTTTTTATAATTTCAAAATCTAAAAACTAACTCTAAAAAATGATTCCACCCGATTGGCGAGTAATACTTTGGATATTCGCAAATAGGGCTGAATTCCACACAACAAAGCAAATTGTAACGCAATATATGTAATTTTTTCAAAGTTATTAATGTTATGTTATGAAGCAAAAAACGTATATTTCATTTGAAAAGAGAATGTGTACAGTTTATTTTCCAATTTTTAATGTTTTCAATAGGAAAACAGTCAGCAATTTTTCAATTTATGAAAATCATTATAACAGTGTACATTACTTTTTTTAAAAAATAGTCCTGGAGTAAATTTTAAGAGCTTATACAAAATATATATAAGCTATATTTCTATTATATTTTTCTCTTCTTATTTTTAATAACAGAAAAACCCCTTATTTATCGCTCAGATTTGGAAAATAAAAATCAAGTACTCTTCTTTAAAGTTTTCAAAAAATGCTGTTTCCATTTCATCTGATACATTCAAAAATTCGAAAAGTACCCAATAAATTTCGAGTCTTTTCAAACGCAAAACATCCTAACTCAAAGCTTTATTTCTGAATTACCATAAACATCCGGAAGAAAGCTTTTTCCTCTCAAAAAGCACTATTACTATTGGTTTAAGCATTGTATTTTTCAATGCCCTCTAACTTATAATAAAATTTCAACAGCCCTACTTGTTATCAAGTGTAGTGCTTGTGTTTTAGCTTAGAGCATTGCAGACAATAAATATTTCATTTTTTTGCTTATTTTTAAGCCTATGTTCAAAAGTTTTTTCATAAAACAACACACAGTAACAATTCTTATCAAATGTATTCAAAAGAAATTGAAGGGTAGACTGATATTTCATCACGTAAAAATTTAGCCTATTTATATAGGTATATAATTCTATATAGTATATTACGTTAAAACTAATATTTATTATAGTAGTGTGAAAACTTCGGTATCAAATCACTGTAAAGAGTACGGGGAACTTTTGGTGCATCATCCTTAAAATCTATTTTACCATTAAATCCAATTTTGTGGTAAAATATTATATCTTACTTTTTACAGTAATATTTATTTAATTAGAGTAATTTGGTGATTTTACGGTAATTATTACTGTAAAAATTACGGGTATATCGGATTTTTTTTCGTAACATGTTATGGAAATAATGGAGTTTACGGAAAAAAGTACCAGCACCCTGAGCTCCGGTTTTTTTTACCGGAATTTTACCCGGAATTTTTTAAAGTGAGATAATTTATTTTTTTGTAGTTTTCTTTGTAAAAGAAAATAGAGTTACAGTCTTACTAAGGATAGTACGGTTAGCAAAAATAATTTAATGTAAGCAACTTTTTTCACAAAATGTAATTTTTCTAGGTGAAAATATGTCAGAACTTAAGAAATTTAAATACGGAACTGCCTTTCTGGAATAAAAACATAATTATTTTTAATAATACATAATTATTTTTAATAATACATAATTATTTTTAATAATACATAATTATTAAAAATAATTATGTATTATTAAAAACCTGCAAGGCTAAATATTAAAACTATAGGAAATGTCCATCCTGCCCAAACTAATTAAAATTTTGTACGATTTTACCCTAGGAAAAAAAGTATGATCAAAAATACCAAAATATGGTGAAATTTAGCGTGTTTTCGACTCTATAGGAAAAATAAAAAGCTCGATAGTTTTTACCGGCGCGCTTTGGTAATGATTTTGGTAAACTTAACAGTAAAATAGGGTTTTATAATATGAGATAAAATTTATTTTATATGGTAAAATTTGGATACTTTATCTTGATATCTTAGAACATGACTTAAAAATCATGTATTTGGTTACATTTACTTTGCAGTTATGTATTTTTACTAAACATGAGGTGATAAGAATTATGATTTTGAAAATCAGAATTTTCGCTTAACTGTTGTTATATGAACGGAGGAAGTGCCAAATAAGTGGTATAAATACATTAGAGTTTGGTCAGAAATATGGCTTTTTTTACTAGAAATGTTTTTTATTGTGAGATTTTTCTTCGGTTGCTAAAATTTCCCCTATGCACCAGCCGCTTAAATTTCAAGGTACTAGTACGTACTAATGGTACTGCAGCTATAAGATAAATACGCACACAGACAAACTATTCATTTTATTATATTAGATTACCTCAATATTCGTTCTGTAGATTGAAAAAAAATTTATATAATAAATAAATGGGTATTAATCAAATCTATTAAGTAAGAAACAAAACTGTAAAGAATATAATGACATAAATAATAAAGCCAAAATTTCACCAATTGTTTTTTTTTTTTTTTTACTTATTAATATTTATTGGAATTTCTGGATGCCTTTCCTTATTAGATTTAGCTAAACGCGTCCTAATTCCAATTCATTGAATCATAGATAACCTATACCCAACATCTTTCGGCACCAAAAATGATGCTAATATTCTAGATTAACTCAAAATTTTTAAAATTTATCTCAATCAAACAGTTTTTCCCTATACTTATACCTTTAAGAGGGCCATCAAAGTATATTTTATAACCCCTTAAAATATCACCTATTACCACGTTATAAATAGTAATCATTACCAAAATTTACTAAACATCATTGAAACCAATAAGAATATGGCGACCGTTAAAGGTTCCCCGAAAAGAATAAGTACCTTTTCTGCACTGAATTTGCTTTTAGTATATAAGTTTATTTTCATTTCAGTTATCATTGGTTTTAAATTACTTAGTTTTGAGGAAACACGTTTCAAAAGAGCAACTACACACAAAACAAACACATACTTTGAGAGTACTAATTTCGTGACGTAGATTTCACGTTGATTTTTAGCTTACCAGAATAAGAAATAATTAAATATTTAAAAAAACTTGCAATAAAATTCTTTTTTTAATTAAAGAGATTTGTAAGCTAGCAAACGTCACTAATATTACCATTTTTAATATTTTAAAAAACAGAATCATCTATTGTTTAATTTGCAACAATGTGTAATTTATACCAATTGGATAAATTCCTTTTTCAAGTGTTCCTCCTAAATAAATGACTTGAAATTTTTAAACAACTTTAGAATTGGTGACTAAAATTACTAGTTGCACACCCCACTCTCTGAATTTCAGGAAGATTCAAAAAATACAAAAATAGCACACTGACACATATATTCTTCCCTTTGTTATAACAGATTTATTTAAAAGCTATATCATCCACACTACAGTGCTTAGAAGAAACAAAAAGCGAACACCTTAATTAACTTTTGATCAAATGTTCGTATTTTTACATACTAGGACTCAATATTTATGTTTCTATGTTCTAACCTAAAATAAGTTAATTAACAAGTGCGGATACTATCTTAATTAACGAAATCAAACGCAAAAACGTACTTTCTCTGAATAAACAAATCTTTTTTTCCGACGAATTTGGGTTTCTGACCCTCAAAATAAAACCTCTATTTCCTTTAATCTGAAGATTCTAATCGCAAAGAAGTCAAGATTTTGAGCCCTTAAAAATTAATTTATTTTTATGTGTTCTTCGATATCACAACGAAGTTTTATTTCTAAAATTTTACCTCTCGAGATCTATTCGACCGATACCTCTCAAATTTTAAGTAAAAATATCGTCAGACAAATTAAATGGAATATTAAAGGTTAGGCCATCTAACCATAACAATTGAGTTCTAATACGTAAAAGTGCGTTCATTAAATTAAAATTCATTAAAGGTATTTGCATTTATTTCCCTTTTACGGAAAATATACAGATGACTGAAAATATATTTAAATGTTTTTTATCAATAATTAATCTCTAGTGGCAATTTTTATCATTTGAAACATTTAAAACTAGCTTTCTGAAATGTTAGAGATATTTTTATGATATTTGTTAAAATTATTTACATAAATTCAAAAATTGCTGGCTTTTTTCCAATTGAAAACCTTAAAAATGGGAAGAAAAAAAAATTGCGTATGTTCTCTTTTCAAATTACGTATTTTTTAAATTTTAACATGCTGATAATACTTTTCAAAAAAATTACATGCTTTATATTTTCATAAAAAGTACATATTTGCACATTTTTGTTAAAAAAAATTCTTTAGCATAAATCTGCTACTTTTTAACAAGAAAACGAAACTACTGCTCAAAATGTAATTATAAAATTATTTTTAAGTGCTATGAATATTTACGAACTTTTACGAACTATACTATTTACGAACTTTAAAAAATATTATCTTAAATTATTAAAAAAAAAACTTAAAAGTAATAAACTACGTGCTATCGAAAATTACTGAAGCCATTAAGCTTCTTTAAATTATGTGTTTTTTGTCTCTTAAATCAATTTAGATTAAAGTTCCAATTTAAAATGCAATATTTTTAGCTTTATGTAATCACAATTATTTAGTTTTAGACCTCAAAAGCGAGTTTAAAGTTTAAAAAAATATCATCCATTAATTTTAACTTTCAATGAATAGCTACATTTTTTCAGCCAAAATTAAATGCTTAATCACTTTTTGAAAACTTTCTTCTAGTGGTGCCGGCTTTTTAATGCCTTTCCAATGAAGGCTTTTAAGCTGGCTCAATTTATATATAGATCGTGTGTCTCTCTCAATTTTTAATGACTCAATTACACTTAATAACTTCCAGCTTTTTCACACCCTTGAAAAATTGATTGAGTTTGCGAAGGCACTTTTAATAAACTAAAGTATCAAAATTTACTTTGAAAGCCATAAAATAAGAGGAATGGTACTTTTTATAGAACACTTTCGATAAGCTGAAGAGTTAATTCAAATTGAAATCACGACCGTTTTATCGGGAGTACTTAATTTTTGTGCTTAAATTAGCTACTTAAAATGTAGCATTAACTATAAATAATTCTAATTTCCATTTTAAGTTTAATTTTTTAAAAAGGGAAATATTTTTGTTTGTAAAATATTCAATTAGATAAACTGACAATCTAATATACACTATACAATACTTTTACATGCAGTATACAAAATAGTACATGTTCATCCACACTGTTAGAATTTTCATTCTAAAATTATGGTAAAATAACCGGTAGTAGCTTGTCCATCCAATTAACCGTAAAGTTTACTGAAAAGAACATTTTTTGCCTTTACGGTTTAGAAACCGTTTCAAACTAGTATGGTCATGAAACCATGAATACAAAACTATACGGTTTTTAACCATTTACAACTGGCATGGTTTCAAAACCGCAAAAAGATATTTAACTATCTTTTCTTTTTTACTAGGCATTTCTTTAGATAATAGGCATTGGAGATTGTGGGACACAATTTAAGGAGTGCAAGACACTAAAAATTCTTCATTTGCTGAAGGGAATGGGAGAAATACTGTGGTGTCAATGCTGAGACTCGAACCCAAGTTCTGTCGGTCATGAGATTGACAGATTAGTACTATCGGCGATAATATATACACAGTTGTAAGAAACTAAGTGGCTTCATTAGGTGGTCTTAGTTGGTGCGATAAAAGTCTGGTTGTTTAACCATATTTGGTAAAAAATAATTAATAAACGATTTTTCTCACAGTAACAGTTTTATAACCGTCTTATTTATTATTATTTTACTGTTTTGTTCGAATATGGTAAGATTACAATTAAATAAACTGTAATTTAACTATTTTTTCGAAAAATTTCAAACAGTGCAAATCATGTCTTCTTAATAATATCTTTTATTGCATATAAGCCAATCAGTAATTTATTTTAATATACAGGTTTCTCTTTTCTTTTAAATTCAATTAGATTTCATTGCTCCTTCAGTAGTATATTTCGTTATTCATTCATTAGTTTATTGGTTTTTCATTTTTCAGTTCCTTCGATTATTCAATTCGAAATTCTTTCAGAAATTTCTCGTTTAACTCTTCTATTAATTCATTTCCCAGTTTTTATTTCATTTCATTATAATTTTAAGTAAATCCGTTCTCTGTTCATTCATTTACGCCCAAAACGCTGCTTGCATAGAAAGCTCAACATTTCCATTTAGGTATTATTCAAAATTAATGTGCAGAAAATATCAGCCAAACTGGTATTATATTTCGATTTTTTGGTTTACTGCAATAAAAGCACTTTAAATAAGTTAGATTCTCATTCATTTCTTTTCTACAATACGCTAAAAAGGGTGTCTATATTCCCTTTTCATCGATTCATAGTTTCTCTTTGGCTTAGACTCTCTTAGCCCTCAACCCATGAATCAATGGAATTAACTCTACCGGTTCGCTGTACTATTGCATTGTACACGACAGTGCTGATTTACATAAAAAAAATTTTATTTTCCAAAAACACTGCTATTTACTTCCTGAAACGTTGAAATGTCTATATTACTTCATAAATTTTCTACATATTTTTTCTGCCCCTAAAAAATCGGACCTTGACTCAGAATCAACATACTTTTCAATACTTATAACGATGTTTAACAAAATTATTTTTAATTTGTCTCTTGAGATCATTTATTTATAATACCCCGCAGTAATTCTAATCTCCATTTATTTATTTACACATTTGGAAACATCACATAATTTACATAATATATACCATGCATCCCAATATGTCTCAGCACCAAGAGTACTATTTATCTATTTATAAATAAGATACATTTTTAAATTATTGCCTTACATAAAAGTTGATAAGTATAATATATATATATATATGGGTCCTAAAATATATGTCAAAATTGTAAAGGTAAGTAGAGGGGACATAAAGAAGCATATTTCGGATAGGAATGTGTATGAGGTAATGGCACATTAAAGCACTAGCTTGTAAAGCAGTATGAATCAGAGGTAACTGAAAAGAAGNATATATATATATATATCATAATATCATTTTTGATAAAAGTAACAGTATAAACAAAACAACAAAACAATAATAATACTTATGAAAAAGCAAAAACATATAAAATTTCTTAGCAATAAATTACAAAAACATTGAAATAAAGAATAAGGTTTATCCTTAAATCATAATTTATCGTGCTTCATTTCTAGTAATTATTTAGATAACAAAAAAACTTAATTTTATTAATAATCCTCTTTCCTTCTGTTTAATGACAAAAAAGCATACATAATTTCTTCTTCCAAATAAATCTCAGATGCTCCAGTGTGTCAAACAATTTTTTTACCTTTATTATAAAACAACTAATTATACGCCATTCAAACCTTAACATAAGGAGTTTTTGAACCATTAATCATTTAATTAAAATAATAAGCGTCCACTTTATTCTTTTTTATCATCTTCGTACCTTGGAAGCAGAGGAAAAAAATAAAGGATTTAACGAAATGAAAATAAAGGCATTAACGTAAAATTGAATGACTCTTTCGGGACTTAACGCAACAGTAAGCTGGAAAAATAATTAACGACACTATAATTTCCGGTTGTGTAGTTCTTTTAAAGCGATACATAATTTTTACTAAGCTTTTTCAAACAATGTATACTTTCTTTATTAACTTCGTTTTCTAAACTTTAAACAGATTTCAGTTTTTTTTTCTGATTCAAAAAATGAACAATGTTCTTTTAATCAATACACGATGTAAAGTGCAAATCTAGGCATAAAAAGTAGTTAAAATATTTACTAAGTATTACGCGTTTATTTAAGTATTAATGACGACTGCATATCTTAAAATATATTAGATTTTCATGTAGTTTATAATGCGTTCTTAGGCTTAAAAATATCAAAATTCAATACACAGATTATTCTTTAGTCCAGTTGTATTTAGAAAAAAAAATGCTAATTTTGTTACTAAAAGTATAATATAAAATATTTCATTTTCATCTAATTTGTAAATCTTTTCTATTTGTATTTATCATTAATAAACCAAAAAGTATATTAATGTTTCTGATTTTTATTTCATTTTATTGATAAATTCACAATCACATGCATTATCATTTTTATATTAATGATATTCTCGAGAAATACATTCAATTTATTCTCTGCCTGTAATTTCGGGGGGAAAAAATTTAGGAAATAAATCAATTCTACTTGAAATGCCTGATACAGGTTTTAAATAAACTTAATGTTTTGGTCTTGACGTGATTTATAAAATAAAACGAAAATCGAGAAATACGTAAATGTACAAAGTCGAAAAATACAAAAAATTAACTAATTATTTGTACATAGAAGTGTACATAAATGTGTACATTAACTAATTATGTGTACATAAATATACTCCAGAAAATGGATGCTCAAATTTCTCGAAACTATTGTCATTTTCGCCAAAACCGTTTTTTTGTATATGCTCGTAGGGAAAGTTTCGTCAAAATGACGAAATAACTATCGTAACTTCTTCGAAGAAACGAGTTTCATTGAAATTTTAAAAATATTACACCATTCTATTTTATTTTCTTTACAAAAAAAATAAAGAAAGAAGGAACTCATGGTGCCTTCTAACTTTTCTAATAAACACTTTGTTACGGGCATCATATAAGTAGATCAATGTCATCAAACCAACGAGAAAAAGTTAGATAGAACCGTGAGATAGATAACACACCTACCGAGATTCGAACCCGGGATCTTCCTGGAAAGAGACTCACTTCCTACCCACCATACAAGCCATACGGCGTGCTTCGGTACTTAATTTTCGATTGCCTGATCTTCATCCTAATTTCGTCTTTTTAGTTAACAAGTCGGCTTGTTTTAGTATTTTACTTTCGATAGTCTAGTTTTCATTTTAGTTTCGTCATTCCAGTTAACAACCTCTCACAATGCACTGCAATGAAGTTCCGAGTAGAGGAAACATTATCGTCATATATTTGAGAGTTCCTGTTATGTAACAAATCACGCGATTTCGTGACGAAATTATTGTCAAAATCAGCGAAATGTAGCTCTAAGACTGCTGAATCGTCAAAAATCAGAATTTTATTTCTGAGAGTGTGGGGTCTCCCGTCATCGGTTACATCACTTCTAACATAAGTAAAATGGTGTAAGCTTTGTCAATTATTGGTGTTTAGATTTAACTACAGCCCTTAAATTGTGTATAAACACTCGATTCAATATTAACTTGAAATAACAGACAATTTTTAGAGTGTCTCAACACCTAATTCAGATAGGTATTACGCCGCAGTTTTTTTTTACACGAGTTGAAGCGATTTTGTTGCTGAATATCTACAAAAACAAAAGTTCACCGTTACAAAGAATATAAATATTTTCAATTCAGTAATTTAAAGATAATTATATTTTAACTATCTGTCAATTGAATCAAGGTTTTATATAACATTTAATTTCTATTCGCTTCTGTTTTGTTAAGCTTAGTTTAAATTCATATTAGTATTATATCTGTGCTGTATGTATGTTTGATTAACAATGAAATTTTATTTTTAACATTAGTGTATGATCCTAAATTGATTATTCTTACTTACTACTGTACTGTATCATAAAATTAACTTTATTGACTGTTTAAAGTATCATATCTTAGTGTAATTATAACTTTTTAGTTTTACTAAATACAAAAAATGGTGGCAATTACTTTATGCCAAGTATTGTTTAAAGGTTAATGTTCAGTACACTAGAAAAACTGTGCAATAACCATATGGCAGAATTCTTTTTATTAACAATCAAACCCGATAAGCCTGGATAATTAAATTTCCATTAATTTATAAACGGTAAATAATTATCATCTCAATTTAAAACTTTGTTCTTTATTTAATCTTCTTTTTTTACAATTTTTTTTAAATTAATGATAAATAAAACAATTGGCTTATTAACTAATAATTTTTATAAAACTTGTCCCATCTATTTTAATTAATATTACGTTTCATAGTAATGGAATACCTGCAAGTGACGTAGTAAGGGTATCTCAATCCTGAATGGTTGATAAAACGTGGCATTTGTTAACGTTAGCAACTGTTCCTTCAATTCTTTTTTGAATAAGCCAAACCCGTCAAGTATCAATTCTCTTAAGTGACTCATTCTATATTCTTTCACAAAGATTTTAATTCCTTCACTATATATTTCTTTCTTAACACAAAGACAGGTCCAAAGCCGTATACAACGAAAACAAACTAATTACGTATCGGAGTTCCCAGATACCAAAGCAAAAAAATATCACGGTTACAATAAAAGACATTAACAAATAATAAATCCAAGTTAAGTAAATGACGCAGACGAGAAAGAATTATATTTCACCAAATTTGATTACGATATAGAGCTGTATTTAATTAACTTAACGTTAACTTAATTAACTTAGTGTTAATTAACATCCTAATTTATGTGGAGAAACTTAGCTCATATTTAGCACTCCATTTTGCTTATAAACGATCAGCTGGCGCTGACGTCGTAAGTCACATGTATGGGTATTTGTGATCTTCTTCTTCTTCTTGAAGTGCAAGTACCCAATTATTCATGATTATTTTTTAATGTCTTAGCCTTCTTTTTCTGAAATCGTATATTAATGAACTTAGTTATCCCAAAAAAATTATTTATGCTTTGTTTTTCTTTTATCTGTTCTGATCTAGTGTTTCAACAATCGGAAACTTCTTATTTATATTTCTTGCTGCTGTAGCGATATACAATATTCATGCTTTAAAAAGTGGAGAGCATTTAAGAGACTTTTAATGAAAGATTGAACCATTATTAATACTATCATGTAATTTAACCATTAATCAAAAAAAGTATGAATATAATGGTAAGATTCATAAATGTACTCTAAGAAAGTATTGTTTTCTTTTTAAAAAATAGTCGATTGTTGCCGTTAAAGTAAGTAAAATGAAAATTAACGGGTAAGGTGAAACAAAAAGAAAAACTTTTTTTTCTTGGCGTAAAAAAAAAGTCCCCACGAACAAGACGCTAAGTCAGGTCTTTGCCGGAGTCATTGTAGCCGGACATCATCCGGAAGTTTCCAATATGTGAACAAGCGTCCGGCGCACTTCGTGATTCAATTTCCTGCGAATCGCCAAGCTCTAGTCCTCTGTTATATATCCATCTTTCTCTTACTTTATTTTTATTATTTTTTTTTATTCTGACGGAAGAAACCGATGCGATTGTAACCTGTTCCTTACCCCATTTATAATGCCGAATCGGAAAGTGCATGTGATGCCGTTTTCTTTTGGCTGTAAAAAGGTATAAGAAAAAAGAATTTAAAAAAAAAAGACCTGGAAAAAATCTTCTCTTTTTGAAAGCCAATTTTGGACGGAGACTAGAAGTTGTTCTTTTATTTCTTTTTTCAACTACCTAACACATACCGCCTTACCCACAACCGTGATTTATTACAAGCCATTGATGTAGGTAAAGGTAAATTTATTTTTTCTTTGCCACAGAAGCGACACCCGAACGAGAAAGAAATTTTTATGTCGATACTTCCAGAAGATAACTTTCAATTAAACTAACAAGCTTTATTTTCCTTTTCGCTTACGATCTTAATGAAATTTTTATTCCTTTTTAAAACTTCTTGTTTAATAATTTCATTCCTTCGAGATAAAGTGCAGCAGTCCTTAAATTTCAAACTTATCTTAAAAGAAATCTAATTTATCTTGAATCAAAGTATGCTTCAGTAATTATTGTCTAGAAATAGATCAATATGAGTTCTTGCATATACTTAAACCTACATAAATTAGCAAATTAATTTCAAGAGAATCTTAAATAAATAAATATTGTTCAAACAGTTACTACTATTCCAAGAAATAATGTAATATTTTTTACGTGTAAAAACTTGCGTGCAATGGAAGTGTCCGAAAAAATTTATAGTTATAATAATACCATAAATACTATACAATATTTTTTAATTAAAAAACCTCAAGTTTTACTTTATTTCATTTAAAAAACAGTGTGATAAAGAAAGTTCTAATAATATTTATAGTTGGAATAATACCCTAATAATTATAAATATCACCGGGCATCTGTTAAAAAATAGACGCCCGGTGGCTGAGTGGTAGAGCTTCGCGCTCCCGTGTCACTGGTCCTGGGTTCGATTCTCTGGCCGGACAAGGCTGACTCAGCCTTTCATCCCTTCAGTGGGTCGATAAATGAGTACCAAGCATGCTTGGGAAATAATCACTGGGTGTTCCGCCTTTGGATGACCACCTAACCGGAACATCTGCTCCTGCACCCCAGAGCCCAACGATGAAGAAAACTGAGAAACACAGTAGGCCTTGGCCCTCGATGGACTGTCGCGCCACTGAGTTTACTTTAGTTTGTTAAAAAATAAATCATCGTAGATTGTTAAAGTAAATCAGGTCATTAGTTTGACAAAAAAGTTAATTACATGTTATTTTTCCTCAATAATGACAAATTGTTTCTTTTTGTTACAGTTTATTGTCCCTTTCCTGGTGTCTTGGAACATGGACGAGTACTTCTTGTGGGTTACATGGGAATGTACGACTACAGGCCATACGTAAAAAAAGTTACAAACAATCGGCAGATTATGTATGAGTGCCATCGTCACTATACGCTGAAAGACGGACCACCTGGCGCTACCTGTGTGGATGGCCAATGGAGTCCAAAACAAATGCCAACGTAAGTTCTAAGCATTTCATTAATTTAAAAATTTTATACTATGTGAATTTTAAAATATTTTAATAAGATAAATAAGAGGTTAATAATAGGCGTTAAATAAGAGGTCTGGAGAGGACCAGAAAACAATGCAGTACGAATAGCCACTTTTAAAAATCCTTCTGAATATCGGGTCTAGAGGAAGACCTCCAACTAGATATCTCGATGACGCTACTAAAGATCTTAAAGTAATAAAGATTAACAACTGGAAAAAAAGTTGCGAAAAGTTACTGGAGGCGTTGGAGGCTACGCGAGAACCTCCCACGTTTAGCTTGACAGCAAAGGGACTCTAACCCATTATTCGTCTACCACTGAGGATATTTCACCTCAGCACTGTGGTCGATACAAGCCGGATGCGGATTCGTATCGACCAGCCATTGCTGGGATTCGAACCCGGTTCATCTCACTGGAAGGCGAACGCTCTATCCCCAAAGACATCGTGGCTCCGACCAGTTCAATTGTTGAAATCGAAACAGAACAAATTAAGTTTGCACATGAGTTGTGATTTACCTTCGAACAATAGTTAACCAGCAACAAAACAAGAAGAGCAAAGCAGAATTAGTAGCTTGACAATTACATGATGTATTACATAACTTGCACATTACTTTAGTTCTGCTATATACTTACATAGGATGTTCAAAAATTACACTAAAAACTTGGAAAACAGATTTACTTTAATAAAAACTTAACGCAAGTAAACAATTTGGTTTCTCTGCATTGATCTCCCTTGAAAAAATATTCCTATTTTAACCACTTCAACGTTCTCTATACCATGCTTCATTAGAAATCACAGATAGTATGATTAGAGAAAAATACGATTTAGCAATACTTCTCTAATATAATATTCTTATATCATAACTAATTATCCCAAAATACTATTGTTACTAAATATTAAAATATTAAAAAAATTAAATTTCAAAATGCTGACATTCGAGCTCTCATAGAGATTAATAGATTCCTTCAAAAACACATTCGTGCCGAAGGAAATTACTATAAAATACTATCAAACATTTGATAATGATCAAAATTTTCTTTTAAGAAATTCTAAAACTTCATATCACTAATTTACTGTACAATGGAGATACTGTTGTATATTTTCTAAGAGAAGAGCATCTAAATATCCTTTTGTGAAACATTTTATCGTGCAAGCTATATCTTTGATAAAAACTGATAAATTTTTTAATTATTTTCATAAATAACTAATGAAACAAATTTGAGAATTTCGAACTTAGATTATCACTTTATAATATATTTTTTTACTTTTTTTTAATTGTTCAAATTTCTTTTGTATTTCTACTGCTAATGAGCTCTAAGATATGCGTAGTGATAATGTACATTAATCTGACTATTTTTATACAAATAACCGAATCCTCTCAAAATACTATACAGTTTTGATCTATGTGCGAATCTATGTTAGTCTATACCTAAACAAGAATACTATACTTATGTGGAAACCGAGAAAAACAAGCACGCATCTAAAAATGTTCCAGGGATAGACGAGCGAAAGCGGGCAGGGGGTGGTAGATCCATAATTGTAAAATACTGTAATATTTCATTTTCCCTAGTCAGTTTTATTCAATATTATTCACTATTCAATAGGCAGTTAACTTACGAAGAAAATAGAGTTTACAAAGTTATTAATATCCCTTATACGTAAGTTATTTCACTGCACAGAAGTTATTAAAAATTAAGTTTTATCTGAAATTAAAACAATATATTTTAGAAATTTATATAATGAAAGGGAATATGTTAATCCCCTTTTAATACTTCCAGTCACGTTTATTTCAATTTTATCTATTCAATTGGACAGTGAATTGATAAAATTTGCATTTAGTTTCTCCAACAATTCTTTCCATTTAATTATCGTAAAGCGAATGAAAATTCCTTCGATTCCAAACTCATAGAATATTTTATTTTCGGAGAGCATTTCTAAAAGTATCTACTGATGGCTACGTGGATCAATTTGCTCCAATTCATGCATAACAGCTCTCGCCGTCCGAAAGACCAAGGCGTTCCTTTTCAAAATCGCAATATATTTCAATTTCGTTCGTCGTTTAAAATGTCATTGGGAATTTAAGTTGAATTGTGAAGAAATTAAAGGAAATTAAACTTCTGTTAATAATAATGATAAAACCAAGTTTCCATTACAGCGTTTATTAGAGCTTTTATATGTATTTGGTCAAAGGATGGTTATGAATTACTGTGTTTTTATCGAAAATTAATATTTGTACTTAAAATATTCTAAAAATGATAAATTATTTTTAAATTGTTTCGATTAAAGTTTAAGGGTTAAAGTTTTACGGTAAAGTTTAAGAGTTAAGAAAAGACTTTATTTTCTTTTTTCAAAATGCAAAAAGTAAGCCGTGATAATTATAAACACTTATAAATTGAAGGCTTTTTTTATTGCTTTTTAAATGCCAGGAGAAAAAAGTTCTGGTAATATTACCGTACTGTATAGTAATAATATTTCTGATTTAAAAAAACATAGTTCTGGTTAATAAAATCAAAATATATGGTATATAGACCATTTACTTCGTGATCACATTACCGTTCACATGGTAAAAGCTTAACGAAAATTCTGATATTATAATTAGAGTTCTTATTGCTTCATCTTTAGTAAACAAAATAAAACTGAAAAGTAAAGTTAATCAAATAAATGATTTCAAGAATCTAATAAATGATTAATCGAATAAATGATTGATCTAAGGTATCATGATAAAATTACCAAATTCAATCACAAATTATAAAACTACATTTATTGTTAATTTTATCAAAATCATTACCAAAGCGTATCAAAAAAAATCACCGAGTTTTTGTGTTGTCATAGACCCAGAAATACGTAAATTTTACCATATTCTAGTAGTTTTCAATGGACTCTTTTTCTTAACTTGATTTATGTTTAGTAAATGAGTTTAATGTATGTTTAATACATAAAATATGTAATCATCTTAAGGAATATTATTTTCTGACGTAAGACAGTTAGTTTTTGCGATATTATCTCTATTAATTTGAAATTAAACCAAGCTTGAAATTACTTTCTTAAGTCTATTGTCTTATCGGCTGACAAGCATCTGAACATGTTAACCCATGATTAAATTATTTCATACATATAAGGAAATATTTAACTAGAAATTTTACTTATGAAAAAGAATTGAAATAAAGCTATTGAAATTGGACATTATCAAATATCTTTGAATATATGCAGTCTGTAAGAGATATTTAACGTATATTTTAAATATATCTTTATTCAATCGTATTCGAATCTAAACTCGACATAAAAACATAATAATTCCAAAAACAACATTTACGACAAGTCATACTTATGCTCGCCCTTGAAACATTTGACTGCTTACATTCGGCCATCCTATAAATGGATGACCNACTAGTTAACAAGAAATCACAAAAAATAACAGTTAATAACTATAGAAAACAAGCTAACAATTAATAACCAGCAAAAAAATAAATAAATGTTACTAATTAATAAAAAATTGGTCGAAAGAAATAATTAATCCTTTAATAAATGTGCTTTTGTAGTACATATTATTTTACTTCACATTTAAAATTATTATCACAAACTATTTAACACAGTGTAAAATAGGTAATTAAGCAACTTTTAATCTAATTTTTTTCATTGTGTGCCGTCAAACTTCGAAATCATTAAAAATGTGCCGCAACAAAAAAAAGGTTGAGAATCACTGATCTAAGGTATCATGATAAAATTACCAAATTTAATCACAAATTATAAAACTATATTTTATTGTATATTTTATCAAAATCATTACCAAAGCGTTTCAGAAAAAATCACCGAGTTTTTGTGTTGTCATAGACCCAGAAATACGTAAATTTTACCATATTCTAGTAGTTTTTAATGGACTCTTTTTCTTAATTTGATTTATTCTTAGTAAATGAGTTTAATGTATGTTTGATACATAAAATATGTAATCATCTTAAGGAATATTATCTGAGATAAGACAGTTAGTTTTTACCATATTATCTCTAATTTGAAATTAAACTAAGCTTGAAATTATTTTCTTAAGTCTATCGTTTTATCGGCTGACAAGCATCTGTACATGTTAACACATGATTAAATTTTTTCATACACATTGGGAAATATTCAACTAGAAATTTCACTAATGAAATAGAATTGAAATAAAGCTATTGAAATTGGACATTATCAAATATCTTTGAATATATTCAGTCTGACTTCTATTTAAGAAACTTTGATTTTGCGAATTTTTCTGTTTTGCGATTTTTTTCGAGAAACCAAGAAAATTTTGAAAATTTCTTCATAAAATAACTTCCAAATTGGGTATACTATAGCCTACGTCACAGATCGTGTTATTCCTACTAAATTTAACTAGTAAACAGCATTTTCTGCGAACCTGATTTCTAGCAACAAGTAAAAGCATCAAACGAAGTGTCTTGTTTATAAGTCGCTACTCGCCAGGTTGGAATTGTATTAGTCTAGTTCCTTTGGAAAAAATTTATATTGTTGTTTTACCGAAGTTTATGAATTTAGTAAACATATTTAAAACTCAGTTTATTAATTAAACTAAAAGGTAAATGTTATTCCTAGTAAGTGGAAGTATCTGTGCTTTTTTCATATTATACCCAATTGTCAAGTGAATTTTCTCTTTCACGAACTTTTCTTCGAGATCGACTTTCCCTATTTCCCAAAAAATTTCAGAACTTTTCAAGCTTGTTAACTCATTTTATGGGATGAAATGTCCTTGAATTGATTTTTGAAGCCACTTTACTTTTAGAGAAAGCAGTAAAATCCCTTTCCCTTTTTGTTTGCATCTCAAAGAATAACTCGAACAAAATTAAAGAGTTTTATCAGTAGCAATTAAATTTAGCCTTTTTTTTAAGTTGAAAATGTATGTAGCATGATAGTGTAACATTGTATAATGTTTTGTTCTATTCTTGCTTTCCATGCAGATTTCTTTTATGGTCAAGATTTCCAAAATACTAGTTTACGAGATAAAGGCGTATTAATTGCTGTTTTAATTATGTGTAGTGTTTATGAATTTATAACCTGTTTTGTGTTGTTTAAGTGTTTCAAAAGGTGGCTTTCTATATAATGAATTTTCCATACAATGAACTTATTATCGGAATTTAGCAACTTCGTTATATGGAGATCCGACTGCATTCTATTTCTGTTCATACCATTAAACCTTTCTTTCGTCCATTTTTCTGCATGCATGAAAACTGAGTGAAATATAATCATGTTCAAGAAAATAAAATTATATTAAGGACCTTTCCTCACACCCTACTTGCTACGGTCACCAATTTCCAGATCTGCTTTATGTGGTTCCACTCGAATCACCTAGCCATCCAAGCTCGTTTAACTTGCTCCTTGAATATAAAAGTATAAAAGTCTAGATTTGTATATGGTATGGTGGTATTTTTTGTGATGCCACAATTGGCATTACAGATTTTGAAATTTCTTTAATTTCTTGAACTCATCTTCTTTAATTTTTAAACTTATCTTTTTAATCATTCTTAACCGAATTTCAATTAATTTAAACCAATTATTTAATTTTTATTACAATTTATAAAAAGCGAATATAAAATATTTTATTCTTAATTATGTGGAGATGGAGATAATTTTAATTTTAGTAGTTCCTGCAGGTACCATCATTGAAAGCATGCTTTTGGCCGTTACAGATGCATCTGAATTTGAAAATGATGTAGGGATATTTATCCCAGAAAAATGAACAAAATCGTTTAGGAAAAACTAATTTATTAAGTAATATTTAATTGAATATGGTCACACTCGAAAGTATAAAAATGATGAAAAGAAGTCCTTTGGAGGGATCAAAAAATCATTCTAAGAAAATCGAGAATTTTTGTTAGGATTGATATTCAACAGTTAGGACTGGAAGGCCCAAAAGGCCCCCAATCTTCATGCCAATAATTCAAAACTGAATATAAATTAATTGTTCCCAACGGACGGTTAGGAGCATGGGAAGAGATCCATGGTTGGAGAATTATCGAAAGATAGCATAACCAAAAATTGAGCCAACCCCCTATAATCAGTATTAAATTTGAAAATAATTTGGCGAAATTAAATCACCAAAAAAGACTGAGAATTAGTTTAACCATGTAACTGAATCATTTTTGTGGTAGGAAATATAGATTAAGAAGCTATAAATAGATTTTTGTTTTCGATTTTGTCGCAGCAGTGAATTAATGAGTTTTACATTAGTATTGAAAATAAAAAGTTAGCAAATACTTCTCACAAAATTTTTCGCAAGCAAATACTTTTCAGTTAGCCGGGTGCAAGTGAAACATCGCCAAAAAATATAAATCTCCACCAACTTTTTTTTGTATTTTATTTATTTTTAAACACATAAAAATTGAATAAAACAACAAAATTAAATAAAATGAAAAAAATTAAAAACGATAGTGATATTTTTCAGTTTGAAGTACGCAATCGAAAAATCATCCAAAAATGCAGAACTCAGCCAATTTCTTACTAATGATTTTGGTAAAATTAACTATAAAATATATTGCTTGTAATGTTTGTTTTATAAAAGGGTTATTAAATTTGGCAAATGGGGTAAATTTATCATGATTCCTTAGAGCATGGCATAAAATCCATTTTTTCGGTTAAACTTACCCAGTTCCTACTTTAAGTTTTCTATTTTTTATTAAATGTGCGGCAATAAAAACTAGAATTTTTCAAACCAGAATTTGAGGTAAACCGTTACCATAAGAACAGAAAAATTTCCAAATAAATGGTTTAAGTACCATATATTTTTTTCCTTTTATTAACCAGAAATATGTTGTTCTTTAACCAAAAATGTCATTGCCATACAGTACGGTAATTTTACCAGTTTTTTTCTCTATGCATTAATTTGCATTTCAAACCATACTCTACATTCAAATTTTTACTATTCGCTTTCATCCTTTATCGACGATATAACCACTTTATTTTTTCTTTATTGACAATTTATTGATGGTAATTGAGATTTAAATAGTCTCTCACTTTTTAAAATGGAGTCATTTTAACATCTTTTTATCTTATAATCGAGAAATCTTCCTCATTCAGAATTAGTATTGTGAATCTGTTTTTATAATGTGCAAGGCAATGGTTATTTAAAGCACATTTTTCCTTTACCTTATAATAAATAATTGTAAATTACCCCCTGGAATTATGAAATAGATTTCTTGGTATATTAATATTTAAATAAGTATTTATCTACTTTTTGCAGCAAATTAAGAGTTGTATTGTATTGACATTTAAAAAACAATTTAATGAAAGAAATTCAACATCAGGAATAAGTCTGAATCAAGAATAATTTTCTTTTATTTTCTACGTGCTAAAATGTCTTAAGAGACTTTGAATTGACCCTTCTAACGAATCATTTTTTGAATTGGCCCTTCTAACGAATCATTTTCAATCTATACTTAACTTATGAGTCCAATGTTTGTACAACAGCTGTAACATTTACACTAAATCTTTATATTTTAAAAGCTAAGGTTTTAATGTCAGCAATTATTTAATGACATAATTTTGAAACAAATTTCTTTTTTGAGTTATTCAGCTATATTTTTTTTTACAAATGAGACTTTTGGTCAATATTTTTATTACTTGTTTTCTATTAAACTTGAAAATTTGCTTTGCTTCTAAAGTACGTAACTTAGATTAACACATAGATTAGCTTATGTAAGTTTTCATAAAATCTTTAACTATTTTAAAAAATGTCTAAATAAATATAAATACTCAATGACACTTAATTTCCGTTTGACAAAATGCTATTTCATTTATATTCATTAATCATGAAATATTTTTCAGATGTGTTAAAGGCTCTCATCCTCAGTTAACTAATGATCAACAACAGAGGAAACGTCGAGAGTTGATCAGAGCTCATCTTAGAAGAGAAAGAGGAAGACGAAGAAGACGGGGAAAACACATTCGCAGCAGGACACAAGCAAGAAGCATTAGGGGTAGGACATGACTTTATTTTGCTCCAAAAATTATAACAAAAAAAATGGTTTTGAACTGAGAGGTCCGAAGACCCCCAGACCAATAGCCAAAAATTCGAAATTGAAAGTAAATGAATTGGAGTAGAAAGTTAGCTGTTGCACGAAGAAAAGAATAAAATATTTTATACTCGCTTTTTATAAAATGTAATAAAAATTATATAATTGGTTTATTCAATTGAAATTATATTTAGAATGATTAAAAAGATAAGTTTAAAAATTAAAGAAATTTTAAAAGCTGGAAATATGTAGCGCCTATTGTGGCATCACAGCTCGTAATAAATAATAAATTAAATGTAATCATTAAGTTTCTTATAATGGAATACTGGGTATCAAACATAACACTATCAATGTCTCATAATCCAATGCGGTAAAATGATCTCAAAGTAGAATGAACATATGTGTTTTAAATGTTTGTGAATGAACATATGTGTTGTGCATGTTTGAATACAATGGAAAGTTAACTAGAGTGATTCGTTAAGGGGACGAAAATTGTTTCATTTCGCACATTACCTATTTAATTATCAAATAACCCAGATAATTTGCACACTACCTATTTATTTCTTGATTTCTAAAGGGTAAAGTCAACTCAATCAACAAATTTGTTGATAAAATAGTAAAAAAAAACTTTTGAACTTTAATGATAATTATGCCCTCATTGTGCACATTACCTAGAATAGGTAAAGTGCAGGAAAATATTGATTCGTAGCTTTAATGGGTTAGTATAGTTAATCTGTTAATTAGCTAGGTTATGTGCCCATTAAAGACTTTTCGAGCTTCAGAGAGAACATTAGTATAGGAAGAATTACTCGACAGAACATGCGACAGATTCGCTACAACCGAAAAATACTGCTCAAGGCGTAGGACCGTTTGTGCACTGAGAAAAAGTGTGATCAAAACTATTAGAATATGGTAAAGTTTACCATGTTTCATGCTCTGGGGTAACAATAAAAAGTTCGTTAGTTTTTTGCCGAAGCACTTTGATAACAATTTGGGTAAAATTAGCAATTTAATATGGCTTTAAATTTGATTAAATTTAGTAAATCTGATAAAATTTGGTGATTTTATCATGATAACTTATAGCATGGTATAAAAAACATTTATTCGGCTAAATTTATTATTCAGTCTTTTATTTTTTTACTAAATGTTCGGTAATGAGATTATGATTTTTAAAACGAAACAGTTCAGTAAACTATTTTATATGAGCGGAAAAATTACCAAATTAAGGGTTTAAATACCGTAAATATTCTTTTCATTAGCCAGAATTTTGCTTTCTTTTTACCAAAAATGTGATTACCATACTGTATATTAATTTTTCCAGAATTTTCTCTCCGTGAACTGTAAAAACCAACAATTTTATCGAGTGCTTATTATTAAACCATTAAAGCAATTTACTATGCTGATCGACACCTGTACTATATAAAGAACACAGATAAGTTACAAGTTAAATCATTTATTTGAAAAAAATATTCTGAAATCGCTTAACAGTAAGAAGTTTACAAAATATCAAAAATCAGTTTAGTTGGACAGGTTTAATAGCAAAGGCAAATATAACTAATGAAATTAATTTATCATTAAATCCTAAATTAAACTGCTCATAACATTAAAATACTTAACGAATTTATGCAATCGTATTTCTACTTCATAAAATATCATAAGCATAGAGATAGATTCTTTAGCTAGCTTAAAACTAAAAAGGAAAACAATCTTACTGACTGACCCCATTTAAATACACTATAAGCAAAAATCCAAAAAAGAAATGTTTAATTTTAGGGATAAGTTCGAAGTAGCGTCCCCTCTTTCGTTAAATTAAAAATTTCACGTTCGGCATTTTATTTTGAAACTACAGAAAAAAAGCTGGTTAGAATAATCTTTCTCTCTGTTATTACCGAAGTTTTAGCTTGTTTATTTAACCCAAAAGTCTGAAGCTAAAAATATTATTATTGTTATCATTAGAGCCCGGATTTTGATGACCTAAAAAATCTCAACTAATGCCCTTAAAAAGTGCACAAAATGCCCTTAAAAAGGGCAAAAAATGCCCTTAAAAATGCAAGCATTGCGCAAAAAATGCCTTAAATAAAGTAAAAATATTGAATTAAAAAAATGTTTTGCTCTTTAAAATTATTATGAGTCATTTAAAAAATATAAAGCAATGCAATACTTGTTCTACGCTCGTTAAAGTTTGAAAAATATGTTTTATATNATTATTATTATTATTATTATAAATAATATTATTATTTATTTATTTATTTATTTATTTACTTTAATCAATTAATTATTTACTTATTTCTTTCTTTTCAAGAACCCTGTTCTTTACGTGAAAGTGATTGGATGGAGGTAGAGATCGTACGACTGGGACGAGGCAATGAGTCCTTGCCTCATGGCACAATCATCAATGTTACCTGTACTCCTGGATATTCTCTAAACATTGGCAACAGAACAGCAAAGTGCGTTAAAGGTAGATGGAAGCCGAAGGAACCAGAGTGCCAGACCTGTACGTACGTAGTGTTTGTACCCTTTCCTTTATTCTTATTTGCATACAAAGTGTTCTGTAACCACCATCTCTAAGATTTATGTACTTTTCAGTAATTATTTCTCAGTAGTTATTCGTTTCTTTCTCAGTAGTTATTCGTCAGACTCTAATAGCAGTTTTATCTCCTCCCTCTGCAAGAATAAATTTGCGGAGCCTAATATGCATATTATTTTTACTTTATTTTTGACAAGGATGTCCAGTATGTATTAGATTATGGAACACTTTGTTTGTGTTTATAAAACTATCTTTTTAATGTTTATTTAAAAGCCACTATTGCATAAGATATTTGGTATTGAATTCAATTTTTTTCAAACATGTTTTTTAACTTTAAGAAAACGTTAATTATCCAAGTATATAAACTTGCGTTAATGTTTTCTGTAGTTTTCCATTATTGTTTTTTAAGATCACACTCATTCTAATTTTACCTAATTTTTAATTTTGCTTAGTGACCATTAATTTATATGTTCCAAAGAATATAATAAATTGAATCAAAAAACTAGCAAGAAATTCATTTCACCCAGTTTTTTACCAACATGGTGTGTAATATTTTAAACTTTTGCTGCACATGGTGCAAGTATAAAATCATGCTTTGCTACTAAAATAAAATTAAACGATCATTCCTTAATTCTTTATAAATACATTTGATTATGCATTTAACATGCTTATAAAAATTTTGAAGCTGCCACTTGTTGATTGATTTACTATTATAAATTTTGAACCAAGATAAAAAGAACTAGGTTAAACTTATATTTTCGTATCTTCCAAATTTTTTCTTTAAATTTCCATGCAATAAATTATTTTGTGAGCATATTTGTGTTTTGCTCTAAAAATCTCAGAACATCCACATATTCAATCCATTCCGACACATCTTCAGGTTTCTAAAAGAGAATTTCCATCAATTCGCCCAATCTCAGTTTTCTTTACATTTCACCGACGACTCGAATAAATCACTTTCGATTTTCTTTTTTTAAAAAAGTTTAGAATCTTTTTTTTTTTCATTTCGTTCGTTCTTTGTCAAGCAAACTCGATATAAATATCATTTCCTCCATGACACTTTAAATCTTTTCAAAGGTGAGACTTTTATAACTCCAGGAAATTCGATTTAACCAATCAGAACTTCGAAAGGACCAAAGGCAAATAAGATCAAACATTCAAGTATCTGAAACCGATACAAAAGTGAAGTTAAATTTAATCGATTTTCAGTACTCATTTGCCAATCGATGAAAGCTTCGATGAGACTTACTCGTCGCCGATTTAACCGAGGTTCTGAAACTGCGATTCTGAACTGTGAATCTGAGTGGTTAGTAAACGAAAAACGTAAATTTAGTAGTAAAAAAAACTATGTATATATTTATATATATATATATATATATCCTTTTTTTGGGGAGTTTCTTGAAAAGTGTTTTAAAACTTTGAAGTTTTACTACTTTTTAGACTTTATAGATATATATACTGTGCTGAAAAAAAAGGACCACCCTGAATAATTTTTGATCTAATGATGGGATTTTCCCATTATAGAGCTTAATCTTAATGGTTTCAGGAATTGATCACAAATATGCTAATTAGTTAGTAATTTTCAAACTTAGTTAATTTTTAATTTTTCAAAGTATTTTGTACATTCGCATTAAATGTCAAATATTTAATAAAAAATTTTAAAAACGAATTCGAATAACTTTTGTTTTATTTGAGAAAAACATAAAAGTTTCGTAAATTTAAGAACGTAATGCAAAGCGATAGAAACTCAAAAAAATCTAAAATTGATTGAATGTTTTTTTTTAATGACTAAATTAATGTAATGAACCAATTTCATTAAAAAATTATTTTTCAATTAGCATTTCAATGCTGCTTTAAAAAACAACTACAAAAAGATTAAAAGTTCTATAATATGAATAAACGCTAAGATAAACTTTCAAGACTAAAATTGTTTTTATTTTATGTCAATTAAAAAAAGATGTAAAATCATTAATATTTAATAAAAAGCAAAATCTTTGAAAACTCAGTAAAATGTTTTTAGCTAAATTAACAAATCACACTTTAACTAAATAATAAATATTCTCCATTATTATTCAGGAAAAAAATCCATAAAAAGTACATAAAAATATAAACTTTCAATTCGTTTAATTTAGAATGCTTTAATATTCATGACAAGACAATCCAAAAGCTTAAATAATTAATTGAAAACTAAGTTTAACTTTCCTAGCTTAAAATATTTTGTAGTTAAGTAATATTTCTTTATTGATTAGTGAGGAGTACCTAATTTAAAATTTCTTTAAAATTTTATTGATTTGTTTTTAATTTTGGAGTTAATTAGTTTTAGACTTTTAGAAATTCATTATGAAAAATATTACTATTCGTTTAGCACTGATTATATTGCATATTTTTTTGAAATTTTTTGTTTTATGTAAAATTACTAATTTTATTTTATAAAATAAGTTTAATCACTAATAAATTTTTAACAAAAATATCTAAATAATCTAAAACAAATACTTTGGTATATTACAATACTATCGAAGACATTTAGATTGAACTTAATGATCTCAACAAATCTTTGAATTAGGTAAACTAAAATAATTTAAATATCAAAAAAATGTTTCAAATAAGCTTGAATTTCGCTCTAGCCTAAGTGCAAAAAATAACTCATCTGGAAATGAACATCGGCACGTATTATTACAGCAAAAGTATATGATTTATAAAAATAAACTGCATAACTTCCAATCATTATTTATAAGAAACTTTTTGTTTCTTTACAATTTTGAATTTAATGGAGAAAAAAATATATAAATATTCACCCAGTACAAATTTTTATTCCGTATCATTCAAATAATTTTCAATATTTTTTTTATTTAAGGAAAAAGTCATCTAACAATTTTCGTAACTTTTACAAAGGAAACTTAAAAATATCCCTTATCGAAGTATTTGAGTTTATGTATATTTCTTTAAAAAAAAGTTCTTTAAAAAAAATTCTTTAACGACAAAAGTATAATAATAAATGTACTTTATGTACTTATCTAATGTTGATAACAAGTTGATTTCCATTCGTTTTGTGAATTAAAAAAATGACACCTTTTCTATTCTGAGGAAAAACAAAATGTTTTCAAGACTTAACTAAATAACAAAAAACTGTGTTTTTTAAGAAATTAATAAACATAAGCACGTTTATTTTCTGAAAAATCACTGGATACAAGTGCAAAGTTGTGTCTTGCAGAAAAAAGAAAAAATAAGAAGTTAAGATAGAAAATTTTAAACAACAAAAAAATATTTGGAGACTAATGTGATATTTTTATAAAATTGTTTCAAAAGAGCATAAAAATATATATTCTTATATTTTCATAGCCATTATAAAAGTGAATTTTACCTCTATTGAAGCCACTATTGTAAGAAATTTGAAGATTTTGTAGTCGATTACCAAAATTAAAGTAAAAAGAGCATAATTGTAAGGAGTAACGAAGGCAAGAAAGAATAGAAGAAAGGTTAGGAGATAGAAGATGCGTGCCCATTATGGGCGTTAGAATAGCGAGAAAATGTTTAGAAAGCAGAAAAAAATCAGACAAGTTGAAAGAAACATGCTTTTTTTTTCTTTGTTCTGAGCAGAGACTAGATTATTCTGAGCAGAGACTAGATTAATTTTTAATTACATTAAATATTTTTTTGAAATCTTAGAAATGTCTAAATTCCTTTTTGTTTCAATGAAGTTTTAAATTTTCTTTATGCTCAATGATGGCATGGCAGAAAAATCTCTCTTGATTACAAGGCTTCCGCAATCCATCAGAGCCTAACAACTATAAAAGATGATTTTGATGCTAAAAATGGAAAATTATATTTAAAACTTATTAAGGTTTTTTTTTACTTTTTATTGTTCTAGTTTGCGTCAGATCTTTGGACAAATTATCTTATTGACTAGTTAAATTATTTAACTTTAGGTGATAAATTACACATTACAGGTAGTATTGATTAAAAAATTTAACAGGGCACTTTTTGTTACAAAAGGTTTTCGTTTTTGCCAAGTATAATAAATAAGAATGATCTCAGTTTTTGAAAAAGGAGAAAAGAACTTCTACAACTTAGAACCAAATCATCTGTAATAACAATTAATTTATGTATTTTTTTCGTTTCTTGCCTGATGCAAGCCTCCTTGAATATTCACTTCCATTTCTTCAGATACTTTTAATTTCACTGTTCAGGTATTTATTTTTGATAATATGACAAAAACAGACGCCACAATAACTATTTTCTAACTAGAATTATTTTAATATGCAACAATAATATGCACAATAACTATTTTAGTATGTGAATTTTTTTTAAAATTATCTTGCTTTCACTCTTAATCTTTATCTTTTCTCTGTATTTTCAACGTACAGTGAGGCAATAAAAAAATGGACCACCCTGAATAACTTTTGATCCAATAATTAGATCTTCACGTTCTAGTACTCATTCTCAAAGGTTAGAGAGAGTGATCTCAAATATGCACAAAAAAATAAGTGAAAATGACATTTAAATTACGAAATCAGACACAAAAACGTACTTTTTCTGAATAAACATACTGTTTTTTCGACGAATTTGGATTTCTGACTCCCAAAATATAGGGCGAATCGCAACCAGGGAAATATGTTCCCAATAGTTTGATCAGATGAGCACTCCAAAGTTTGGACCCCTTAATGTTAATTTTGCATTCTGCATATTTTGCTATATCTCAAGAACTTTTTAAGTAAACTGAAAAATTGCAGCATTTTCATTTTTCTATTGGGACAATATTTCCCCGATTGCGGCTACCCCCCCGCCCTATTTTGGGGGTCAGAAATCACAAAAAAGGCACGTTTTGTGTCTAATTCGGTAACTTAAAATATTATCTGCACTTGAGGTCACCTTTTCGAGCTATTCAGATTCAGTCCTTAAACGTGAAAATCCAATCATTAGATCACTGTACACTTGCACGATGTTTTGCTCACTGTATATTTTCATTAATTGAATAATCCCAAGGAACTAAAGTGGAAAGATATGTTTGATAATATTGAAACTTCATTCACTTCACTTATCAGTTCATATTGCTGCCCTGGAATCTTGTTTCATTAATATGAATGCCGATGCCAGTGAAAGATGCCCTTTTACAATCAATTAAGAACATGCTTAAAAATTGATATCTGCCATTCGATCATCGAGCAACATATGTGCTTTTAAGCCCTCGAATAAATTCCACTGCTCATCGCGCTCATAATGAATTTGCTATGCTATCACGCACAGAAATAAAACCGAGTTCGATTACCTCAGTTTTATATCTTTCTTCCCCTTGTGGTAAAAACTTTATAGTCCCTTAATATTCAACTTCAGTCAAAAATTTACTTCTATTCTGTAATTAGAATTCCTAATTATCACGTAAACATAATTCCGCTGCAATGTTGACACCTTCTCATCACACTTTCTGAGCTAATACTAAAACGCAATTTATTCACCGACCTGCTGTAAACGACATTTCACTGATTGACTGACAAATTAGCTAATTTATTAGTTCGCTTTCTTTCCTATTTTCCGATTATTTTCTTAGTATATCAAAATTCAGTTCAAGTTCAAGAACATGAGCTTATAATAAGAAGTTTTCAAAGAAATTAAAGTAAGTTATCACAAAAATAATCATGAAAATATAATTACACAAAAACACGTGAAAAATTTTACAAATAACCTCGTATAAAATACAAAAACGAAAAGCGAATGGTTGTCAAAGAAACGGAAAATATTAAATGATACTTACAACTAATTAACATTGGCTTAAAATAACAATCTCCCTTGAAAAGCATAGGTATATTTAACCAATAAAAATAATGGTTATTTTTAAAAAAATATATAAGCATTTCATACATATTGTTTTATACCCAAACTTCGCTTTAGAAAATTGCTCAGTTAACAGAAATCAAATTTTAATAAGCATCTATTATTCTTTTAGTTGATGTGCATTAATTATTTTTAACTTGTTGACCTGTTTTCATTTTAAAACGTGTCTTTTAAAATAGAATAAAAACATTTTTTTTCCTCAAAAAGTTTAAGCACTCCATTTCATTGTAAATAGTTCTTAGATTATAAACACAATAACTATTAAATTCTAAAATGTAAATTAAATTTATAAAATATATTCATAAAGAAAAATTTTGTTCTGTATCTAATAATTATGTGCATATTATTTGTTGCAAAAGTTACTAATACCTGAAAAATTAAAAATAATTCAAACGATTATGCATTAAAATTATACTTTAATGCTGTCCGTCTAACTGTTGTGCGACAAACATTTGACGCAAACTAAATTGTTTGGGGTCAAATAATAATCACAATGTACTGAACCCTGCGAGTATTAAAGAAATAAATTATAGTTCCCTCCGACAGCGTGTCATATGAAATCTGTTATTAATATTCCCTGATTTAAATAAAAGCGCCGTTGATCTACGCGTGTTTATCTTACAATATACCATAAGAGCTTTCGTAATATTAACCATAAAGTATTGCATAGAGCTTGATGTTGAATTAATGATAATGTTGTTGGCAACAGCAATATGCTAACCAGATGTGTAACAACGAAAGGGAAATTTGCTATCTACTGTAAACTAAAAGTTATGCTAATTTCTTATTCCCATTAAATACTGTTCGATATTTTACTTGTGTTACGAGCGTAAACATTTTAAAAGCAATACTTTCTTCATTTCTTAAATGATTTCTTTCAATTTTATGGACCTATTCGCGAACTCATAATTTGCGCATAAAAAATTTTCTTAAGTTGTTGCATAATTTAAAAAGAAGTTCGATAAAATCGAAGATTTACACTTCCGGATTTGATTCGATATAATTTTACTTTTATTTATATTTTTTTATTCGTAATGATTATATAAATACCAATCATGCATTTGTCACAATTCCTACTTTTATATGTATTGTCAGTGTCAGAAATTATACTGTATGACGAAAATTAATAGCATTAACTCCTCTGGTTTGGAAGATATTTGGCTTATGTCTAAGAATAGCGCAATAAGTCAGATATACATCAGAAATCAAGCACGTAAAGTTGAAAACGAAAAATGAAAAATAAACGTTAGAAACAAAACTAAAAAAAACCTCTGCATACGAGAGAGAATAAAAAATTATTGGTAAAAATTACTGAACTTTTTGGCAATCCTATAGAGCTAGAAACACGGTAAATATTACCATTTTCTGGTAGTTTCGATCATGCAGTTTTCTCAATGCAGTATTCTAAAGTATTTATTAATTAAATTAATTTTATTTAACTATTCGTAAGGGCTTTTTTTTAAATAAATGCTCACTTTGCTTTGCATTTTTTGCCAGTGTACTTAAAAAACGCTGCTTTTTATATTCTGTACTAGTAACTTGATTTATTTACTTTCAAGTTTTAAAGAATGATTTTGAGTTTTGAAACTATGATTTACACATGCATATGTTTATGCATAGGAAAAATTTATCNGAAAAGATCTTTTTTTTTCCTGTTTTTTAAAATAAAATTTCATCATTTTTTTTAAACTGTTGTTTGCTATTTTTTTACTTATTATTACCCCCCCCCCTTTTTTTCANATATGTCAATAATTTTCCTTTGTTTTATCTTCATTTTGAACTTATCTAATGAGTTCTGTTTACTTGCAGCTTATGCGCAATAAATGACACTTATCGTTTTTCTTAACTTTCTTCGTATTTTCTTGTATTTATTTATTTATTATATATACATACATATATAGATCTTTTTTGGGGGGTTCTTGAAAAGTGTTTTAAAACTTAAAGTTTCACTTAAATGAATATAATTAAAGTTAAACTTAAAGTTTCACTACTTTTTAGACTTTATAGGTATATATGCTGTGCTGGAAAAAAATGGACCACCCTGAATAAATTTTGATCCAATGATGGGATTTTCACATTATAGAACTCAATCTTAATGATTTCAGGAATAGATCACAGATATGCTAATTAGTTAGTGCAGACAATAAAATCAGACACGAAAGCATACTTTCTTGGAAATAAACAATTCTTCTTGACATATTCGGTTTTCTGATCCCGAAAATGTATAGGGTAGCAGCAATTTAGGAAATATGGTCCCCATAGTTTGTTCAGGTGAGCGATCTAAAAATTCGACCTCTTAATGGCGGATCCCGTTTTGTGTATTTCACCATGTCACGAGAGCTCTTCAGGTGCAATAAACCATTTTTGCACATAATTATAATATTCATTTATCCAAAAATATTTCTACGCAAAGAGTCAAATCTTTTCTTATTCATTAATTTTATTCAAGTTAAGTTTTTTTTTATTGTAATGCCAAATTCATAATTTTTCAAAGTAATTCGTATATTGGCATTAAATGTCAAATATTTGATAAAAAATTTTAAAAACAAATTCGAATAACTTTTGCCTTATTTGAGAAAAATATAAAAGTTTCATAAACTTAAAAACGTAATGCAAACCGATAGAAACTCAGAAAAATCTAAAATTGATTGAATGTTTTTTTTTAAATGACTAAATTAATGTAATGAACCAATTTCATTAAAAAATTATTTTTCAATTAGCATTTCAATGTGTTAAAAGTTCTATGATATGAATAAACGCTAAGATAAACTTTCAAGACCAAAACTGTTTTTATGTTAATTAAAATAATGTAAAATCATTAATATTTAATGAAAATAAAAAATCCTTGAAAACTCAGTAACATGTTTTTGCTAAATTAACAAATTACACTTTAACTAAATAATAAATATTCCCAATTATTATACAGAAAAAAATCCGCAAAAATACATAAAAATATAAACTTTCAATTCGTTTAATTTAGAATGTTTTAATATTCATGACAAGACAATCCAAAAGCTTAAATAATTAATTGAAAACTAAGTTTAACTTTCTTAGCTTAAAATATTCTGTTGTTAATAAATAATTAGTATTTCTTTATTGATTCGTGAGGAACACCTAACTTAAAATATCTTTAAAAAATTTTATTGATTTTTTTTATTTAGAATTAATTAGTTTTCGACTTTTAAAAATTCATTATTAAAAATATTACTATGCTTTTAGCACTGATTATGTTGCGAATTCTTTTTGAAATTTTTTTGTTTCATGTGAAATTACTAATTTTACTTTATAAAAATAGTTTAATCACTAATAAATTTCTAACAAAATTATCTAAATAATCAGAAACAAATACTTAGGTATAATACAACACTATCAACTTCGGTATATTACAACACAATCGAAGACATTTATATCGGCCTTAATGTTCTCCAGAAATCTTTAAATTGGGTAAACTAAAATAATTTAAGTATCAAAAATGGTTCAAATAAACTTGAATTTCGCTCTAGCCTAAGTGCATAAAATAACTCTGCTGGAAATAAACATTGGCATGTATTATTATTAAAGCAAAAGTATATTATTTATGAAAATAAACTGCATAACTTCCAATCATTATTTGTAAGAAACTTTTTGTTTCCTTACAATTTTGAATTCAATGGAGAGAAAAATATATAAATATTCACCCAGTACAAATTTTTATTCTACATTATTCAAATAATTTTCAATATTTTTTTTTATTTAAGGAAAAAGTTATCAAACAATTTTCGTAACTTTTACAAGCGAGACTTAAAAGTATCCCTCATCGAAATATTTGAGTTTATGTATATTTGTTTAAAAAAAATTTCAAGACCAAAATATAATAATAAATGTACTTTATGTACTTATCTAATGTTGATACATTAGAAGTTGATTTCCATTCGTTTTGTGAATTAAAAAAATTACACCTTTTCTATTCTGAGGATAAACAAAATCTTTACAAGAATTAACTAAATAACAAAAAGCTGTGTTTTTTACGAAATTAATAAACATAGACACATTTATTTTCTGAAAAATCACTGGATACAAGTGCAAAGTTGTGTCTGATAAAAAGAAGAAAAAATAAGGAGTTAAGATAGAAAATTTTAAACAACAAAAAAAATGTTTGGAGATTAATGTGATATTTCTATAAAATTGCTTCAAAGGAGCATAAAAATATATTCTTATATTCTCATAACCATTATAAAAGTTACTTTTACCTCTATTGAAGCCACTATTGAAAGAAATTTGAAGATTTTGTAGTCGATTACTTGAATTAAAGTAAAAAGAGCACAATTCTAAGGATTAGCGAAGGCAAGAAAGAATAGAAGAAAGATTAGGAAATAGAAGAAGCGTGCCCATTATGGACGTTAGAATAGCGAGAATATGTTTAGAAAACAGAAAAAGAATCAGACTACTTGAAAGAAGCATGTTTCTTTTTTTCTGTACTGAGCAGAGGCTTGGAAGAAGATTTTTTATTACATTAAATATTGTTTTTTATTGTTTCAATAAAGATTTAAATTTTCTTTGTGCTCAATGATGGCATGGAAAAAAATTTCTCTTGATATAAGGAGTCCGCGCAATAATATTTTAGTTTTAATATAATAATAATATGCACAATAAATATTTTAGTATGTGAATTTTTTTTAATTATCTTGCTTTCACTCTTAACCTTTATCTTTTCTCTGTATTTTCAACGTACAGTGAGGCAATAAAAAAACTAACCACCCTGAATAACTTTTGATCTAATGATCAGATCTTCACGTTCTAGTACTCATTCTCAAAGGTTAGAGAGGGTGACCTCAAATATCCACGAAATAAATTAGTGCAGACGATATTTAAGTTACGAAATCAGACACAAAAACGTATTTTTTCTGAATAAACATGCCGTTTTTTCGACGGATTCGGATTCCTGACTCCCAAAATATCGGGGGTATCGCAATCTGGGAAATATGGTCCCTACTGTTTGATCAGATGAGCACTCCAAAGTTTGGACCCCTTAATGTTAATTTTACATTCTGCATATTTCGTTATATCTCAAGAACTTTTTAAGTAAATTGAAAAATTGGAGCATTTTCCTGAACAATCTATTGAGACAATATTCCCCGATTGCGGCTACCCCCCCCCCCTATTTTGGGTTTCAGAAATAGCAAAAAATGCACGTTTTGTGTCTGATTCGGTAACTTAAAATATTATCTGCACTTATTAACTAACATATTTGAGGTCACCTTTTCAAGCCATTCAGATTGAGTCCTTAAGCGTGAAAATCCAATCATTAGATCACTGTACATTTGCTCGATGTTTAGCTCACTGTACATTCTTGTTAAATGAATAATCCCAAGGAACTAAAGCTGAAAGATATGTTTGACAATATTGAAACTTCATTTACTTCACTTATCAGTTCATATTGCTGTCCTGGAATCTTGTTTCATTAATATGATGCCGATGCCCTCGATAGATGCTCTTTTGGAATCAATTAAGAACATGCTTAAAAATTGATATCTGTCATTCGATCGTCGAGCGACGTGTGTGCTTTTAAACCCTCGAATAAATTCCACAGTTCATCACACTCACAATGAATTTATTATGCCATCACACACAGAAATAAAACCGATTTTGATTACCTCAGTTTTTTTCCTTTTTTCCTCTTATGGTAAAAGCTTTATTGTCCCTTAATATTCAACTTTAGCGAAAAGTTCACTTCTTTCTGTAATTAGAATTCCTAATTATTACGTAAACATAATTCCGCTGTAATGTTGACACCTTCTCATCACACTTTCTGTGCTCATACTAAAACGTAAATTATTCACCGACCTGCTGTAAACGACATTTCACAGATACGCTGACAAATTAGCTAATTTATTAGTTCGCTTTCTTTCCTATTTTCCGATTATTTTCTTAGTACAGTCAAACCTCGTTATAGTGAAGATGGTTTATAGTGAACTCCCGGGTATAGTGGACGAAATGTTCGCTCCCGTGCCTTGCTATACGAACATAATATTATTTTTTTGTGGATATAGTGAACCAAAAGAAAGAGGAAATGGGATAATATGAACTTTTTTCTGCCTTCGTCAGATTTTTTTATCTCCATTTTTTGGAAATTTTGTAATTTCTATATAAAATATATATACCGATTTTTAAAACTATCTATTCAGTGAAATGTAGCCATAAGCATTTTTCTTGTTTGCTTTTTCTATCTCAGTTTCCCATCCCTAAATAAAGGCCATCCCCAAATTTTTTGTACACAAGATGAAGAGTAATGAACACATTTTTAAAACTATCTATTCAGTGGAATGTAGCCATAAGCATTTTTCTTGTTTGCTTCTTCTATCTCAGTTTCCCATCCCTAAATAAAGACCATCCCCAAATTTTTTGTACACAAGACGAAGAGAAATGAAAAATAAAAATTAACGCATTTTTTTACTACATATTGTTTTTTAATCGTTTTTGCATTTCTTTTTATAGGTCATTTATTTAAATAATGTTTAATAAAAAGGAGCAGTGCGAAAAAATTAGTAAAAATTGCTCGCAGTATGGATATAGTGAACTCCCGGTTATAGTGAACCGAAATTTCGGTCCCTTGAAGGTTCACTTTAGCGGGGTTTGACTGTATTCAAAAGTCAATGCAAGTACAAAAACATGAGCTTATAATAATAAGCTTTTCAAAGAAATTAAAGTAAGTTATCACAAAAATAATCATGAAAATATAATTACACAAAAGCACTTGAAAAATTTTACAAATAACCTCGCTTAAAATACAAAAACGAAAAGCGAATGGTTGCCAAAGAAACGAAAAACCTTAAATGATACTTAGAAGTAATTAGCATCTGCTGAAAATAATAATCTCTCTTGAAAAGCACAGGTATATTTAACCTATAAAAATAATAGTTATTTTAAAAAAATATGTAAGCCCTTCATATATATTGTTTTATACCTAAAATTCACTTTATAAAATTGCTCAGTTAATAGAAATCAAATCTTAATAAAGTATGTGTTATTCTTTTTGTTGATGTGTATTAGTTTGTTTTAACTTGTTGACCTGTTTTCATTTTAAAACGTGTCTTTTAAAATAGTATAAAAGCGTTTTTTTTTTCTCAAAAAGTTTAAACACTCCATTTCATTGTAAATAGTTCTTAGATTCTAAACACAATAAATATTAAATTTTAAAATATAAGTTAAATTTATAAAATATATTCAAAAGAAAATTTTTTGTTCTGTATCTAATAATTATGTGCATATTATTTGTTGTAAAAGTCACTAATACCTGAAAAATTAAAAATGATTCAAATGACTATGCATTAAAATTATATTTTAATGCTGTCCATCTAACTGTTGTGCCACAAACATTTGACGCAAGCTAAATTGTTTGGGGTCAAATAATAATCACAATGTACTGAACCCTGCGAGTATTAAAGAAATAAATTATAGTTCCCTCCGACAGCGTGTCATATGAAATCTGTTATTAATATTCCCTGATTTAAATAAAAGCGCCGTTGATCTACGCGTGTTTATCTTACAATATACCATAAGAGCTTTCGTAATATTAACCATAAAGTATTGCATAGAGCTTGATGTTGAATTAATGATAATGTTGTTGGCAACAGCAATATGCTAACCAGATGTGTAACAACGAAAGGGAAATTTGCTATCTACTGTAAACTAAAAGTTATGCTAATTTCTTATTCCCATTAAATACTGTTCGATATTTTACTTGTGTTACGAGCGTAAGCATTTTAAAAGCAATACTTTCTTCATTTCTTAAATGATTTCTTGCAATTTTATGGACCTATTTGCGAACTCATAATTTGTGTGTAAAAAATTTTCTTAAGTTATTGCATAATTTAAAAAGAAGTTCGATAAAATCGAAGATTTATACTTCCGGATTTGATTCGATATAATTTTACTTTTTTTTTTTTTTACTCGTAATGATTATATAAATATCATTCATACATTTGTCACATTTCCTACTTTTATATGTATTTTCAGTGTCACAAATTATACTGTATGACAGAAATTAATAGCATTAACTTCTCTTATTTGGAAGATATTTGGCTTATGTCTAAGATTAGCGCAATAAGTCAGATATACATCAGAAATCAAGCACGTAAAGTTGCCAACGAAAAATGAAAAATAAACGTGACAAACAAAACTAAAAAAACCTCAGCAGACAAGAGGGAATAAAAATAAATATGGCAAATCTGGGTAAAATGCAAATACGGTATTTAAACCATTCGTTTGACTATACATTAACCCAACCATTCATTTCCCATAACTTTGCCGTTCTTATGATATCGGTTTACCAGAAATTCTTTGTTTCCCAAAATTATATTCTTATTAGCTCACATTTAGTAAAAAATATAAAACTGAAAAGCAAATTTAACTGAAAAATGGCTTTTATGCATTACTCTAAGACAGCGGTTCCCAAATCGGAGTCCACGGAAGTCCAGGATTCCATGGAAGAGTTAAAAGAACTCTTCAAATTAGGATTTTGTTAATCAGTGATAATTTTTAGAACTTCGAATTACAGTTAGATCCAATCAATGATCCATTTTCTTTTTATATTTCGATACCTTTATGAAATAACTTTAAGTAAAATGGTAAGGAAAAAGAAATTACATTTTTATTAAATACATAATTTTTTTAATACATTATAATGAATAATTTTTTTAAAAGCAGCATGCATTTATAAAAAATTACAATAATATTTCCCGCCTCGCATTTCAAAAGAAAATTATATAGCTAATTTCAACTTAAATTCCCTAATAACCATTTTTATTTTCCATTTAAAACCAATTTTAATTTCCATTATAGAAATCATTTTTAATTTTCATTTTAAAAAAAAAATAAGAAGCATAATCCGCCTTATTTTATCCATTTTCAGCTTACATATATACACCAAAAAAATCCATAACTAGATTAGATACAGCTTCAGGATAGCGATTTTAACTATCGGACATGAAACCCAGCCTAAAATTATTATGAAGACCTCTAATTAAGTATTTTCAAAGTAATATTTTATAGGTTAATACAATTACAATGCTTTTATATACTTTAGTAGGGGTTTCGTGGAAGGGAGGTTGATCATTAATAGTTCAATAGCCGTGAAAAATAGGGAACCCCTGCTCTAAGATATTAAGAAACAATTACCAAATTTTGCTACATTTACCAAATTTTATCACACATAATAAAACCATATTTTATAGTTAATTTTACCAAAATCAGTACCATAGTGCTTCGATAAAAATATTGAACTTTTTGGTGATCCTATGGAGCTAGAAACTTGGTAAATGTTACCATTTTCTGGTAGTTTCGATCATACAGTTTTCTCAATGCAGTACTCTAAAGTATTTATTAATAAAATCAATTTTTATTTAACTATTTGTAAGTATTTTTTTAAATAAATGCTCACTTTGCTTTGCATTTTTTGTCAGTGTACTTAAAAAACGCTGCTTTTTATATTCTGTGCCTGTAACTTGATTTGTTTACTTTCGAGTCTTAAAAGAAAATTTTGCGTTTTGAAACTATGATTCACAAATGCATATTAGAAAAATTTATCTGCTTTTAAAGACAAATTTTCCCTCCACTATCATTATATGCAAATTCATACCAACAAAAGTCTATTTTCTGCATATATCGTTAGGTATTGATGCTGACCCGAAAAAGATGTGCACCAGACATGAGATAAAATTTCGATACACCCAATACCCTTAGAAATAAAAACGTGTTCTTCAGTTCTTTTTTTATGCAACATCTTATGCTCCTAATGCAAAAAAAAGAGAAGTGTAGTACTTTTTTTCGCATGCGAGAAATAGGTGAATAAGGAATGTGTCATGAATCTACCAGACAAAGTATTGCATGTTCCTCTTCTTATAATAAAAGAAAGACATTAACGAAATTTTTCATTTAACGCTAAGTGTAAATAGGTGAAAATAGACCATTTATTGTCAGACTTATATGGGAATAGGCATCGATCAAGAATATTTTACTATAAAACATTTATTGTTAAATAATAAATGGCAAACATTCATATTACATCTTCTCGGAGGGAGAACAGAATGAAACTACTCTGTATATGCAAGTCACGCATCCAACACTCTAGAATAAATAATAAAGATGGAATATGTTTTGTACTACTTATGAATAAAGCAAAATAACGTGAATAAAGCACAAAAATGTGCATACTATAGTTTCAGTTCTATAAACAAGAACCTTACTCAATGTCTAAACACAAAGTGACCGGGAAAAAATAACAAGACAAACATGCTACAATAAGAAGAAAAAAAGTAGTTTAACTAATAAGAGAGTTTATTATCTTGTTCAATCATGTTACTCTTCCCCTATTAGTAAAATAACTTTTTTATTCTCTTTTTCTCCTTCATTGCTGCAACGTTAGTCAATTTTTGTGCCGTTATTTTCTTTATTCACATCGTTTTATTTCATTCATTCTAGAATAAAATTAGTTATTTAGTTTCATTAGGGTTTTGATTAAGGTTTCTTTACTTTATCATTTCATCTTGCGCCAAATATTTAGACAATTCACTTATGAACTTAATGAAATTATTTAACTTTAGGTCTTAAGTCACAAATTTCAGGGACTGTAGAATTATGAATTACTTAATAATTAATTAGTATTTAAAATTACTTTGATTAATTATTTCCGATTATTCTATTCAATTGCTTCTGAATATTTTTATGGTTATGATACATTATTTTTGATCACTTATTCTTAATATTCTGATACATTACACCAGAACTTCAGTTTTTTAAGTCCTTATAGTCTTCAAATATTATTTCTGTATAAATTACGCTAGAGAAAAAAATATTTATTGCAAGAGATTTTCTAACGGATCTTTGATATTTTTAAGTTCCTGATTTTCAATCTGCAGTGGGCTTCTCTCTTCAAGTTACAATATTTTAATGACATTTTCAATCTATTTTTGTTGAAATGTACAAATTTAAGAACGTTATACACAACAGAGGTTTGTATAAATGTTGCGACAAGCTTCTAGGGTAGTTAGGGCACATCATAAGGATTAAAGCTGCATAGGAAATCATGTACAAAAATTTCATCATACGCCACTTAGGGCTCTTCCGTCATATGAATTGTTTCTTCGTGTGCTTCTAAACAGATCCTAATATGAAAATGCCTCTAACCGCATACAACAGCATTCTCGATCATGAGCCCCTATGCAGTTTTAATCCTGATAAAGAACCCTAATCACCCTAAGAACTTTGTTACAACATTCACGCTTCTCCCTGTTATTTATAACGTTTTAAAATTAATATAATTCAACAAAAAATAGATTAAAATTGTCATTTTAAAATAAATTTATAGCTTTAGGAGCGAAATTTATTTCAGAATTGTAATCCTCTCGCCAGAATCAGGCAAGATCAAGTAATACGCAAGACAGCAAACTATAACTATAAATATAACAAAATATAACAAAAATAATCATTTAAATGCAACATAAAAATTTCTCCCAGTGTTATTAACCAAATGAAAATATCATATATATTGTTAAACTTTAATTTCTTTTGTCGAACACTATCACTGAAGTCATTGTAATTGTTTTTTACTGCCTTTTTAGTACCTTGTCCAGTACCGACGACACCCAATGGTGTATATCACCATTTTCAGCGTACTGTTCTAGAGAAGGAAGGCATGCCTCACGGAGAAGTGGTGACGCTGACTTGTCTCCCGGGATTCCAACTTATGGGACCAGATTCTTTGCGATGTTGGTATGGTGACTGGGCCGTCGACAACCTTCCAGAGTGCGTACCAAGTAAGATAGCCGGTTGTTCCCCATCGATACAGACGAAACTTGTTCAGAAAAATATGAAAGTATTCATAAAGTATCCCAAAAGGGACCGATAATTTGAAAAATCAATTAAAAAAACTGAAGGCGATAGAAAATTGCAATTTGCCTGCGTGCTGCTAAGGAAACTAAATTATTTATTCTCGCAAAGCTTCAAAGCTAGCTGCAAAGCTCATAAACAAACGTTGCTGCCAACGAGTTAGATTATGAAACAATGTNTGATTTCCAATTTACCTACTTTGATTTCCAGATTATTTCCAATTATTCTATTCAATTGCTTCTGAATATTTTTTTATTGCTCTGATACATTATTTTTGAACACTTATTCTTAATATTCAGATACATTATCCCAGAACATTCGTTTTTTAAGTCCTCATAGTCTTTAAATATTATTTCTGTATAAATTGCACTAGAGAAAAAAAAATTACAAGAGATTTTCTAACGGATCTTTGATATTTTTAAGTTCCTGATTTCAAATCTGTAATGGGCTTCTCTCTTCAAGTTACAATTTTTTAATGACATTTTTAATCTATTTTTGTTGAAATGTACAAATTTAAGAACGTTAAACACAACAGCGGTTTGTATAAATTGAATATATTGTTTGAAAATATTTTATTTTATATTATAACCGTCGTTGAACAGCAGACCCAATTTTATGGGTTTACGTCTACTAATGTTCAAGTCCGTAGCCTTGCGATTTTGAACCCAATCCAGAAGACAAGAGAACTCCTAGATCGAGTATTGGAAGAAATTTGCCTTCGTGGAGGACTTTTTGATAGATCTAACCCGCATTTGCGTTACATGGAGAGGAAGACCACGGGAACCTCCCACGGTTTGCCTGACGGCAAGGGGACACTAACCCATGATCCGTCTACCACTGAGGATATTTCACGTCAGCACTGTGGTCAGTGCAAGCCGGATGTGGAATTCGTATTGACTGGGATTCGAACCCGGTTCGCCTCATTGGAAGGCGAACGCTCTATCCCCTGAGCCACCGTGGCTTTCTTTGAATATAATGTTGCGACCAACTTCTAGGGGAGTTAAGGTACATCATAAGGATAAAAGTTGCATAGGAAATAATGCACGAAAATGACATTATACGCCACTTGGGGCTCTTCCGTCTTATGAATTGTTTCTTCGTGTGCTTCTAAACAGATCCTAATGTGAAAATGCCTCTAACCGCATACAACAGCATTTTCGAGCATGGGCCCCTACACAGTTTCAATCATGATAAAGTACCCTAATATCCCTAAGAACTTTGCAACATTCAAGCTACTCCCTATTATACTGCTAAATACAACGTTTTAAAATTTATATAATTCAACAAAAAATAGATTAAAAATGTCATTTCAAAATAAATTTGTAGCTTTAAGAGCAAGATTTTTTTCAGAATTGTAATCCTCTCGCCCTAATCAGGCAAGATCAAGTAATATGTAAAACAACACAAAATATAACTGTAAATATAACAAAAATAATCGTATAAATGCAACAGAAAAAATTTTCCCAGGGTTATTATCTAAATGAAAGTATAATATATATTATTAAACTTTAATTTCTTTTGTCGAACACTATCATTGAAGTCATTGTAATTGTTTTTTACTGCCTTTTTAGTACCTTGTCCAGTACCGACTACACCCAATGGTGTGTATCACCATTTTCAGCGTACTGTTCTAGAGAAGGAAGGCATGCCTCACGGAGAAGTGGTGACGCTGACTTGTCTCCCGGGATTCCAACTTATGGGACCAGACTCTTTGCGATGTTGGTATGGTGACTGGGCCGTCGACAACCTTCCAGAGTGCGTACCAAGTAAGATAGCCGGTTGTTCCCCATCGATACAAACGAAACTTGTTCAGAAAAATATGAAAATATTCATAATGAATTACCAAGTATCCCAAAAGGGACCGATAATTTGAAAAATCAATTTAAAAAAACTGAAGGCGATAGAAAATTACAATTTGCCTGCGTGCTGCTAAGAAAACTAAATTATTTATTCTCACAAAGTTTTAAATCTAGCTGCAAAGCTCATAAGCAAACGTTGCTGCCAACGTGTTAGATTATAAAACAATGTTTTTGGCACCTCTTGTATGACCTTTTCATGCTGAAATACTTATTCGTATGTCATTGAATTTTATTCTCAGACTGTTGTTGCGAATTAATGATTTTTCCCCTTTTAAAACGTTGTCTTATAGTTTTTTTAAGTTAATAAGATCATCTGTTTGACAAATTTAATAACTAATTTTAAAACTTAGTGAGAAAAATTTTCTGGCATGTCAAGTAGAAAATTTAACTCTAATCGCTATCTTTCGATTGATTTTTTAAATCATCGGTAATTTTTGAGGCATCCTTTATAACAACTTTACAATGGCATAAAATGCTACCAAGACCAGTTAACATTTGTTTTGAATAACTGAAAATAAACGAAAATTGTATTTCAGGTGAAGAGTTAGAAAACTTAAATGGTTAAAAATATTGGCAACTTCAACGTTATTCCTTTTTTCTAATCACTTCTATAACGGTCAAAAGAAAAAAAAACAGTTTGGTTTGGTACTTATTTTTCCTAATAAATATTTTTTGGAACATACTTTGCTGAAGTATCCAAAAGTAATCAACCACAACGAGTTTAGATTTGAGAAGATACACATCAATAGATTTATGAAATATTAAATAGATTATAGTTGCAAAGTATAAAACACATTTATATAAAACCCCATCGTTACTTTATTGCTTTATTCATATTTAAACTTTATAGCAGAGCTACTTTTCTCTGTAGTTTGATATGATTCCTACTTATTTGATATTGTAATATATATGTATGTTTGTTTTAACCTTTTCATAAAGAAAAAATAAATAAGTTTTTTATGTATTTAAATCAAATTTTTTTGCCTATTTAAATCAGATTTATTTATTGCTTTTTACTTCGCAAGAGTCAGTTGCCCAAACTTTGGAGAGAAAAAATTTATCTCCTGCTAATGCTCTTAATCTTTTCACAATTCTTGGAGATCTAACTCAATATTCTGAGTTAAAGTTAATAATCCTGTCTAGTGTCATTTTAAGTTTCATTTGATTTTACTCTCAAATATTGTGTATTTAAATGCATTATTACCTGAATTCTTAACCATGTAATAAAAAGAGTGACGAAGCAGTGAGTACTTATCTAACTAAGCAGGTTGGCAAAAAACGGTTAATAATAATATAAAAATGCAATATTTTTGAAAGAATAACATTTCATTGTACATCTAAATTGTTAGAAAGTGAAATAAAATGAAAAGACTAGCCTGAAACTTTTATACCATTACTTATTTCCCTACTTCAGTAAGAATTGTGGAGAGAAGGGAAAAGTATTACTTCCAAAAAATGCTTAACAAAATTGCTGATAAATAGTGCTAATAAATAAAATAATATCGCCTTTAGGATTTTTTAAAGATAATAGAAATATAGAAATAAAATAGATTACAAATTATAGTATGCACTACCGCAATTAAATTTGAAAATTGAGGTTTATACCGTCTCAAACTACTGTAAACAAATACTGAATCGTCAAGCAGAACAATGTAGTTCTTTTTTTAAGCAAAGTGTGAGATAAATTTAAAATGTTTTAATATACCGCTACTTTATATTTCGTAACACACACAAACTATTATAAGGATAAAAAAAATAATCATTTTAAATAAAGTTGTAATTACAGACAGAAAAAAAAACACTAATATCACTTTTGATTACTCGCTACTAATTCGTATACTAGTTGCTTATTTTTTAAGAGCTTATTTTTTATGTCGCTATTTATTTTACCCTATAAATATATAACTTATTATGCACTCCAAATAATTTTTGTAAATTTTTTGAATTTATTACGAAACCTTAAACTCCATAACATATTATTTAGGTTAAATTTACACCCGCTTTCAAAAATCTTGAACGCTTAACTCATTCTTTAAACTGTAATTTCTCTTCATTTAGAACGCTATCTATCTCGACCTTATGTACAAATATGTCGTTAGATATTCCTTATTCAATAGAAACTCTTCTTTATTGTTCGCGTTGCTTCGGATTATCCTTTATTTCATAGAGAACATCAGCTGAGCCAACGACTTCATCAATCTTATTCGCCGATGCTTCACCGAACAGCTAAAGAAGTAGCTCTCCTATTATGTTTGATTGGTTGGCGGATTATTTTGTGCGCGATTGATAATCTGAGCTTCTGGACGTCGTCATTCAGATCATCTTAACGCATTCCTCACAAATACCACTTGTACGTTCCGTTGAGTCTTCCTATCATAGAAAATTTGATTCACAGAATCTGGTGCAATGAAGGAAATCTTTCTAAATTAAGCGAATCGTTCATTACTTCGTTCATGTTTAGGACGAATATAACCTTAGCTTTTGGCAAATATATCTAAAGGTTCTTGTAATTAATAAATTATTTATTATTTTCAACAGAATAGCTGTTGTTGTATTGAAAGTTTCGTTGGAATAAATTTGATTTTTTTAAACTTCAGTCAAAGGTCATGTACGAATTGCCACATTTCCATTTTACTAGCCATCCAGATGTGTGATGGGTTGAGTGGCCTTGACACTGGGTTCGATTCCCCGTGCTGAAGGCTGGGTTTCTGATCGTGTTACACTTTCTCCGATCGTGCCTCAGGATTCGGAATCTAATCTATGCAATGTCCCTCCGACGAACTAAAAATATACATGCACAGTTGGATGGTTGCGGAGCCTGGTGCTGAAACCAGAATCTTACTACAATCATCTGCTCTCCGATCTAAATTATGATGTAGTGTGTGCATGCATCAGTAATCTTTTTCGATTATGACTTAGACCGATAAATCCCGGATAGTTGTCAATAGTTACCAAATGTAGTTCTAATTCGACATCAAAAATCAAACCTACTTTATAAGTGCTCGATTAATACCTGGAAAATTTTAAAAGAAAGGTTTAAGAAACAAAAAATCGTCATTTTTATTGCAATGCATGTGTTTGCAGTGGATGAAGCAAGCTGGCAATATCTTGTAAAGTAATTCACGATATTCTAAATTGCAACAGAAAAGTGATACACATTAAATCCCAGGATGAAATTTACTTGCATAATCATCTGCGCAACAGGACTCCAAGGCGTTTCATTTGAGGCACATGTTCCTTAAAAAAAATTAAGAGAAAAATAAAATTAAAAAAAACGCTTATTTAGATCAATTCTGCTTTCCTTTGAAATATATCTTCGAACATCCTTACATGTATGAATAAGGTTATTTATTTTTTACCATTGTCTTCCCTAAATTAATTTTAAAAAAATTAAGCCGATTTATGCAGATAACGCAATTTTACTAAGTTTGTCTTAAAATGAAATCAAATTTAATCTGTAACAAGTGGAAAAAAGTACAATAAAAGCGAACCAGAACTAAAAAAGTACGATAAAAGCAAACCAGAAACTAAAAAAGTACATTTGAGATAGAATTGATGTCAGTTCAAGATTTTATCAACATACGAAAGCATGCATGGAAGTTATATATCAAATAAAGGACAAATAGGATAACATAAAGTAATCTTTCCTATTTATTGTGCACATAAAATAAATTAAAGCTTTTAAGACAGGTATAATAAAAAAATCATGGTGTTTCCATAGTCAGTAAAAAAATCCAATTCTGAGTAACTTTAATCTGATTACCAGAATCCACGTGCTAAAATATAATCCTAAAAATTCAAAAGAGCACTTTAAGTGTTCTAATCAATTAGTGTAAATTATATTTTGCAAAATGAAATCAAGTACAAAGGCTTGCTATTTCAGATAAAAACATACCTTTTTTTTCAGGTTTGGGTTTAGGACTCTCGATATATATGATAGCAGATTGTCAGTGGGAAAAATATGGTCGTAATAGTTTAATCAGAAGAAAGATTTTGAGTTTGATGCCTTTAATTCAGTTTTTATTTTTTGATATTGACATCATTTAGCTGGAAGTATTTAAGTAGATTAAACAATTTTGGTACCTATTTATAAAAATTGCTTACAAATAATTAAAGGAAATAATTTATACTAGGAGACTTCGTCCCCTGCTCGCTAGCGCTCGCCAACCCCCGGAACTGCTTTCGCAGTTCATTTCGGATTGCTTCGCAATCGGATGCTCGCTTTGCTCGCTCATTGGATACGTTCTTAACGTCTAGCTTTCGTATACTTTTTTGAACACTGAAGTTCCGAAAACTTTTCACTGTAGAAAATTCTAAACCTGTGCATTTCAAAATTAATTTGAAATTACAAACAGTTCACATATTTTTCTTAATCACATTATTCTAAATTTCAGTTGTTGAGAAAAGTAACTGTTGTAAGTTTTGCTTTAAAGTCTTTCCCACCAGAGGGCTAANCAGCTAAAGAAGTAGCTCTCCTATTATGTTTGATTGGTTGGCGGATTATTTTGTGCGCGATTGATAATCTGAGCTTCTGGACGTCGTCATTCAGATCATCTTAACGCATTCCTCACAAATACCACTTGTACGTTCCGTTGAGTCTTCCCATCATAGAAAATTTGATTCACAGAATCTGGTGCAATGAAGGAAATCTTTCTAGATTAAGCGAATCGCTCATTACTTCGTTCATGTTTAGGACGAATATAACCTTAGCTTTTGGCAAATATATCTAACGATTCTTGTAACTAATAAACTATTTATTTATTTTTTTTACACAGAATAGCTGTTGTTGCATTAAAAGTTTCGTTGGAACAAATTTGATTTTTTTTAAACTTCAGTCAAAGGTAATGTTCGAAGTGCCACATTTCCACTTTACGAGCCACCTAGATGCGTGATGGTTTGAGTGACCTTCACACAGGGTTCGATTCCCCGTGCTGAAGGGTGGGTTTGTGATCGTGTTGCACTTTCTCCGATCGTGCCTCAGGAATCGGAATCTAATCTATGCAATGTCCCTCTACGAAACTAAAAATATTCATGCACAGTTGGATGATTGCAGAGCGTGGTGCGGAAACCAGAATCTTAGTACCACCATCCACTCTCCCGTCTGAATTACGGTCATGTAGTGTGTGCATGCATCAGTAATATTTTTCGATTATGACTTAGACCAGGGATGAGCAAACTTTTTTAGTCGAGGGCCAAAAGTCGAGAAGAAAAAAAGTTTCCGAAAAAAAGTAAATATTTAATGAGATGAATGAAATTGCTATTTCATTTTTAAAAGTTCCTTATATTGAGGTTCGAAGTAAGATGTGCTTATTTTAAAGAACGGGGTTAAATGGTTTTCTGTTAATCTACTTCTGAAATGATTTTTTCTAAGGTTCATGGTTGAGAACACTTGTTCACATATGTAAGATGAAGCAAACATAGCACTGATTTTCTGAGCATGAGATATTAAATTTAGGAAACTAGCATTTGGTAATGATTTGCAGAACTCAAATATGTTTAGAAGCAACACCAATGTGCAATCTTTACATACTCAATAACTCATACTCAATACTTGCACCGGCAGAAAAATCAGCTCGTTGGAGCTTAAAATGCGCTGTCTTCCACATGTGAAGCACAATTCACCTATGTTAGATTTCATACGTCTGATCCTCGAGAAAGACAAACGCTAGTTGGTGCTAATCTGCGGCTGTTCTATAAAGAACTTCTGCGTTCAAAATTTTGCCAATTGAAGCTATCTGTGCTAACTATTTCAATCAATTCCACCAATAGAGAAAGTAAAAAGATCATCAGTACTTTTTTAAAAAAGAAAGAAAAAAAAATAGCTTTAAACAAAGTAGACAAAATAATGGATGTATAATAAAACTTGTTTTTATTCGCCACAGATCGGCAAGTTAGAATTCTATCCGCGGGCCGGATAAAACCTTCCGGCGGGCCGTAGTTTGCCCATCCCTGACTTAGACCGATGAATCCCGGGTGGTTGTCAATAATAAATAAATGTAGTTCTAGCACGACATCAAAAATCAAACCTACTTTATAAGTGCTCGATTAATACCTGGAAAATTTTAAAAGAAAGACTTAAGAAACGAAAAATCGTCATTTTTGTTGCAATACATGTGTTTACAGATATCCCAGTGGATGAAACAAGCTGGCAATATCTTGTAAAGTAACACACGACATTCTAAATTGAAACAGAAAAATGATACACATTAAATCCCACGATGAAATTTACTTGCAGAATCATCTGTGCAATAGGACTCCAAGGCGTTTCATTTGAGACACATGTTCTTCAAAAAAAATTAAGAGAAAAATAAAATAAAAAAGCTCTTATTTAGATCAATTCTGCTTCCCTTTGAAATATATCTTCGAACATCCTTACATATATGAATAAGGTTATTTATTTTTTACCATTGTCTTCTCTAAATTAATTAAAAAAAATTAAACCGATTTATGCAGATAAGATTGTTTTAATTGTGGATTATTAAGATTGTTTTAAAATGAAATCAAATTGAATATGTAACAAGTGGGGAAAAGGTACAATAAAAGCAAAACATAGTACCAGAAACCAAACAAAGTACATTTGACATAGAATTGATGTTAGTTCAAGATTTTATCAACATACGAAAGCATACATAGAAGTTATATATCAAAGAAAAGAAAAATAGGATAATATAAAGTTATCTTTCTTATTTATTGTGCACAGAAACTAAATTTAGACTTTTAAGATAAGTGTGATAAAAAAAATCATGGTGCTTCCATAGTCAGTAAAAAAAGCCAATTCTGAATAACAATAATCTGATTATCAGAATCCACGTGCTAATATAATATCCTAAAAAATCAAAAGCGCACTTTTAATGTTCTAATCAGTTAGTGTAAATTATATTTTCTATAATGAAATCAAGCACAATGGCTTACTATTTCCGATTAAAACATACCTTTTCTTTGTCAGATTTGGGTTTAGGACTCTCGATATATATGGGAGCAGATTGTCAGTAGGAAATATATGGTCGTAATAGTTTAATCAGAAGAAAGAGTTTGATGCCCTTAATTCAGCTTTTACTTTTTGATATTATCATCATTTAACTGGAACTATTTAAGTAGATTAAACAATTTTGGTACCTGTTTATAAAAATTGCTTACAAATAATTAAAGGAAATAATTTATTATTTTTGTTTTTATTAATTAATAAGTACCATTTTTAATTATAAAAATTGGTTTTATTAATTATTTATCATTTTTTATTAAACTAATTATTTCTAAAATAGACTTTATACTCTTATAATCATAGTAATTTTGAATTAAATAACAAAAAAAAATTTTGAGTGAAATCGGACGAATAGGGGAAGTAAATGAAAGAAAGTTTTATTTAAATTTTTGTGTCTCAGACCTTTCCAAATAATCTTAAAAGCTGCACATATATTTTTAATTAACTCGGGTTGAAATATTTTCATCAACAAAAGAAAAACAGTTTTATACTTTGTTAAATGTCTCAAAAAAAGTATTAAAAATGTGCTATATAAGAACTAAAATGATTTTTAGTAAACTACTCGTTGAGTCTCACTTTTACAATTATCTAATAAAGAAACCTTCTATAAGAAATATCTTATGCAAAAAATAACTTATATTAAGTAACTTATAAAAGTAAAATTTTTTTATCCTTTAATAGATATCTCCATAGAAATGTATAGTAAAATTACCTATAGAAGACTGATATAATTAATTATAGTAGTCATATAAACAAAGCTTACGTTTAAAAAAATCATAAAGCAACTTGTTTTGTAATTCAACTTGTTCATCTATTATTTGTACCACGTGTTTTATGATAAAGTACCATTTCAAAGGTATAAATAAAGTAACTATTATTTATAATCATAGTCAGCTCTGGAAAGAAAATTCAGAATAGAGCATGTATGCACCGCATTAATATTGATGATTAGTATTTCCTACATAATTACCTACGTATGACCCGTTTCTATCGCACTAATACATATTTTTCCATTTTATGGAGTCAATACAATTATTTTCGTTACAACGCATTTCTAATTCCCTCTAAAATATACTTTATATTTATTCCTATAACGATGAATCTTTGTAAAATAGGAGGATTTTTTTAATAATAACTAATTTCCAAAATCGCTTTAATAATGGGATATAAAATTATAAATCATACTGAAACTGTAGACCAACGATACTAAATATTAAACAAAAAAACACGTTCTTTTAAATATCTTAGTATAGTTAATCCGTTCGGAATTTTTCTATTAGCCATTTTCTCGTTTTATTCATTTAGAGCCTTGCGAGCTGCCAATGATTCCTCAGGGACATTATTTAAGTGGCTATCGGTCTGGCTTAACGATCTCACATGGATCATCAGTGGACTATGACTGCAAGCCGGATTATGTGAAAGTAACCGACGAAACAATCCTTTGTACAGAGGGTTCTCTCCGGCCATTCCCACCCTCCTGCCAACACCATACAGTTAAGGTTTCCTCTTCAATCACCTCAACAGGTGGGTTAATGACTATACTACGTTTTATGAAGCCTCATAAGGAAAAGAATTACCCTTTCTTAACTACTGTAATGAACATAACAAATCTGTAGGATAAAACAACTCATTTGCACTGCAATCGTACTACAACAGCAGTTTTAACTTGTCGATCTGATGAACTGGTCTAATAAATCTTAGGTTGGACAAATGAAAAATGCTTACTTGCAGAACTTTAAAGAAAAAATGACTCAAGGGGATTTAAGTGATAGTGAATGGGTATAAAATTTACGCATAGAATTATTTTAAGATTTTTTCATATTTTATTTCCGTTTTTTTAAAAAAAATGAATGGTTCAAATTGAACTGAATATACAATCAAATTGAGAATATAACTTTATTTTCTCAATATTTTTATAGCTTAATTGTAACTTGTTTCCTATTTAGTTGAAGAGAATGCCCAATAGATTAACAACACGTACAAGATAACTAAAAGTAATATTTTTTGAATTACATTCGTTTCAGATTTCTTTCAGGCAAGTAATTTCACAGTTTAATAGGTTTATTAAAATTCAATAGCAAATTTTTCGCATTTGCATTTAAATGATTGATAATTATTGAATTGTAAGTGCAAAAATACATTTAAAATAATGTAATAATATATCTACGAAAACTGTTTTACTTTTAATTTTTTTTTGGCAGTCTACATAGTCTTTAATTACTTTTCGTAAGTCTTTCATTTGACGTTACTATTAAGCTCGCGCTTACGTTACTATTAAGCTAATGGATCAGTTACGAGACACGGAACTTTTGGAACTCGCTTCAAGCTGTTATGGTTGCCTCCTTATAGGCTGCCTCCTGAGGCCGTTAGATTTTATCTTATAAGAAGAGTAGAGATATTCTTTCAATATCTTTTTGTTATGAATAACCCTATCTTGTGTTGAATTCAAATGTTTGGAAAAGAAACTTTTCTTTTTAATACAAAATATTTTCCAATACTGAACTTACAATATTTGGCACTCTTTTATCAAAATAACAATTCACTTAAAATATACATTCAGAATGAATTTGATTGAGAATTTGATTGGTGTGCTTGAAGTGGATTAATCAAATCACATTCATTAGGAATGTTCCCTTAAGTTTGTAAAAAATCAGGAATTGTATTTTATTATTCTTTCTAATTTTATTATTTTAATTATGTTAATTTTATTATGTTTATTTTATTATCATAGTTTAATTTTCTGAAAAATATATTTAAAATATAAAAGAATTACTATTAAATAAATAATAATGACGTCACTTGAAAATTAAGAATCAAATCAATCAAAAATCAACCATCAAACAATAAAATAAACTTCTCAAAAGTTGAAAAAATTTGGAGCGAACTCTAAACGCATGTCACGGAATTGACCCAATTATTTTAACATTTGATGATTTTTGCCGAAAAATCAAAATTTGTGATAAATATCATAAGAAGAAAATTTTAACGTCATAAGGCCCCCTAATAAATAAAGAGCAAAAATAAATATCGTGAGTGCGATTGTCAAACACACTTATTTAAACAAGACACAAAATGCCCATACAATACAAACTTTTCGGAATCGTAACACAGAGTAACTTAAAGAACTTAGATTGAAAAGAGTGTAGGTTGATTGACTTGCTTAAATTTTTACAAAAACATCATTTAACTCGTTAATCTGAAATATAAGGATAATATTCTCATTTTATATAGCGGAGATCTATCAAAAACATTTCTAGCACAGAAAAAACAAGTCTTTCCTTCCCGGCACATTGTGAGATCTCTGGGAAGGAAGATGAGAACCTTTTGGCAAAGAGAGGTGAAAAGGCTCTCTTGGAGATCTCTTAAGACCTTTTTTCTGAACGAAAAGAAGATTTGCTTCTACGATACAGCAAAGAGATCTATTTGACTCTGCTGTCAAGTCTTAGTGCTCTCCTGATAACGAATAACATCCCTGATTCGCCTAGAAGGGCACAGCACTCTTGCATTTAGGTGTCTTTCTAAATGTCAGGACTGTTTGCCTGCATGTTTGCTCAAGCTCAAATTTCGCGAATTTCCTGTCTACCCACTGTCCACCCCAAATTAAATTCTCGAAGCTGCACTTCTTCACTCGTGCTCTGAGCTTGTTTTCAATTTATAAGGTCAAAACGGTATTGGACGCTTAGAGAACTGAATACACCATATGCAATCTTCTGGGCAATTTTAATATCAAAATGAACTAATTCATGAGCATCTTTAATGATTATAGCTATAATTTCGGGTTTTATATCAAGCACATTCTTTATGATATCTAATGTATTATTCAAAAAATATCGCTATGAATTGTTGAAACTCATAGCACTTACGATTTTACAACTGGACCTTAAAAACAGTCAATCACCAAATAAGATTAAAATGAAATCACAAGATTTGATGTCTTTATTGGCGGATCTGTAAAACTTTTTCTCTATACTGGAAATTTAGTAAAACCATAAAGCTTAAAACTTTTATGTTTGAATAATAGTCTCTCTTAGCTGAGAAATGTTGTTAATACTTATATGTAGAGACTTATTTGTGACACTTAAACTATAAAATTAAATTCAGTGGAGTGACAGTCCATGGAGGGTCAAAGCCTACGGTGCCCATACTAGTTTTCTTGCCGTTGCATATTTTAAACAAGAGTATTTAAAATATGCCCTTATTTAAGGCGTGTAATGCTTCAAAAATATTACTTTAAATTTAAATGATGAAAAATAATTCACTCACAGCACTTTATTATTATATATTCGAATATTCGATAAAAATATGTTTGAGTTAATAAAAAGAATGTCGTCCAAAAACATATTTATATGATACTTATCACCTAAACTTTAAAATTTGTTATACGCCTTCCTTATATATCAGTTTGAGACTTCTAATCTGTTTATAATTTTGAGTTCATTGCACTTTGACTTTATTGAATGCTTTTAAAAAGGTTAGAAAACTCAATATAAGCTCACATACATAATGTTGTTTTATTCTTAAATTCTTCTCATTCTGGCAGGGAATGTAATTTCTATTTCATATTACCGTAAAAAATTCTACTTGTTATTTTATATGCTTATCACGAGGAGTCTTAATATTACTCAAAAGCAACTGAAGTTTATAATTTCTAAAATAATTGATCAGCAAAAATATTAAGTGGAAACTATTTTTAATTGCAAAAGACGGAGACTCAACGCATTTTGTCTAAAACTAAATTCTAATTTCAATGTTTATTGAGAGCTAAAAAAACATTTCAGTAGTGTCAAGAATAATTGTTCTGCTCAAAAAAATGAGCATTATAATTCAATTACCATTTATTTTATTTATTACATACTCATATATCAGTTAATTTTCCAATTATGACGCAAGAAAAGGAAATCATTTATCTCACGATAATATTAAACTTCATTAGTTAAAAATCTGATTATTTAAGGCATAAACTGAAATATGAATAATACATTTTCATTAAATATGATATATAATAAAATATTTTCGTATTGACGAGCATGTAATTTCTCAAAACGTTGTATTTTAATTTATCATTATTATTCCATAGTATTACTGTTACAATAAAAGTGAAAAATATCGCTTTAAAGACAAATTTTCTATTTTAGTTTGGGAAATCTTTGGAGAAATCTGTTATACTTTTCAAATTTTATGATTATGTTTTATATAACTCTTTAAAAAAAAGTCAAACCATTAATTAATTAATTTTTAAAAGAACTTCGTATCGAATTTTTGCGAATTGAATAACAGTTCTATATTTATTTTTTTGTGAAAAAATATTTCCCTTTCAAAATAAAAAAAGTAACATTAATTTTATGTTGTATAATTTAATTATCTCGTATGTACTACGTTATTGACATCACAGCTTTCTCGAATTAGTGTTTTTATTCTTTAACCTAATACTAACTATATTTATTTAAACAAAGTTTTTTTTAAGTAAACATTATTTAGCTTTTCACACTAAATTTCATTTATTTACTTTTTTCCTTTGTTTACTTAAGCACACACAACATTTTTTCCTCATCAAAATGTATATCATTTGCTTAAGAAATAAGTGCAAAAACATTGAGAACCGAAAGAATATTTAGTTTTTTTCCTTGCTCCATATTTGAAAATTTTAACCATTGATTTAAAAATACCACTTCACTGCCTACGTGAAATATCTGAAAATCTGCATCTAGGTCTTTAGAAGGAAAAAAATATTTTGCATTTTGTTTGAATTATTTACGAGCGGAAAAGAAATGCGAAAGATATCCTTCGATTTTTACTCAAACTGTAAAGCTTTAAATGTGATTTTTTTGTAGTTAAGGTTTTTAATAAAATATTCCAGATTATTTTTTTTAATTTTTAAGTATGATATTACTAATAGACTTTCTGTGCAGCTCATTTTTGATTACTCAATTTTACAATAAAATAATTGTAAAGCATTCACACTAGTATTTTAATTTAATTTGATCAGAAGTTTCGTTTTTTTTTAGTTCATTGGCATATGTTCCATCATTTTTGTAAACCAAAACAAGCCGAAGCATCTGAAAATAAAATAAATTTCAAAAAATTAAATTATAAAAAATAGCTGTAAATATGAAAGCACAAGATCTGATCAACATTGTGATTATTCCAACCGAGCTCAACGTTTTTGTGTCGAGTTGTTAAAGACATCAACAATTCGGCCATTTTCCTGATGAAGCATGACGCTTTGCTAATTGCTATCTTTACTTCGCCCAATTAGAAGAAACACTTATTTGAATTACGTTGTTTGAATGTGGATGTATGTTATTTTCTGTCAGTTATACTGATATATTCAGGCATGTCTATATGCCAAGCTGACCTAAAAACAACCACAACCAAATAATTTCTTTGAAATGTTATGAATATGGAATGCAAAATATAAAAGTTTTTCATTTTCATTCACATTATTGGTAATTGGTTTTTATTGTTTTAGATCATTTTTCTAAACTTCGTATCATCATTTTCAGAGCAACACGATGAAGCGATAGTTTTTCTTTTTTAACAATCTGTAGAGGCAGGTTTATAATTTTGAAAGCCGTTTTGAGTAAAACAATTTCACAGGCTCTCTTAATTACCTATAATATAAACTTTTAAACGTTTTTCAATTGTTGGTGTAGCATGCATGTCACAATGTACTAAAATTATGTACTAGAATGAAATATTGAATAATGCTAATAACAAAAGTCAAGAAAACATTGAAATTTAATTTCGTACATTATTTCAAGAACATGTTACAAAATTGATTAGAATATGTCACTATATTAGTCACTGAAAGATTTTAAAACAACCTCGTCAAAAATTAGTACATGTATTTAAATTTACAGTACCTTCTGCAGATAAAGAAACACGTCACATACTTTTAGAGAAAAGGCTCTTTATTAAACTAAGTAATAGTAAAATCATTTCCATTGACTTTATAAGATCCTTTAAACAAATTTTTGCAAACATTCAAATTTTATAAATAGTAAATGTTCTCTAGTTTAAAGATATCAAATGAATGAAATCATCAACTTCTAATCTTAGTGACAAATCAATCAATTCAATAGCTTACGATCAAAGTTTCTCCTTTAATTTGTCATCCTTTGACTCGCAAGCAGTTGTATAAAATTTCTTTTTTCCAATTATTTAAGAAGAAATTATTTTGCGCTTGAATTGTTCAGCAGCGATTCATCCACGGCTGAATAAATCTTTCTACTTTAGCAAACTCGAAATTTCTTTTTGCGCAGTTTTATTTATTGGTCAGCAACTTTCTTTCCACCACATATTAACAATAAATTCTAAATACATCGTCACTGGTATTTTCAATTTGGATTCCTTGAGTTTAATATTATGCTAATTACAAGTTCACAGAGCTTATCTATTGATTAAATTCTCTTTTTTTTTCTCTCTTTTAGATGTTTTGAGTTTAAAGTTTGAAAACTTTGTTTCTTATACTTCGCTTTTAAAGAGGAAAATATTGATATAGTTTTAATTTGAAATTTTAGTTACATTGGAATTTTTACTTTGTCCTCTCTAATACTCTAACACTTAGGAAAAAATTGTGAAAAAAATAAAACATTTTCAAGCAGATTAAGAAAGGATTTTAAAAAAACCTAAAGCGAAAGAGCTAAACCAAAACGAAAGACCTAGTTAGACAAAAATATGCCAAAATTTTGTATACTTAGACCTAAAACGAAAGATGTAGACAGCGTCACTTACGAAAGTAGTTGGAGGAAATTTTTTTGGTGGTGATAGAAGTTACTTATGAAAGTTACGATCCCAAATTTTTCACGGTGACCAAATATTTTAACAAGAGTACTACTACCTAGAAAAAAATCTTGTCTATGCCATTTTCAGCATACGAAAAATATATATACAGTCACGTACTTAAGGGCATGTCTTTATGGAAAGTGAAATCCAAAACTTAGTGTTGAATTGATAATTATGTATTGGAACAAATAACTTATTTTTAATATATTTCACAATTAAAATCATTTATCTAACTGTTATACTTAAATTATGTAACATTTTAGAAAAAATATGCATTCCGCATACTTAAGGACAGCAAAATAAATGTTTCTTAATCGTTAGTAAAATTAATAACAAAGTAAAACATGTAACAAAAAATAAAGATTTGGAGCTAGTATTTACTCGGTAAGCCTTTTGGGGCAATTACTGCTTCACATCTACGAGGCATCGAATCTACTAATCTTTGACATCGCTCAGGAGGTATAGCTGCCCAGCCTTCTTCGACACATTTCCATAAATTACCTAAATTTTTTGGTTTTTGCTGTTTCACATATTTATCCACATGTATCCACAGCATTTCGAACGGGTTGAGATCTGGTGATTGGGAAGGCCACTGCAAAACCTTAATTTTCTTGCTTGACAAGAAGGCCTTCGCAGTTTTGCTCGTGTGCTTTGGATCATTACCGGCTTGCATGATTGGTTTTCTTGAGCGAAGTTTCCTGTAATAAGGCGGAAAAACAGTCTTGATAATGTCCACATACACATGCTGATCCATGATGCCTTCGATTTTGTGAATTGGACCACATCCTGAACGTGTCATGGCACCCCACACCATCACCGAGCCAATCGACCTTTTACAATTGATTTTGTACACCGTATATTAAATTCTTCACCGACTCGACGCCTCACATAACTTTTGCCATCTGAGCCCATTCTGTTGAACTTCGATTCGTCTGTAAATATAACTCGATTCCAGTCAGCCGATGTCCAGTTTCGGTGTCTTTTTGCAAAAGCTAATCGAGCTGCTATATTCTTCTTTGACATCAACGGTTTTTTCCTACATACGCGACCCATAAGCCGAAACTCATTTAAAAGCCGTTTGATGGTATTATTGCTTACGTGCTTGCCTATTAATTCAGCGAATTCTTTTCTGATGTCCGGGGCGGTTTTGTGACGATCAGCTTCAGAAATTCGATGAATAATTCGATCTTCTCGTTCGGTAGTTTTGCGAGGACGTGGTTTTCGGGATACTTTTTCAATACTTTTTGTCACTTGAATAGATTTCAGTATTCAAGTGACCAAATTTGACCAAATTATTCAATATTTGGAAAACTGCTGTTTTTGATAATTTTAACTGCCTACAAATTTCTCTAAAGCTTAAACCTTCCTTTCTCAGAGTATCTATTCGACATCTCTGTTCATTGCTAACATTTTTATCTTTACTCATAATAATGTTGAATTTTGTACTAAAAAAATTTAGAAAAATATTAATATAATGTTTTGAAGCATCAAGCAAAGATAATGTAGTAAATTACACTTACATTGATCGATAAATTGATTGTAATCATTCAGTAATCATCTCATGATTAGACAAACTGTCCTTAAGTATAAGAAACTTAACAAAATATATTTTTTAAATAAACTTTTATGAAACACTTGTGAACACGAATGAATTATTTGAGGATTGAAGTTCAACTAAGGTAGAATTCGTCATTATAGATATCTTGATCGAAACATAATATAATGATCCAATATAATGACGCATTTATTTTGAAAACACGGTCCTTAAGTACGTGAGCGCCACTGTATACAAAGTCTAAAAATGTTACTTACAGGGTGATTATATGATTTTTACTCAAACAACATATAAGTCAAATTATGTCAAATAACAAATACATTATTTCAAACATAATCGTTTATGCATAAGTACTTCAGCCGTCAGATTAATCAATAACAATAACAAAAACTAAAAATATTATAAAACGAGAATTAAATAGATAAGTCAATAAGTTAATTGTAGAAACTGGAGGAAAAAACAGCAAACAAAATATTAAGTTTTAAATACCAAATCAGTAACTATTAAACAAAAAAAGAGGTTTGTGAATCTTGTGAATATTTGAGATTTTTGATTCGCTGATCCAGATTACACGACTCCTTTTAAATTAAATGAATGGACGTTGTACTTAAAAATAAACTCATATATAAATATTTTTTCTCTGAAGAAAAAATAACTGAAAGAAATAAAAGTAGCATATAATTCAAAACTTCAATTTAGTCCTTAAAAACATGATTTTCATTCCATTTGAGTTATAATCCAACGGTCAGAATGAAATCTATTATCATAGTTACCGCATCAAACTCCGGTAGAAGAGATGTATAAAAACAAAAACCTATGCAAAATTCGAAAGATTATAAAAGTTCTCAATTGCTCAAAAACATGCCAATCCAATTTAATACAAATCATTGAGAGTTACATTATTTCATACAAATCATTGTTGGCATGAAAATCATACAAACAAGAAATTTTATATCGAGGAAAACTTTTATATAATAAGGTTTAAGCCAAATCGAAATGCAAATTCTTTCAATTTACATTTGTATTATCTTAGAATTTTAATAAAATAAGACAATGGCGAGAATTCTTGTCTGACTATTCGGAACAGACTTGTGTTGCGTTTGCAGAAACAAGACCCCTTCTCTCAAATAAGATAATTTAATTCTGTCTAGTCGTTTCCTTCTCATTCTTAAGTGGGCAACAATTTAATTGCGTTTTAGAATTGAGTGATGATCATATTATTCCATACAACTTTGGCATCTGATATTGGATGCCTATCAGTTAGAAACGCATTGAAATTCCTGTTGATGTCCAGTTACAGAACTTCCTCTTTTACTAAGAGCATATTGATTGTATCTTGAAGAAAATTAATTTAAATAATTGCTAGTAGAGGATTAAGTGTTACAAATTATTACACGTAGATACTTTGTAAACGATATATATTAATATATTTCACAA
>NC_092207.1:48621434-48623135 GCF_043381705.1 Parasteatoda tepidariorum | reverse complement strand
GTTAAGGATATGAAAAAACATTCACAAATGATAATTACGCATGAAATCTTTCTAAAATTATAGATATGATTGAACTGTCAATGCTATCTTAGTCAATCTTTACTTGCCTCCCTTAGAGACAACGTAAAAAGAAGCAGTCCATGGCATTTGAGAACATTTAAAGAAAGCCAAGGTAATCGTAGATTCCACAATTATCCGTATCACTAAGATAATTTGTGATACTCCCGAAGCAATTTAATTCTTTATTCTGTAACAATCAATATATTCTGTACTTTATTCTGTTACAGTAGTACCATGCGAAAAAATCGCTTAGGTGAAAATCAATTTAAAAAACTAAGATTCCCGCATATTCAAAGACATGCAACAAAGGAAATGAGTAAAGATGTCAGAAAAGGATAAAGGATGTCAGGAAGGAAGGAAGGAAAAAATATTAGAAAACAATTCGCATTAATTATGCAGAATTCTTAATTTATGAAATGGGTGGAAGTGTTTTGGGATCATGATTTATCAACAAGTAATTCAAAATAAATGCTAAAAATTTGTAGAATTTAGGATTATTTTTTTTAAAAAAAAGTAATTTTTTTCAGTTTATAACTTTTTTGAAAAGGCAAAAATGAATTGTGAATGCATGATACTCTCAGAGCCAATTTAAGTCTAGATCCACGTCACATTTAGCTCATAAAAAGCTATTATTTTTTTTAGACTCTAAAATATGTTCTTGTGATTTATATACAACTCTTTTCAAGCCTATCAAAATCAAAAATTACTTTAATCTGCTTTTTAAGTTACAAACACTAATTCAAAATTAAGTATTGTTTACACAAATCCTTTCTTCACAAACTTAAGTTTATAAAACTTGTCAAGTATCGTTATTCACTTTAAAAATATTTCATGGCACAAAACTAACTTAAAAGTCGTCTTTTTTTAACCATTTCAAACAAAACATTTTCTATTCCAGTCCCTTAGACTAAGCAAAAGAAAAACAGCGTTCTTTTTTTCCGAGAAGGGTGCTAGATTACAAAAGTTCATGCATAAAACATTTTAAACATTGTAGGCTTTCTAGACTTTTTTTTACAAATCCAGTAACGTTTCAGAACCTTGCAAAGATTTTTAACAGTTTAAAAGAAATAAATATTTTGGTACAGCTACGAAGACTTCGTAAGAAAATTTTATACACTTTATAAAGTTTCAGTTACTTCAACTTTTAAAAAAAAAGGGTCCATTTTTCAAAGGCGTCAAACACAAATGCTGAATACGAAAAACGATTTTACAATCGTTGAAATTTAAATAAATGTTATATACAGTATTTTTGGAAATTTTTAATGAATAAGTAACAATTAAACTACCATAAACTCATGCGAAGATTGAAATAAATTATTTTTAGTTGCATAATAAATCATGTGTACTATTTCGGAGTTTGCTATCGTCTTATGTTATAAATTTAAGTTAATATTAAATATGTATAAGGAAAATCAACACTGAAGTTTTCTACATAGTTTGCAACAAGTCATCAATAAGCATTAAACATAATCAAATTTCTTCAACAAACACATATAACCACGTTTCAACAAAAAACATAATCAAGTTTCTGCAAGGAAGCAAGTATGGATCAAAGAATAACTTTTGTTTGTTTTTTCAACAGTTTATTGGTTTATAAATCCATATTTTTCATCATTACTTCTGGCAGGGAATGTAATTTCT
>NC_092207.1:48502755-48621146 GCF_043381705.1 Parasteatoda tepidariorum | reverse complement strand
TTAACTTGTATAATTTATATATATCAATTTCAAAACATTAGCAACTCGAAATAAGGATCGCTCATCGGGATACTAGTTAATTCTGAAAAAAATCAGATCACTTATTTGCTTTATTATATGGCTTATGAAAGTTGCATCGCTACAAAAGACACTAAAAACTCTTTGTTTTGTGGCGTAACCTCCACTACAAATATTAAATACCAAATCACTAGTATATAAGACATGTTAACTCGATTCTATCTTTAGGTACCTTTTGATAAATGAAGGTTGACATAGTCTATAAGTAAATCCCTTCATTTGACCCCATAAACTGCTCAAAAGAAAAAGAAAAAAAGATCCGGTGAAGTAAATAAAATATCCCGGTAATAAACAATATAGGAAAAAAATGAGCGAAATGCTATAAACAAAAAAATTAAGAAAAAATATAATGAGCAAACATGTTATAAATAAATAAACAGCATGTATCATCTAGTGGTATCCGTTCATCGAATTCTATCACAGATAAAATTCTGGAAGGAGAGTAATGTGGCGTAACTACCACAACAAATATTAAATAACAAATCACTAGTATATAAGACATGTTAACTCGATTCTATATTGAGATATATTGATTTGATAGATGAATATTTAATAGATGAATATTTAATAGATGAAGGTTGACATAGTCTATAAATAAATCCCTTCAGTTTTAATCCCCGATTTTCAGTTGTGGAGCGTTTGCCCTTTTCCGTATGTACGCATACACTATGAACTGTTAGACTTTATATAATCTAAGGTTCTCCTATCAAAAGCCCTTTATCTATGCAAAAATTGAAAATGTTGTTGGAGGAAAAGAGGCGTATGAAGCACGTCGTAGAATTTTTCTGTCAATTGTTAAAGGTTATCAAAATAAAATATTTTGTTTCTTATTTTATTAAATTTTGATTTGACAGCGCAAAAAAAGTTAAGAAAAAGTAAACATAGTAATAAAGGGTTGAATAGAATAATTGTACTATGTTTTTGTCTCACCATGTCTTGCATTTTTATTTTGAAAGAAAATGCATTAATTATTATGCAAAGTTTAAAATACTTAGTAAAAGTAAAAAATTATAATTAATAATTTTAAAAAAATATTCACTGAAACTTTTACGTTTTACAAATAACTGTGATATTCATACCTTAACTGTGATTAAAAAAAATAAAAGAAATAAATGGAGGAAATATACATGAAAAATTCTCTTATGTTCCCTCCCAATTACTTTCTAATTAGCTTACACCAGAAGTCACAAAGGACACCCTCTAATGCTACATAACGAATTGTCTTTCCAAACTTTCACTAAAACACTTAAAATTTCCAAGTTTTTGAAAACTTGAAAGTGAAAGAAAAGAGAGATTCTTAAGAATGTGAATGGATAAATCGTTTTCAAAATAAAAAAAGAAGAGAAGTGAAGGGGTGGATATAATTGGAATATCAATTCTTAGTTCTTGTCTCTAATTAGTTCATCTGTTCTTGTCACACTTACTGAATTTTTCGGCATTAAATGGACATTAGTACCTCAAAAGAAAATTAATTATATGGAATTCTATTTTGTGCCTTCCTTTCTTTTTAATTGGATACCGAAGTGACATTTCAAGTTCTGATGAAAGATAAAAATCGCACTTAACGCAGCTGATATTTATGCAAATGTAATATATTTTTCTAAATTAAGAAAAATAATGGTTGCTAAATAATTTGAAAGGAGTTTAAATTAATTGTTCTTTTGAATTTAGTGGGAAAGGTAATAAGTTTGACTTAGGCTTTTCTCGAACATCCAATTCAATATTAAAATGCAAAATAAAATAAAAAAGTAACTTTAACGTTTAAAGTGTCCTCTGTTGTGCATTTAATTTTTTTCCCCAAATAAGCGGCTTACGTTATTTTTAACGAATGTTTTTTTTTTAAATCTGTCAAGGTTATGGCATAAATTTTCCACGAAAGAGCGAGCGTCAATGTATTTTTTCATTTATCAGAATTTTTCTTTCATGAAAATACAATTTTCAAATTAATTATAGTACTTTATAAGTGGATAGAATTATTTATAAATAATGTTCATTTCAAATTATTCAGGAGAGCGTTATGTTGAAAACATCATAGTCTGTGGGCAACAAAGCGTTTCTGTGTGTTATGTTACAATCTAGGGGAAATTTTGGAGTCTTATAAAGTACCGATTTGGAAATAATACCAAATAATCGTTTGATGTATAAAATGTTATATTTGGGCGTGAAACTTATAACTACATTGCTCAAAACCTTTCAAGTCATCAAAAATGCTAAGTAACTTCACTTATATATTTCACTCATATATATTATCACTGTAACTTCAGTTTATATATTTAATTTTGCAGGAAAAATTAATTTACATAATATTTTATTAACTTAACTTCATATTTCTGAATTATTTATGTTATTTTATTTTTGAAAAATGTGAAATCTTTATATCTTGAATAGATACTTACACATTTTCAGATTTATGCAACGAATATGACAAACATATCTAATTTTCTAATGAGAAGATTAATTGATTTTAAAAACTTCTTTAATCAAAGCTAATTATGTTAATGAGTTTTTTTTTTTTGTTTTTTGTTTTGGTCAATAACGTTTTATCTTGCCTTTGAGCGCATGTTTAAAGTTACTTTGTCAGACATTAAACCGTATTTTTCCTGAATAAACATACATTTCGGGTGTCAAATTTTGATTTTTGACCCTCAAAATATAGGAGCTACAATCTGAAAACCATATTCCGAAAGTTTCCTCAAAAAAGGGTTGAAAGTTTGAACCCTTTAATGTTAATTTTACTTTTTGCTTATTTCGCAATATATCGAGATCTTCTTAAGCAAAGCAAATTAAATTTACCAAAAGTTATAAATTTTGCTTATTCAAATATAATTCCATACAAAAAAATAATTCTTAATAAATGTTTAATGCTTTTTCATTATTTTATTTAATGATAATTGAAAAATTCTTTATTTGGGAAGTATAAAAAATTTTACTATTTTAATGAATGTAATTTTAAATAGCAAAGTTTAAGGAAATTGAATGCAATCGATCAAATAGTTTCTGAATTTTCAAATTTTAAAAATGTTATACATTCAAAATACTGCTGTATAAAATAAAATGTAACAATTGCGAAAACTTTTTCGATTCGGTTAAAATCTCTTTCTTTTCATGACTATTGGGATCATATTTTCTGCAGTTCAACTATTTCCCATATTTTGAGGGTCATGAATCTGAACCCGTCAAAAGAAAAGTGTGTTTATTCAGAAAAAGTGCTTATTTCTGTCTGATTTCTCAGCATAGAATATCACCAGGACAAACAAATTGGCATACTTCAAGTTAGGCTATCAAACTATCAAAATCTAATACATGAATCTAATACATACGAATCAAAAGTTATGCAGGTTGTTCATTTCGTAATTTTGCGCTAGTACATTTGAAAAATGGGATGGAACATTCATTTAAAAACTAAAACGCAACTTGTTTTAATACTTAAGTTTTTAAAAGCTAAAATAATTTCAAATAAAAATACAAACTACTTTAAGAGGATTATTTATTATAAAGGGCAGTAATGTTTGAATTATATTGAATAAATGCTAATTTCATGCTACATGATTTTTCTAAGAAACACGATCTTTTGAGAGAAATCGAAGTAATTAAGTGATCACTTTCTTTTTATAAAGCTCTTTTTAACAATAATTTTTTTGTTTTATTGCAAATCTAGACTTTTAAATCCAAGTATGTCAGGTTTCTTTGGGGACTTTTTCTTTGATGATTGAAGAACGTACAAACTAGATCTGAATAAATAATAAATTTTAAAGCAACTATGTAAATTCATTAACTTTGTAAAAAAAAACGCTCAATTATCATTACAAAATCATAAAAAATGTCGATAAAATGCAAGAATCTTTCTCTTGGGGAATCACTATGCTCAAAGATATTTTACAATGCAATTGCATCCCGTAGTAAACTGATCGTTAAAACACGGTTCTCAGCAGATCACCGAAGACAAGCATCAGTGGCAGCGGTCAGGGTGTGGGTGGGGGACTATGGGAAGGAGGGTGTACGGTATTGGTCCCTGTTAAACTGTACTACTATACAGTGCGCAACTTCGAGCGAAGGTCGCCGGGTTACCAAAGCCTGGTTGCCATTCCCTAAGCAGTCGATCAAAGTTCTGATGGCATGTCTTCGGATCATCCTCAGGGATGCTTTACAGGCCATCGCCAATAGCTCATTATGAAGCTCTAATGCGACATAAATAAATTACAACTACAATGCAATTACATTAAATACAAATAAAGCAAATAAAATAAAATTTAGAAAATAAACCTATAACTAATTAACACGTAGCCTAAAATAGTATTCCAATGTAATTTAGTCAATATCAAATTTAACTTGTATAATTTATGTATATATATAACATGATCTTTTTACTAAATTTATCAGACGAAACCAAAATATAATACAGTAATATTGAATCAAAAACGACTGTAAATTATATATCAATGTAAATTATCTGAACTAAAATTAAAAAATTTTATTATTTAAGAACATTTAACATTTAAGTGATAATACCCATGCATTAAGGAACAAAAAATAAACTACCTCCACTAAAAGCAAAAAAACAAAACATCTAAATGGCTACATTCAAATTTTACACAAAAAAATTTTTGTTTCGCTCAAAAAAATAAACTTATGCTAAAACTTACCATCTTTTTAAATTACTCTCCAATATGAAGATAGAGTTTTCTTAAAAAGTTCAACTATTGCTTTTTTGTCATCACTACAATTTCAGATTCAGAACTTCAAACAAGAATAAGAGTACTTCCTAAAGTTATCGACTTTAAAAAATTCAGAGCAAGCACTTTAGAGAAGTCAAATTTCTCAGTTACAGCTCCAAAACTTTGCCGTAAGCAAGTTTGTCGCCAACAAATACACAATAATAAGTCACAGAAATTCTAAAAATATTGACTTTTGTTTGAATGCAGGAAACGCTCCGTAGAAGGAACTTAAACTCTCTGAACTTAAACTCATACGTGATCAGATTTTTGTTAACAGTTTTAAAATCGTCTGGTATAATAATATTTCCAAACGATTGGTGTTTTATTTTAAGAACAACTTTTATTCAAGTAGAATTTTCATAAACACACACTCTTTCAAACTTTTATACGTATCCTCAATTTTTAACGTATACATGCTCTTTGTCAAGTTTTCGTGCTGTTTTAATAACATTATATCGTTATTTTAATCTTTTTTTTAACATTATCGTTTTACCTAATATCATCGATATTTTAATGCATGTGGAACTCAGTTGTTTCTCGAAAATCGTTGTTTCTCGAGTCTTGCTTAACCCAATGATTTTACAGTACGACGATTTGAATTTTTTTTACTCACAACTTACACTGTAAAAAATTTTATAACAGAAAAATGCACCGGCTCCGGGGGCGTCAGTACTTTTCGCCGTAAAACTTTATGGAACAAGAAACTGATATACCGTATTTTTTACAGTAATATTTATTGTAAAAATCCCAGAATCACTTAATCGCACACTAATTATTACTATAAAATATAGGGTATGAAATTTTACGTTAAAAATGGATTTCATGATAAAATTAATTTTATGGATAAATTAATATTATTAATTATCTATAAAACTTTTATAAGTAATTATTAATAATTATTATAAAATTAATATTACGGTATTTTTGATCCGGAATTTCTTTCTGCAAAAGTCAATTCAAAGACAATTTAATTATTTACAGCAATTTTTAATGTATATGGAGAACAACTTAGACAAATAATTAACAAATAAGTTTTTAAATTATGATACGCTTAAAAAGGATGTAAATAGTTTTAAATTTTACAGTAAAAAATGCTTGATTAAAATACCAACGAAGAAACAAGAAATGAAAATAATGCAATAAATTGTCTGTCAATGATTTAAAAATTCATTTGTTACTAGAATCCGTCAAAAATTTAGATTTTCTAATTTTTCTCTAGTCATTTACTATTCTCATTTAACTTAGAAGTTTTCTTTCGTTGATGCTTTGTTCCTGCCAATAAATGTCGGAATCAGCTGCTCCCTTTTATTTTTTCATATTTATGTCACTCAAAAAACATATTATGCAATTTAATCATTGAATATTATTCATGATAGTCTGACATTTACGTGAAAAACAATTGTCTGAAATAGTTCGTCGAGAAAAATTTCATAGCAAGCTGTAGTAAAAAAATTACTGATCACACAATCTTACACGAAAAACCTTTTTTGACAAACACAATGAAGTTTAATAAAAATAAAATCATCTATTAAATAATGTTATGTGTTTATAACAATTTATAATTATCAGCTTATTTAGTACTTGATTAAAAAACTTATGAGAGCTTTGAAACTTGTCGAATGTTAGTTCCAATATATATATTTTTGAAGCGGATGAAGTTTTTTAATAATGTAATAGATTAACTGGTATTACTTAATGTTGTGATAAAAAATATCTTATAAAAACAAAGATCTATAGAGAGCCAAATTGTACTTCGCTTTCTACTAAATTATCAAAATTAAGGTTTAGCTATAATTATTTAGAAAGTAAATAGGTTATTGTTGATATGTGCATTCCTATAAAGAACAAATTTGCGAAAACGTACTGGTACAAAACTTGATAAGGGCCATCAGATATTTTAAAAAAAATAAGAATAATAAAATTTTAAGAAAATTTAATTGAAATTGACTATTTCTAGTTGCTTGTTCAGGTTGTTCCATTTTTTATTTTATGCACTCTATATTTAAAATAAAATAACTAAAGTTAATTAAAAACACAAAAATTTATTTTTTACAGGAATTCTAAACCCATAGTCTGAGAATGGATAGAAATTATAAATGAATATATGTCTCACTAATCAATCTTCTATTTCAATAGACAATTTTGGATTTAATGAAATATATAAAAACAGCTCTTTAATATTATTCATAATGAATTAAAAGGTAGGTTTTGTAGTATTATAAGGCATAGGTTAACTGCAATAAAAAGTTAAAAGTCTAGTTAAGGATTTAAATTTGTGCAAGCAGAATTACGATTACGCTACACGTTGTTAAAAAATATATTAGATTTAACTTTCATAGAAAATAAAATTATGTTCTTTGAAGGTTTTAAGGAAAAAGCCCTGATACGTTAAAACTATTTGATTTGTTGCTGATTACTTAATTCAATAAAACCTTTTTGAAGTTTAAGCATTTCTACCTTTATTTGTGAAATGCTAGTAGTAAAACAAAACAAAAACATGTTGATTTGTTGCTGATTACTTAATTCAATAAAACCTTTTTGAAGTTTAAGCATTTCTACCTTTATTTGTGAAATGCTAGTAGTAAAACAAAACAAAAACATGTTCTGAAGTAATATAATAAATTTACGTAAGACTTAGCATTGAGAGTTGGCTATTTTAATTCGAGAATTCAATGCATAAAAAATAATAATGAATCTTAATATTACATTGAATATCAAGACATCAAATTGCTAGTGTTCCTTTCTTGAGCGTATTCTCTTGAAATAAAAATAAAAGTTTAGATCGTTGTAAAATATTCTTAATTCTTTTTTAGCTTTACTTATTTATTTAAATATCACTTCATATTGAAAAGTTCAAAAGGGCATTCTTCTAATAGTGAGATCAATAGAAAATATTCAAAGCAAACCTACTCTAAGCTATTCAAAATTGAGAAAAGCTGTTTTTGATAAGAATTCACGTATGTTCTACGTCGTAATCCATCATGTTGGGAATCCACTTTAAAGAAAGACATCAAATAAACCAACGTCTGATATTAAATCCATCAAACTCAAACTTTCCATCCAACAACATGAAATTATTTCACTTCTTTTTTTCATATTTGGTACCATTCAACGGGATTGAGTAGAAAATCATTCAAATAGCTTCTGTTTAAAGAAAATATTCAACTTTTGACAAGAACGTTATTGCATTTTTACGTCATACGTTTATATGAAAGCCCTATATGAAGAGTGAATCAACTTTACTTATTAAAAAAATATAATCAGCCTCACTTACGTAATTCATACAAATCGTACCTGCTTCATTTTAAAACATAAGTGTAATCATTTTAAAACATAAGTGTAATACATTTCAATTTAGTTATTATTAATTAAAATCATTAAATAAATAATGGATAATTGTTAAAAGGCACTTTTTGTGTGGAATTATAATTGGACAAACGCATTTTATACTCATTGCAAAAATTTTTCAATTTTCTTAAAGAATTGTCCAGATATGGTGAAATACTCAAAAAGTAAAATAAACGCTAAAGGGTCGAATCAAACTTTAAACCGCTCTCCTGATCAAACTATTGGGACCATATTTTTTCTAGATTGTGGCTATCTCCTATATTTCGGTCAGAAATCAAAATCAGTAAAAAAGGGTATTTAAATCCAAAAAAAGTACGCTTTGTGTCTGATTTCGTAGTTTAAAATCTAATCTGCACTAGCAAATTAGCATATTTGAGGTATCCCTCTCGAGGTATTTAGATAGAGTCCTAATACATGAAAATCCCGTCATAAGGAATTCCAAATGTATATATGAAAACAAAAATAATTATATTTTTTCCATGCAATAAAAGAAGAATGGATAAAAACATCACACCAAATTCATAGAATTGTGTTGGTTTAAAACAGCACAATATTAGTCTCAATTAAATATGAAACTTTCAAACTTCTGAAAGATATTACAATTTCATGCCATTTTTTTATTTAGAATATCTTTATACATTTATATATAACATTTATATTTATGCATAGTATTTATATATGATATTTACGCATAATACTTATATATAATATTTATATACACCGTAGAGTCATTACATTATGATCACCCTGCTAATAACATGTAGGACCACCTTAAGCCCTCAAAACTGCTAGCACCCGCCGCGCCATTGATTCCACAAAATGCTGATAGGTAGTGTGAGGTATCTGGTACCAAGCGCTCACCAACTGGTCCTGCAATTCCCTCACATTGCGAGGGGATAGCGTGGAAGCACGAATTTGGTTTTCCAAGTTGGACCACAAATGCTCTATTAGATTAAGGTCAGGTGAATTTGGGGGCCAAGACATGACTTGAAAGTCACTGGAATGTTCCTCGAACCTATCCATGACCATTCGATCCCTATGACATGGTGCATTATCCTGCTGGTAAACACCATCCCCCGCAGGAAAAACTGTTGCCATGAATGGGTGAACCTGTTCTGCAGCTATGTTCAAGTAGCTTACAGACGTCAGGGATTGTTCTATGAGGATTATGGATCCTAATGTGCCCCATGAAAATGTTGTTCCTGGGCGAGAAACCATGAAAACCTGGGCGAACCCATTGTTATAGATGGAGGGTGGTCATAATGTAATGACTCTTCGGTGTATATATAATATTTATATATAATATTTATATGTAATATTTATATATAATATTTATATGTAATATTTATATATAATATTTATCTATACTAATTATATATAATAATTATATATAATATTTATCACTTGATGAAATTTTCTTACACATGCCTTATTCTCAAACTTTAAAATAACTAAAACTATGTATGATATCCTTTTCAAATATCAAAATATTTTCATCTTTATTTAGTATTTTATGATTCTTTTATTAGCTTTGTTTCCTTTACATCGATCTCCGTTTCAAAACTAAATATTTAACTTACTCCTTAAGTCAAATGGGCAAAGAGTAGTATTAAATATTTGCGATCAGAGCGGCCTACTTCATAGTTTACTTATCTTACTTTCTCTTCCATTTCTTTAAAGCCTTAAACTTGACTTATTTCTATAAAATATAAAAACTCAAAGACCTCAATTTCGCTTATTTTGGGATATTAAATAATCGAGACTTTGTAATAGAAAACTTTTTGAAAATTTTTACCACGAGCACATTTTGAGCGATTAACACTTTACGAAGAAACAAAAATTACAAGCATTTTTGAATTTCATAATTTAACAAACTTGTTTAAAAAAAGTAATATATCTTTTTAAAATTATATTTTAGAATCCTTTTCCTGTTTAAACTGGATTTTTCAAAATTAAATATAATATTCGAGACTTTGCAAGAGAAAAAAAAATTTTGACCATGAATACATTTAAAACGATAAATAATATTTTATATAGAAAAAAATAAGAACTTCTTTGTATTTCATATTTCAATGGGCCGGTTTCGAAAATGATGCATTTTTCAAAAAAAAAGAACTTTAAATTTAATTGTTTAGGAGAAAATAAGCATTTACAACTAATAATATGGCCAGATGAAAAAATACTAAGAATAGATTCCAAATTGGTTCCAATCAGGGTTCGTTGATTTAAATCAGCTTGATTTAAATCACGATTTAATTCATGATTTAAATCAAATGATTTTTTTTTAAAAAATCATTGATTTAAATCATCTAATTTTTTTTATCTATATATATATCAATTTTAAAAGTTGAAAAACAGTGTTTTAAATTTTTGATACTTTCATTCTTTTCTTAGTATTAAAATTTAATTTAAATAAATTGCTGCATTAATTAATTTTAGTTAACGAAATTACTTTCTTGGTGTGTGTTAAATTCCAACACATTTGAAATTACATTTTTAAAAATCTTTTGATTCTTGAGATTGAAAGTACAGATTAAAGTAAACATTTAATGCTGTCTTAATATAGACTTGCATAGCTGTAGAAAGTAATTAATAAACATGAATTTTTTTCAAAAAATAATACAAATAATGTTAATTAAAATTCTACCTTTTGAATGAAAAAGCGTGAATTAAAATCTACATCATATTTTATTGGTGGAAAATGTATATTTCTGAAGCTTGAGGTTATATTAAAAAGAAATTACCCTAATATGCCAAAAGCAGAAAAAGAAAAAAAAAGGGCTGATGAATTCAGATATTTTTTTCCTAATATAGTGTCATTCTTCCCTTTCAAACTCTTTCAAAGTCTATTTGATGCAGTAGGGTTATTAACTGGTATTTTTTCTCATAATATATTTACAGTATCTTTGACATTATCTGATTTTCTATAAAGGAATTTTGTGAAAAAAAATTCCAATTAAGTACATAGATTTTCTAATTTTTTTTTAGCTTAGCTTATCTATTTTGACATAGAATTAAAAATGAATATAAAAATATATAGATTAAATATTTATTTATTTTTTGATGGATGACTACATTTATAAACACAGTCTGCTACAGTTATTTTGTCATTTTAAAAATCAAGAGAAAAAAAATCACAATTTTAAATTAAAGTTATGGTTTGCTAACTGAAACTTTGTTTTAATAGTTAAAGTACAGGGGTCTGTCGAAGCCAAATTTACTACCGTTTAACGGTAACTTTACAAATTCAACTTTAGGAAAAATGATAGAATAATCACTCAAAATACTTTTTCTTAAAAATTTATTTTTGTGTCTCGTAAGATACGATAAATCCATATTTTTACTATATTTGTGTTGATTTTTTAATATAATTTTTAATTTTCACGAAATAGGTACCTCTCAGAAAAACCCAGACAGATAGACCCCTGAAGTATTCTTCAAAATCTCTATTTCATCTAGTCTTTAAATTTCAATCATGCATTTGTTTCAAAATGGTTGCTATGCATTCAAAGCCATGCATTATAATGAAAAATTATTTTAGTTAGAGCTTCTAAAATGTTGTTACAATATAGTTTTAATATTAAGTTAATTTGATTAAACATTTATAATTTTCTTTAATCATAAATTAAAGTTCTTACAGTGTATTTGAATAAAAATCAAAAAAAATCTGATTTAAATCAAAAAAATCCGATTTAAATCAAAAAAATCTGATTCTTTTGATTTTTCTTAAAAAAATCAAAAAAATTACGAACCCTGGTTCCAATTCAGTAACTCTATAAAACATTTTATCATTCATGTCGTTAGACTTGAATGCTTATACAGAGTGTTCCGTAATAAACACCTTTAATGTTTATTTTTTAGAATCCTTTTCAAAACTGAGGTAAAACCTATATGCACACTAGCCGTCTTAAATTATTATTTAAGAAAAAAGCAAAAACGCTATCAGAATGCAATGAATTGAGATAGAAAACGGCGGGGCTAAAATAATCAAAAACTCCTTTGATTGCGAGAAGAAACAGAAAGAAATTGCAAGATTTCTGTTAGAAACACGTACAAGTTTCATCACATAACTAAACTGGTTTTATTGTTTTTCAATGCGCTTTTCTCATTGGTGATTCGGCTGATTTCGATAGCGTTTTTGTTGATGCCTCGCTTACATTGGTGACTGCAAAATTGCATACTTCTTGCGGGTAATTTTTGAATGTGCATCATTTTTGTATTTCAAAATATATAAAAAGCAGAGCCAGTGCAGAACAACCTGCACATCTTATTCTCTATTCATCCTTTTTGGTTAAATTTAGCCTTTTTTCAAGCGTTTATTCTTACCAACAGCGTACTGTCATCAGTAGGTTGAACCTTCAAAAATATTCACTATTCGAGAAACTATCTGGTTGGCCTGTAAAATGAAGCAACTGACGAGGCATGCATAATGACGCACAAAAACAAAGCAGAAAAAGTTACACACCATAAAACTTGCTTTAAAATAAAATTTATTGAAATAAAATTGCTTACTAATATTTTTCGCTACGATAGCTATTTTATTTTGCACCATTTAAAATCTTGCTAAATTATCTACGTCAAGTCAACAAGTCTATTTCCTAAAAGAGCCATTTTATAACCGTCGTTGAACTGCCGACCTAATTTTGGGTTTACGACTACCAATGCTTAACTCAGTAGCCTTGTAATTTTGAACCCAATTCAGAAGACAAAGGAAATCCTGGATCAAGTATTGGGAGAAATTTGCCTTCGAGGAGGACATCTTGATGGAACTAACCTGCATTTGCGTTACATTGAGAGGAAAACCACGAAAACCTCCCACGGTAAGCCTGATGGTAAGGGTACTCGAACCCATGATCCGTCTACCACCGAGGATATTTTACGTCACGCAGTGATCGGTGCGATCCGGGTGCGGAATTCGTATCGACCTGCCATCTCGAACCCAGTTCACCTCATTGGAAGGCGAACACTCTATTCCCTGAACATCCCGCGACTCCATCCTTATCAGTTTGTGAATATAAAATAATTTTATACACATTCTCAGTGCCCCAAGACTGGCCCGGTTTATCACTAAAAATGTGTTTGCATGTTCAGATAATAAGTAACCAAATGATTTAACTCATATACTTTGGAATATCTTTAAGTGAGACGTAAGTCCATAATTAGTGAAGTCCATAATATGGTACTTTTTAACAATTAACTTTAAAATTTCTGCCTATGATGATCTTTTGACTTAAAAAATAATAACAGTATTTACATTGATTTAAATTAAAAATATGTAAGTGATTAAAAACTTGAAGGGTTAAGTTGCTCTTCTATATCTCAAAAATATTACGAACTGCAAATAAATTTTACTCTGTTTTTTCTGTATTTTTTATAGTTTCATCTCCTTGGGGTACCCTTTTATTTTATGACAAGTTGACTTAACTTACAAAAGCAAATGAAGTTTCATTAAAGGGAAACTCACACACGAAGCTGATTTTCGGTGGAAATTTTCACGAGATTAAATATTTTTCCTACAAAATTTTCAAACTTTCGTTTTAAGTTATTAAAATATACCCACACAATATTCGCTTCATTGCCCAATGTTTTCCAAGACATAAGGATGAAGAAATCCTGTATTTTCCAATTACATATTACGGAGGTGGAATGACTTCAATTATTAAAATATTTAAGGAAAATAGAGACTTATACATCAGAGAAGCAAATTTTCTGCGCGGTCAGGTTCACCTGCTGCATCCCATCAGCCACCGCGGTTTACCATCTCCGTTTCTATGACAACCATCTTTTAATCTAAGTTGCCAGATGTAGGAATGAGATATATTTATTTCTAAGTCCAGTTTAACAAGAGTATTGCGCCTTCGAAAACGAGATCGTTTGTTTAAAGTTAAACGAGAGCTTAAAAGCTTTCTCGAATACGCGATCATTTACCTGATATTCTGGTTTAAAAACATTTTTTTCTCATACGATACATTAGCTCACAGGAAAAAAAAGCTAAACTTCTTCAACGGAAATCGTTAAACTTTATTCACGGTTGAAATAGTTTTGATAATGATCTGAGAGCGACCTCTAACAACATTTTTGGTTGAAACTCAAACATAAATTTCTCAAGAGTCAATGTAACGTAGGTAACATTCACACTTTTCTTTTAGTTAAGTTTACAGAAAAATATATTCACTGAGAACTTTCACACTTTTATCGTAAAATTCTTGCAAAGGTGTAACCAGAGCACATTTTTCTTCATTTCTGTTTAATGTTCTAATATTTTCCAACTTTTTCTCCACAACTGCAGAATAAGTTCTTTTCATTTTCCTACTCCATGTTTCAAAAAACTTATTTCTGAATAATTTAAAATTTGAGATGTAGTTTATTTTTTAGAGTATACGTAATTTAAATCCATGAAATTCAAAGCGTCTTGATATGGAAATTTTTTATTAGTATAAAAATTGAAATATAAATTCGTAAGCACCTAACGTTAATAAATGAATTAAACTAATTATTGAGAACCATGCTTACATTTCTTACATCTTTTCTTAATGAAACATAGTAACGATGATAACTAATAAAAATAGAAAATTGGTGCCAAACGAATATACTGATATATTTTTATTTTAATGATAACACATTTCTATAGTGGAGCATTACTTTTTGTGGTGGAGATTGTTTTACGCAGACAGCTTGTTGCAGAAAGTGCTTTGAAATCAGGGTTTTTACCATAGGGAAGGTGAACCGGGCAGCTAATTTACAATCCAGTGGCCTTTAACAGCTAGCTCTCTTTTTTGGAGATTTTCCTTTTGGCAGTAGTTAGTTCCAATTATAATACAAGATTTAATTTCTTTTAAAATCTCCATTCTAGTGAAAAAGTCAAGAATCACGTTCTTTTTATTAGTATTATTATTTTAAAAAAATGCTAAATAGGGAATTGGGTCATTAAAGGCCGCTGTATTGGAAAATCGCAACTGATGGATCTTCTCTGGGCTGCTTAAACTCATAAATAAATAAATTAAAAGTTCATTATTTCCTTAGTTTAAATCAAATTAATTAAATTATAAAAAGCACGGAATTTTATATAAATTTATGTAATTTAACTATGCATTTTATTGTTACAAGTTTACATACTATCACTTTCGATGGGTACATGCTCCATCTTTAAAATGCTTCATTTGATAAAGACAAATTTATACAAAGTCATATTTTTTAGATTTAATTTGTCAGCTTTTTAAAAAAGAATCAGATTGTTTATTTGTTCTTTTTAAGACGAATTTCAATCGAAATAAAAAAAATTTCATTTATGAAATTACTAAACCAGCAGTTTGTTCAAGAGAGCGATTATTGTAACTTTAGGCATGTATGTAACTTTTTTCTCTGTTTTCGTCTATAGATATGTAACTTCGTTTAAGAAATAACAAATTTTCTAAAACTGAAAGAAATTTAAATATTTTCCGGTTACAATCCTTCCTCAGTTCGTGCAGTATTTACATAACAGAGTGAGAACAGGTTTAAAACTTTAAGAGGTTCAATATTTAAACTGGTTCAATATTTTAAGAGGTTAAATATTTTAACAGGTTTAATATTTTTAACAGGTCCAATATTTTAAGACATTCAAAATTTCAAGAGATTCCATATTTTAAGAGGTTCAATATCTTAAGAGATTCAGCATTTTAAGAGGTGCAATATTTTAAGAGGTTCAAAATCTTAAGAGGTTCAGTATTTTAAGAAGTCTCAATATTTTCAGAGACTCCATATTTGGTTATTGAAATTAAAGTTTAAATTCTCACTAAATATTTCCATATAAAAGAAATTTTCAAGTTTTATTTATTTAATCATAGCAAGAAACGTTAACTGTAGCAAAAATAATACAAATGATGAATAAACAAAATGAATAATTTGCTATGTTTCGAGTCCTATCATTTATTTTTGCCATTTTTTGTCTATTGAAACATTTAAAAGTGCGTAAATAAATTTTAAAAAAAAATCCTTTTAAAATTGCAAATAAAAAGAATTTAAAAGTTTTAAAACAATGGCAAGCAAATAATTTTTATCGAAATAGCGTAAAGAAGAAGTAGAAGTGGATTGATTCTCGCTTTAAAACCGTAAGACACGATATATGAAGTATAAAACTAAGTACATATTGCCATATGTTATTTAAAGATGAAAGAGGAACATTTAAATTCTGTTGAATTAACTTAATTCTATCGTGAAAAGTTCACTTCTAAATAACTAATACCTCTCTCTTTCACCAGTAATTGAAATGAAAAGAGCCTGAGAAAACGAAGTAAACGAATTGCTGAAATCAGAAATTTTAGGCAGTCATTCAAAAGTACAAAATGAAGAATTCTCGCAATTCGTCTCGCTGTTTGCTCGGCATATTATCTGAGTTATACGAGTCCGAACCATTCAAGTTGAATATTGCATCTGAAATATGTTGGAATGTCTTTCTAATATTATGCCTTAAAACTTTCTCTCAAGCAAACTTATCAAATTAAATCACCAAAGTTGAAATCTTAGTTAAATTAGTTTAGAGATTATAATGCGTGCTCTCTTCACATTTTAACTTTCACTTCCTGAAAACTTAAATGCGTACTTCGAAATATTTCTGACGCTGAGAAGATGTAAATGTAAAGAGAATAATTATATTAATAGCGAAATAGTATATAGGAGTAGAGATAAATATATTTATGAAATATGTTTTTCATGCTTCTTTGACTTAAACGACATAAATACGTTGATCAGTTTCTGTTGAATATCGAAGTTCGCATATTTAAATACTTCAGACAGTTTTTTAGACCTTGATAATTTAATCCTGACGCTGTGAAAGTTAAAATGCTTGTATAATAATCTTATTTATAAAGTAAAGTAATAGATGTATATAATTCTTCGTCTTTCTTCCTGAATTAGACTAATAGTTTGTAAAAAAATTTGACAGAAAAAAACCGATAAAGTTAAAAAAAATTCTAGAAAATTCATATGTAGGAGCATGAATTTTTGTCTAGGAGTTCCTGTTTTTAGTTCAAAAACTTTGCGACAGATGGCACGAATCAAAGACTCTAAACACGGATGATTGAAATTGAAGAAAAACAAGAAAAATCCCATCACAATGTTACGAAATCCATCAATGAATGAAAATCACAACACAATATTTTCAAAATGTTTCCATTCAGTCACAAATGAGATATCGTGTACGAAGGCTGAATTTTAAATGCATGAAATCCCAAGGAAAAACGATAGAAAGGACTTTCAACGCCATCTGTCGGAAAACATTTGAATGAATATCATAAACTCTGGAATAAAAAATGTATGTCCTCTCGCGTGAATTTGCCGAAGGAATTGTTTTTTTAACTGAAACAATTTTTTAGTTTCACATTTTAAAAACCATTAGTCTAATTTAGGACACATTGTATGTTTAAAAATTATGTTTTTACTTTTCCGTTGCTTTATATGATATAATTATGTTTGCTAATATACGTTTGTGTTATAGTTCAATTCTAAATGTTACGTTCAAAACATTGTTATTCAACTTAATTTGAAACTAATCTCAGATTAAATAACTAAACTCGAATGAGTGTCATTAGGCTGTGAGTAAACATTCAAGTTATAAAATACGAACTAAAAACATGTGTGTTTTTAAATTTCCTTTATTTATACCTAAGAAAAATAGGAAAATGAGGAAAATATAAGTATAACGTGAACATAAATAAATAATAGTTTGAAAAAGTTTTTTTAAACGTTTCCTCTTAATCTATGAACTAAACTGTCTGAGTGTTTATTCCGTACTATCTGTTACCCGAATACAATGAAATTTGGCCCACTAATAGTTTAAAATACAAGGATATTATAATATTCTACTCCAAACGGTTCATAAGGTGAGTGTGAAAAAAGAATTTTCTCACAGAATCACCATTAAGAATTGTATCGTTTATTAAAAAGATAATAGCTTTAACTACCGATAGCTTATAGCCTTATTTAATCAAAATTTAATTTTACTGCAAAATAATCACTCGTTTATAATAATTATTTTCCCTCTGATCGCGTTTTTTTTTCCTCACTTAAATATCTATTTTTTGACCCCCATTAAGTATGCTTTTTCACTTCCTTTATGACAAAGATTCTAAAAGTAATTAAGTGTGGTCCTTCGGAACATCCTGCATATCAAGAATACTTTTTCACTAGCAACAAGTTGCTTATTAATCTACATTTCATGAGGTAAATCGTTTGTAGTATTAGAATTATGGGGTATATAGTTATATGGTCAACGCATATAGCTGTTTCATAGCTATTGAACCATGATTTTAAAGAAAGGTATAGCTTATATCAATTAAAATTTTAAAAAATCGTTTTCAACAACATATGTGTAAAAAAATATTCTAATTCAGTGAAATATTATCTATAAAAAACAGTTTTGCTTCAAGTTTTACATAGCGTATATTATATCAAAAGTATTTTACTCTAACTGTTAAAGCATTTTCAGATTATTGCTTAATTTTGGTAGAAAATAATGCCTCATTCCTTTACATCAAATGATAAAAAAAATTAAATTTACTTGCTTTTTTTCCCTAGCAGACGACGTGCAAGAAACTGATATTCGATATCGAATTCCACCAAACAGTATTATTGAAGGTTCAATAGATATGAACTCAGAGTTTCGCCCATGTGGACCACCAGAACGACAACAGAATACTTTACTCTACCCTACACATAAAGGAGGTAGAAGTTCAGGAACGCCCAAAGCACTCTCTGATGTGCCAGATAACTTAGAAGAGCCAAATGGTCAAACTCGATGGTATTCTCACAACACAGAAGTTCGTTTCAATTGCATAAGAGGGATCTATGGGGAGAAAACTACGTGGAAAATCGTTTGCGAAGATGGCAATTGGGTTGGTGGTGCATACAAATGTGGTAGGTAAAATAATATATTTTCACATATTTTATAATAAAAATTCGTAAGTTTACTTTTGTTAAACTTTTCAATGCATTTTATTTCATTTTTTTAAGAAAGGAGTTTTATGCTTTCTGTAACTGTGAGAAATTATTATATCACGCGCAGTTATTGTTTATAGTGGATTTACATACGAAGCAGGAAATGGATATTTTGTATTTTGTCTAATCTCCTTAAACTATCAATTCTGAATACTTTATGATCAAATAAAATATTTAGAATATTTCTTTAAAAGCTAGTAACAAACTTTCTCAAAAATATCAGTAATATTTTACTACATTGCGAACAAATGCTTCCCCAAAAGTGGTTGCTGGCATTTGGCTCCATTTTTCTATTCTGAATAATTTTTTGAAATGTGTATCCTTATTATTGTTTCCTCATAAATATCTACTTAATACATTTCCAAAGTTTCGACTAGATGGCACCACAATACACAAACGCATCAACTAGTTAGCAAGGAAATCGTGCTATTTTTCCCTGAAAGGGCGGTTTCACGCAATTTTAAAAGCGTTGCTTATCTTTATATCACCCCAAGTTTTTTAACTAAAATAAGAGAAACATATCAAGAACAAATTATAAAAATCTTGCCACGCAATTTTGTTCGAAAATTTTAAACACCCATCATTTTGAAATGAAGAGAGAAATTGAAAAACGAATGATATATATTGTGCCATGGATGGCAGCTCAATCAGAGGGTATATAATATTTCAAAGACTATTGTGTCGATTCTATAGTTTTATCCCATCCGGGACGCATGAAATTAATGCATATATTCACCAAAAAATTAATTTGTAAATATTTATCTATATCTGAAATGTCCTGTTAAAAATTCATTAAAAAAATAATTAATATATTCACCAAAAATTTCTTTGTAAATATTTATCTATGTCTGAAATATCTTAATTCTAATGCAAATAGCTAAAAATTCATCAAAAAAAATATGTAGTATAATGATATTTTCCCTACTCTGTGGAATAACTCATTGATTATTTTGTTACCTTAATATAAAACATCAAATAGCAAATGTCTTCCTTGCAGAAAATGAGCCGGAGCCTCCCCCAGACGAGGATCGCCGTAACAAATCATGTGTCTTCCTTAATACGGAACCAAACCTTGTTGCCTTCTTGGGTGATGAACTGATTGAGGATGAAGAGACTGAACATCCTCCCCATACAGAGCTTGTTTTTCGTTGCAAGGACATTGGAAAGTACAGCTTGATAGGCAGTGTCAGAAGAAGATGTATCCATGGAGATTGGGATGGTGTCAAACCCTCCTGTTATGGACTCTCTCAAGAGAATGATTATGCTTGTGAGTGCACTAATGAGAACATTGCTTATGATAGCTCTTGCTCTTTTTTTAAAGTGATACATTTTATATAGGGTAAAAAGAACCAGTTTGGCAAACTCAAGCTGCAAGAAAATTGCCAAGGCTTGTTCTTGGTAATTCTTACCATGTTTCAGGCTTTATGGGATCACCAAAAATCTCTGTAATTTTTACCGAAGAGCTTTGGTAATGATTTTATTAAAATTTACAATAAAATATAATTTTTTAATAAGCGATACAATTTGGAAAATGAGGTAAAATTTGGAAATTTCCTCATGATATGTCAAAGGGCATGGCATACAAACTATTTGTTCAGTTAAATTCACTTTTTAGTTTTGTATTTTCTACTAAATGCGTGATAATAAAAACTACAATTTCGAAAATCAGAATTTTCGGTTAACCGTTATCGTATGAGAGCGAAAATGTCGAAATTAATGGTTCAAATATCGTTTAGTTTTGTTTTTATTACCAACATTATTTTTTTGGTCATAAATGTCATCCCCATACAGTACGGTAATTTTACCAAAAAAAAAATTCTCTGTGCACGAACACAAAAAATTATGTTAGCTATTGTACAAGGTTCGAAAAAAATTCCACTTTAGCTATAAAATTACTTGCACTTGAAACTTAACGAAACCAATAAAATACTCCCGCTATTATTAATTAACTACTTGAGTTGGGAAAACGTGTCACGCATATCAAAATCATCTTTCACAAAATCAGCAACATGCCATAAATGCCGGCAGACAAAAAAAAGGGGCATCCGTAGTTCATAACTCAAAATGAATGGGTTAGACTCCTCTTGTCGCCTAACTAACCGTGGGAGGTTTTTGTAATTTTCTTCTCCGTGTGACACAAATGTGGGTTAGTTCCATCAAAAAGTCCTCCACGAAGGCAAATTTCTCCCCATATTTAATTTAGGAGTTCTCTTGTCTTCTGGATTGTGCTTCAAGTTACAAGGTTTAGAAAATTACCCCATTGCAAGAGTTGAACATCAGTAATAGTGAACTCCGAATTGCGTCTGCTGTTTAACGACGGTTAAAAAATTATTAAATATTCTTCTTCAGGAGCGCAACAGCCCTTTGCAGGCCTTGGCTGCCTCAACAGCTTATTAAATATTATTGAAATTAAAATATGCTTCTAATGTATTATCTAACCTGTGTAAATTAATAAGCATAATTAAATTAGAATATGGAGATACCCAAGCCAGATGCTAAATTATATCACGTGACGATTATCATTCAATCAATTGCTTTAATATTGTGGTTGTTAGTGGCAACCAGATGGTTATGCTATTTAACATTGGAATGAAGCGTATTCCCATTAGTCGCTATTGGTTAATAGTATTCTAATTGATCATTGATAAATTTTCAGTAGACATGTAAGTGAAGTGAGGCTACCATAGACATCTCTATGGCACGATATCTTTATACAACTGTTTAATACTACTATTTAATTATATTAGAGTTACAATATTAAACGAAAACTAGTTGGTGATTAAATAATTCGTTTCACTAGGATTATATTTTATTTTACTATCCGGCATTAAGCATCCCACCCGATTCTGAGTTTACAATTATTAATGTTCACTCCGTAGTCTGTATGTTTGGACCCAACGCAGAAAGCAAGGGAACACCTGGATCAAGTATCGAGACAAACTAGCTCTCGCGGAGGAATTTTTGAAGGAACTAATCCACATTTGCGTTACATGGCGAAGAAAACAAAGAAACCCATCCACGGTATCAAGAGAGTTCTAACCCATGATCCTTATACCACTGAGGATATTTTACGTAAGCTCTGTGTTCGGTGTGAACCGGAAGCAGAATTCGTATCAGCAAGTCACCGCAGGGATTCGAACCTGTGCCACCTCAGTGAGAGAAATGCTCTAGCTCTTGAGGCACCATGGCTTATGCTCCTTTGATTGTAAATATTTAAATTAATTTCCAGTCGTTTCAATTTTTCTCTTCGTTAATTATGATTTTTCAATTTTGGATAAAATCAGTAATACATTTAAAAAACAGCAAAATTAAAGATCAAAAGATTTTTCTCGAATGATTTAACTATCACGCATGAAAAAGTGTCAGCCAGCATTTCCATACATAAAAAGAGTATCACTTATAAAATAAAATGCAGTATAATCTCTAAATTAATAGTTAATCATCTTAAAAAGAAAAAAGGAACAATTTTATTATAGAAATCTAATCTTAGAACAAAAACTAAAGGATATTTTGATAAAAAGAAAACTAATATTTTAAGTACATTTGAGTCAGATCGTCTGGAACTGCAGAAGACACACGCTTAAATTACCTTCATTAACGAAAATGGCACTAAAATGAACTATCAAAGAGTAGCCGAAACTATTCCATTCCATTCTTCAGAAAATCACTTTTAGCCGATAAAAAAAAAATAAAGATAGTTAAAATGTCGAATTCTTTTGTGAAAGAGTTCCTTTTGGGAAAAGTTAATTGCCTATTATCAGTGGAAGACTGAATAAAGAGACCCACAACTCTTGATGATGGGATGAACTTTCAAAGATTAAAAAATTTTCTATTTCATTTTTGGATGATAGGTTACCTCCTTTGTTTCGTTACTTTTAATAACATTTAAATGAATAGTAACTGGTTCAGCTTTTAAAAAAATTCTGTTCTTATTTTCATGGATGATGTTTAGTGTGGCGCTAATGTCAAAGTGTTCACTTTTCAAAACGCGATGTTATTTTTATGACATTCATTTATCTTATCCATTATTAGCTATTTGTTGCTTATTGCATACATTTTATTTTTCACGTGTTTATTGACTTACAATCGCATGGTCGTATGCAAGAGGGTAAAATCTTGGCTACTTTTCAACAAGCTACACGGAAAAAAAAATTCTGGTAAAATTACCGTACTGTTTGGTAATGACTTTTCCGGTACAAAAAACCATAATTCTAGTTAATAAAAGCAATATATGCTGTATTAATTCTTTCATTTATAATTTTTTCCGTTCATATGGTAACTGTTTACCGGAAAATATGGTTTTCAAACTTATAAATCTTATTACTTCACAAAAATTACAATACTGAGATGCAAATTTAGCAGAATCAATCCTTTTCCCTCTAAGATATCATGATAAAATTACCAAATTTTACCACGTTTACCAAACTTTATCACATATTATAAAACCATATTTCATTGTTAATTTTACCAAAATTGATACAAAATCACTTCGGTGAAAATTACTCAGATTTTGATGTTCCCATAGAGCCAGAAACACTTGAAACGTTACCATATTCTGGTAGTTTTAACCATACTCTTTTACTCATCGCAGAGCACGTGTATACGAGAGGACAATGCATGCTTTAATTATTTCCTTAGAAAAAGAATTTATTGTCATTTAATAACCAAATAGAATTTATAGTTAATAAACATTTTGACTGTTTTTCGACTAGATAGAATGCTCAGTTTTCAACTGAAACTATGTTTTCGGAATGGATTACACTTGTTTCTTCAATTCTATTGGCAAAGTTTAGTGTCAAGAGAAATTTTGACTATTTTCCAGCATAAACAATCTAACAGACACAAAACTAAAAAGAAAGAAAAATTAAATTAACTACAAATTTTTAATTACCGCGTTCTTCAAGTAGATTTAAAAAGAGAAAATAATTTCATTTTTGTCACAGCTGAAACGAAATGCGTCGTGAGATTTTCACAATTAACTTATATCACCTACTAAAATTCCACACGCGTTTTTTCCCCTTTTTTTTTACTTTATTTTTTTTTTTTTAGTGAGGAGGGACAAAGAAATACCTATTAAGAAAAAATCATTTTCTCCTCTTCCAACTACTACTTGAAAACCGTGTTTTCCTTCTCTTTATTTTTATATTTTTCTATCTCTAATTAATTTTTCATCAACCTTTTTTCAGAGAAACTCTTCAAAACGCGGATTTATACCGAAATGTTGGTAAACCTAAATACAGAAAAATTAAATAAATAATAAAGATTTTGAGTTGTTGGAATTTCTCAGTAGTCAGAATTTTTAAAAATATCTACAGTCAAACCCCGCTATAGTGTACCTTCAAGGGACCGAAATTTCGGTTCACTATAACCGGGAGTTCACTATATCCTCTCCGCAAACAATTTTAACTAAAGATTCCGAACTCCTTTTTATTATACATTATTTAAATAAATGACCAATAATGACTGAAAAATAATACGTAGTTGCAAAAAATGTGTCAACTTGCTTTTATTTTTTATTACTCTTCGTCTTGTGTACAAAAAAAAAATTTGTAATCTTTGACTGATGCAGGGATAATTTGTCCATACATCTACCTGGGTGGGCCTTTGTTTAGGGATGTAAAAGTGAGATAAAAGAGGCAAACAAGAAAAAATGCTTAATAGATGGTTTCAAATATCAGTATAAGTATTTATTGGGAAGCAGACATTTCAAAATTATTTTTAAAAAATCAGTCGAAGACAGAAAAAAGTTCATAATATCCAACTTCCTCACTTTTTTTAGTTCACTATATCCGCAAAAACTAGCATTATACGTGTATAGCAAGGCTCGGGACCGAACATTTCGTTCACTATATCCGGGAGTTCACTATAAACCGTGTTCACTATAGCGGAATTTGACTGTATTATAGTTTCGGACAATTTTAAAGTTATGCATTTTCCTAGAATCCGATTCTATGTCACATTGTCAGGGGGCTCTTAAGTCAGGGGGTCACATTGTCAGGGAGCCGATCGAACTCAACTGTCGGAAGGTTTCAGATGAAATGGGAAACTCTTTATTTAATATTCACAAACTGATAAGGATGGAGCCGTGTCGGCTCAGGGAATACAGAGTTCGCCTTCCTATGAGGTGAAACGAGTTGGAATCCCAGCGATGGCTGGTCGATATGAATTCCGCACCCAGCTCGCACTAACCACAGTGCTGACGCAAAATATCCTCAGTGGAAGGCGAATCATAGGTTAGAATTCCCTTGCCGTCAGGCTAACCGTGGGAGGTTTTCGAGGTTTTCTTCTCCGTGTCACACAAATGCGGGTTAGTTAAATTGAAAATTCCTCCACGTAGACAAATTTCTCACAATATTTGATCCAGGAATTCCTTTGTGTTCTGGATTGGTTCAAAAGGACAAGGCTACGGAGTTGAACGTTAGTAGCCGTAAACCCGAAATCGAGTTCTGTTCAACGACGGTTATTAAATAAAATAAAACCGATAAGGATATTTACTTTTATCAGCAGATCTTTCGATAGATGTAAAATACAAAGCCGTCACCCCCCACCACACTTTGAGATATAAACTGTGCAGTATTTATGCTCTCTTTTAATTTTTTTGACGAAATTATACCAATTAAGATCTGTAATCGGCTGTTTTTAATAAGTAGTTAAATAGATATAGATTTTTATATTTTGAAATTTTAGGTAAATATCTTTGTTTTTCTGCAATTTACATTTTACTAATTTTTTAACAGAATCCAAATCAATTTAAACGGTAATAAAATTAAATTTTATGAAGTTTTTACAGGTTCTATAGTTTTGAGGAAACATCCCTAAGAGTTTTAAAAACTATCTAGAGTTATTACATTTTATCTTATAACACGATCTCTTTATTTACCACTTTTTTTAAAGATATACTACTGAAGATACTAAATTATCAACAAAACAAAAAAATATCTTGGAAATGAAAATCAAATATATAACTTAATATCCAAGATGGCGAAGGTAAAAGCCTATTTAGCGTACCAACCTATAGTACTGAGAATGAGTGTTTTTATAACAGCATTAAACGTGAATTGAAAATTGAACCAACCTACCTAATATAAATATATATCTCTTATAGTTTTTAAAATTAAAACATAATTAGAATCATTATTTGATGATGAAGTAGTTTGTATCGAAATAGAAGATATTTATATTTGAATGAATGAATGAAAGCATAAATTAATTACACAAGCACCAAAACATGGAATGGGATTACACGATAAAAGCGTTATTTATTATTAAGCATATGATTGATATTACGACGTTTAATTGTCGTTGCCAGTCATTGAAAGAGATGAACAAATTCAATCTGAAAATAAAAAAGTAAGCAAATAAATTAATGCCGAAAACAGAACCTAAAAAAATAATAAAATACAGACTAGCGTAATCGTTTAATAAATGCAGTAGAACATGACATATGTGTAACGCAATAACACAATAAGCTCAGCTGTCAAAGTATGCGGGGCTTACAGTGGATTAATTGATATCACGGAACTTTATAATAAGGTAGAAACAACTAACAAAAATTATAAATTAATGAGTTATGATAAAATGACCAACCTTAATCATTAAATGAAAGATAATATTAAAGCTTTCCAATTGTGTGACTAAATAAAATTGATTAAATCACTCACAATAAATATTGGAATACAAATTATACCATTTTAGGTCACAACAATATTCTTTTTATTCTATTTTGTAGCAGAATCATTCCATAAATTTTCTTACGTATAGATACAGCACAAAAAAAATTAGGAAAATATCATAATACAGCACAAAACAATTAATTAGCGATTTATGTCGGTTTTTAGAAAAATGGGTGAAGAAGGGAAAAGTTTAAATTTTCATAAAAGTGTCAGTTTTGCGTAATAAAATGGTAGAAAAATAAGAGAAAGATTGAATAAATGCAATTTTTAGAAATAGATATTAGCAACATTTAACTTACTGCAACAATTGCTACTCATTTATATATTTTTTGAAAAAAAATTAATACTTAGATTAAAGGATTCAGTATTAATACTTTAAATATAAAGAAGGGGCCGGGATAGTTTGGGAGAATAGGAGTTCGAATCCAGCCGCCCGAAGACTCTCCGTGATGTAAATGGTGACTGATGCACGTTAAATTTGTCGGGTCACAAAGTCCTCCATGTTTCCATAGAAAATGTACATCTCTAGGCGTACTGAAATGGAGATTGATCGTTCTCTGGCTCAGGTCGAAATTATGATCTGTGGATAAATGAATGAATGTGTGAATGGGTCCGCCCTATAAAACGGGTGTGGTAGAAGTCGAATTATTGGCCATAGATGGCGCCACTGGAAAACAAGAACAATCGCACCCCCTCTGCCTTAATGGCGGAAGGCAATAACAACAACAAATATAAAAGAATGCTAGAAGAAAAAAAAATTCTTCGATACAGAACAAAATCTTCATTTAGAAGGAAGAGGGAAGGTCAGAGAGCACTCATAAGAGTCGATGCTAGAAAAAGAAGTGGCGCAGAAAGTAAAAAGGTCCAATAAATTAAAATTCCGAGAACAAACAGACGATATTCAATTAAGTTTTAAGAAGTAGAAAGTTTAAGAAACTGAGGCATAAGAGTTGTTAAGTGAACCCTCAGAACAAATGAATAAAGAGAAATTATCTCCTTCCATCCGCGGTGTCATGAAAAAAGTCGTAAACGTTGATTTCAAATGACATACTCTTTCAAAAAAAAGAGCATAGAGAGGCGTTTACACCCACAGAACACTTAAAACTAGACAGACGGTTCAATGACTCCTGATAGCTAAAAAGAAGATAAAAAGTTAAAATTCTTTTCCAAAAAAGAAGTAAAATTCAGAAAGACAAAAATAATATTCATTATACTTTACTTTTAAATTTAAAAAAATCATTTGAAAATCATGCATAGAAACTGTCATGTAATTAAGAGTAAATAAAAGGCTTAAAAAATAATTGGATGAAAAGATTTAGATAAAGGAGTAATTGTAAAATTTCAGTGTAATTGGGACAATATTATTAAATTAAATACCTTGAAAAATATTTTTTAAATCAAAACAAATGTTTGATCAATGAAGTAGACACATAAAAATAGATGTTTTCATTAACAGACGTTTTTTTTAATAAAAAAATCTATTTGCTTTAATATTATAATTTTTTCTTGTGGTTTTGGAATATTTTATCGATCTGCATAAAAATTTTATGTAGGGATCAATTAGAAAAATAGTATTATTTAAACTAGTTTAATATGTTTTTATTTGAAAGATCCGATTTGATGCCAGTTTAAGGTTGTAGTAAATTGGCATACAGTTTTCTCTTTTCGTCAATAAGTTTTTGTTTTTCACGGCTTTTTATCGAATAAAAAAACTGCGTGGTTCTGTCTGCTCAGATATGAGAAATTCTTAATTTTATCACAAAATTAATCTCCAAAATCTTTTTTATTTTTTTATTTCACAAAGTTCTTCACTAACGTCGACTTTTCGATGAAATACTTAAAACTGAGCATCCATATTTCTTTATTTCACTGAATTTAGAAAAATTCAAGGACACAAATTTAAAAGAAAAATTTGCATTAAAAAGTTTCATTACGAGTAAGTAAATAAACTATTACCGTTGCAAATGTAGGAATATCACTCTTAATAATATATATTATACATGAGGTCTTACAAAAGTTTAACTAATGATACTATCTTTGAATATTTAGTGGAAAAGCCGCCAACTATTCTGTTTAGACATCAACTCGGTCCTATAGCTCAAAGCAATGAAGGGAAACTTATTGTCTATCCTGGAACTATTCTTCACCTGGAATGTTTATGGATCAGAAAGTATGGTATTCCACACTGGCAAGTTAGTCACTCTTACAGGAAATATCCAGAAGGTAAGGAATAAAATCTAAAATTTCTGCACTGAAATTCCCATTAGTGTTTGAGTAATAATAGCATTTTTATCTCAAAAAATAATATATTCATGGTTTAATACATTGTGCTATATATATATACATAGTGCTATTCTATAGTGTGTATAATGCTATAGTGTATAATATATACATAGTGCTATGCATAGTTTAATTCCTTTTGTGACATACTTCTATAATATTTCGAAGGAAAAAAAAGTATTTTTTAAATATTTTAGCTTTGAATAACATAGTTTAATTCTACTTGTGGAGCATTTCTATGATATTTTAAAAAAATAAAGCATTATTGGAACATTTTAACTTTGAATAACATAGTTTAATTCTACTTGTGGAGCATTTCTATGATATTTCGAGTGACATACTTCTATAATTCGAAAATATATACTTCTATATATATTTTCGAAGGAAAAAAAGTATTTTTTTAAATATTTTAGCTTTGAATAACATAATTTAATTCTACTTGTGGAGCATTTCTGTGATATTTCAAAGCATTTTTGAAGCATTTTAACTTTGAATAACATAGTTTAATTCTACTTGTGGAGCATTTCTATGATATTTCAAAAAGCAATAAAGCATTTTTGAAACATTTTAACTTTGAATAACATAGTTTAATTCTACTTATGGAGCATTTCTTTGATATTTCAAAAATCAATAAAACATTTTTGAAAAATTTTTACTTACAAATGTAGTTTTTTTTAAACTGAAGCAAAAATAACAGAAAAAGAAATCTTGATAACGTATTTTGAAAACTTTTTTTGCGTACCTAATTTGTTGTCATGTTTAGCATGTCATGTAAGATGTCATGTAATGATATTATGAGAGTGCTAAAAATTATCCAAAATTTAAAAGTCAATTAAAGAAAAATGAATAGAGACTTAAATGTGCAGTTTGCAACGTTTTGAAACATTGCATTAGATAACCATATTGAATTAGATTTTGCGTTAGATAACCAACAAATTACTTTCATCAATAATAAAAATTAGCTTAATTTTATTATTGGTGATGGCATTGTTAACTATGAAAAATTCCAAAAAATGATTTCAAAATAGATGCTATTTTGCGAAAACAATGTGGTACAGTCTGCGAACAAAATTAACATTTACAAGCTCAAATATCTTTAAAGGTGAAATGGCCTGACATGCTGTATAAAATAATGTTTGAAAATTTTTTCTAGACTACAGAGCCACTTTTTGACAAACTTTGTGATTAATTCTGAAACATAGGGAGAAAAATTGACTGGTTTCTTAAGCAGAATAAAGCAGCTTAAAGAACCTTTCTATTTCCTTCTGTTTTTCTTTAATTGATTTATAAAATCATCTGACATTGCTGAGAAGCCCAAGAAGAAAGTTGTGGTGACATCCATCCGTTTTTAAATTAAGACGTCTTTTTTTTTAATTCGCGGAGCAGATTTAACCGTTACTATATCATGTAATTTTGTTTAGTCTCTACATATTTAAAAAACTAAACTAATTTAAAATGGGAATTATATCAATTTATTTTTATGCATTTTTCCTAAAAATAATATTCTTCACAGAAATATCGAAGATTATGCGTCTTCGATCATTTCTAACTTATTATACTATTAACTTATTAGACTTAGTTTCTAACTTATTAGACTAATAACTAACTTTAGTATTACATATGTAAACTAACTATAACTATTCTAACACTTTTGTACAAAGTCTGCGAATGTGAAAAATGTATTTAAGTTTCTAGAATACTTTCGGTTACTCCGTCTTCAGAGAAATCAAGTTGATTACCAATGATGGTTCAGTTTTCGTTGCGCCTAATTAGAACTCAGCTAGGGAGGGGAATTTCATAACTAACCAATTAGTTGATAATCCACTTGAGAAAACTCTCAAGACGTTAGCTTACCCAGACAATTTTGGTATCAAAGACTTGCAATTCAATATTATTAACGCTATTTATAGAAAACATTAATTAATTAAAATGCCTTAAGTCAAGAATGTATGTACATATTATGAGAAGCTGTAGATGGTAAGAGATTTTGGAATTCATGCATTGCAGGTTATATGATTCGATTATTTACAGTTAAATTTTTATGCCATTATTTTTCCACAAAGATTTAACGAGGTTTTTTGTTTTTTCTTTTTATGAAATATTTTAGATAGTGTCTTGAATAGTTGTTCAATAGTTTCATAGTAAACTATCTTCAATTCTAATTATTTCCGGTTAAAGAATTTGAATTCATAAAAATAATTTTATTTTTCAAAAATAAAAATTGGCTCACGTTTCTAAAAAAGATGTTTTTATCACCACGCTCAGCTGCTTATGCAACCCTTACACACATGCAGCCGCTTGCACACGCGACGCTCAGCTGAAACGAAACCATTTTTTTAGTCTTTGGTGTGATTCTTTGTCTGCAGTCTAGAGAAAAGTCTTTGGTGTGATTTGTTAAGTTTTTCATATTAAACACGATCATTATTTTCAACTTTCCACGTAGTTTTTGCGATTTCGTCATTTTAAATAACTTTTGTTCAGTTTTCATTTATAAATTGCAGCACTACCTGCAAACCAAAATGCACAGACGTGTAATTCAAATTTTGTTATTTTTCTGGAAAATCCAGACGTGCAATAAAAATTGAGATTATAATTTAAGATTTTAAAATTACCCAAACCCAGGGGTTGAGATTGAGGGTCAAACCTGGCAACATGGAATGCATTCCTTAAAAATATTTCGCATGTGTGATTTTAATTTATGATCCAATACCTGTTTCACGAAAACTTTCCATATGTTATGGATAAAGTCTCTAAGCTGTCATTGTAAGGGATTGGAGTTCAAACTGCAATGGTTGCTTGAAGCTTACGCAACTTCAGATTGGTGAGTACCAGCTGGCGTGGGAAACGATGGGGGAAATTGTGCTCAATGAAAACCACGTTGCCAGGCTGTGGCCAGCTTGAAGAGCCTTAACCTCCACCATTTCCTCCAGCCAAACAATTGGTTGTTGCTGGAGTGCTTTTTATTATACATTGATAATACTGTGTGGTATTTCTTTATATTTAAAAAAAAACATTCGTAATTCTACTTTCTTTAATGTCTATCCTTTTCTTTCAGGGTGGACGAACGAGGCAGGGCGTGATCCTCAACTGGAGTACCGACTGTCCATTTATCATGCCCAGAAGGACGATTCGGGACGCTTTACTTGCATAACTCCCATGGGCCATAGACACTCAGTGGATATCGTAGTAGCTGGTACTGTTCTATGCATTTTTAACTAAAATATACTAATTCACCATTTCAACTTGTGCTTGAACCTAAAATTATAGATAAGTCCCAAGATGATGTGAAATTTTAATGTTATACCTGTATAGGGTGTCCTATCAAAACCACCCTAATTCTACGCAGCCAGGGCCCTTGGTTTTAAATGCATTAAAAAAATGTCTGAAAACTGTACCTCTCGGAAACATAATTTTTACAAAAAAGTCAGAATAAAGTATAATATCATCGGATGGTGAAAGGGGAAAATACTTTATTAGCAACATAAACATCGCTACTTACATATGCGATTGCATTTGGCCTCGAAATGATGATTTGATGGACAAGAAAAGGCGTACTTTATAAGCATCACCATTACCTTGACCATATAAGATCATTATAAAACAAACTAATATTCATACAGACAATATAAGATCTGTCACAAGTTAATGGCGCAATAATACACATAGTATTCAACAGAATACATTTATTGCCATACGAAGATAACCGTAGATAATGGATGCAGCTCTTCAATATAATTCGAAATGCCAATTGAAAAATGATTTGCAATAGTGGTTTGTGAGTATTTAAATACTTTGTTAGATGATTGCCAGCAAGAATTTTCCCTTTGCTGCTTCCTTCCGTAAACAAATTCTAATAATTTTGCTGATTTATTTCTTCTTTTGAAATTTTACACTGGTGCGATTGAGCACTATTCCTCGTCATGCCGTAATTTAAAGCTAAGATTTATAGCATTCTCAATTGCTTCTTTTATTTTACTCTACCGAAATTCATTCAACGTTTTATTTTAAAAAAAGTTTTCTTTTTAGTTTCTATATTTTCTTTTCTGAAAAATCAAAACTGTAATAATATTTCAGTAAGAAAATATAATTTATTTTAATTAATAATTAATTTATTTTATAATATTTCTGTCTTTAAATTTCAGCCGTGCATTGCCCTGAATTTCCTCAAACTCCTGGTCTCCATGTGAGCAATCCAAGTACACAGCTGGACACCAAAGTCGTTTTTTCATGTCGAGATGGACAAACACTGATAGGAATGGATCAAGCAACTTGCTTGCCCTCTGGTAACTGGTCAGCGGATGAACCAATTTGTCAAGGTAACTATAACAAGGACATCAAAACCACGCAAGCTAAGCACATGCTCGTATTTATTTGGATATCTTTTTATTCTGAACTTGTGATGAAACCTATGAGATTTAGATTCCAATTTCAATTCACGTGTTCTCAACCTTTATTCAGACTAAGTGTATCTTTGTGATTTGAAAGCATTAATATACCTCCAGATATTTCAACTTTTAATTTTTCACTTAGTCCACTTTTCATTAGATTCTTCTAATCCACACTATGAATTACATAAACAAGTTTTAATTATTGTTGACTTTCTCTAACAGATCAAGTTTTTAAAAAAAAGACATCCGCCGTCACAAAAGATGAGATGTGGATAATATTTTTCAATTGTATCTCAGAATAACTTCGTCTAACAAATGTTTCGTAGCAACAGTTTTATAACTGATTGCAGTTGAGCAAATTTAATTTTGATAATTCGTCTGAACTTGCTCTTTGATATTCGGATAAAAGGCGTACGAGAGAAAAAGTGGATAAGCTAATTCATTGGATAATCCATAAAGTAACCCAAAAAAATATTTAAAAATACGAAAATATTTTCTGGGAAATTTTTTAGATTCTTATGGATTATTATTTACAATAACGATCCCCTACTGACAGAAAAATAATTTTACTTCCTTCTTATTAACCTACGGAGAGTTAATTTTTATCAGTGACTAATAAATATTTTTGAGTAATTTTTGTTTCATTTTATTCATTGAAATGCGGTCTATTGAACTCAATTAACAAATTTCAAATTTTAAGGTTATACGATTTTCCAAAACTTCTATTTCGAATCGAATTTACAATCTTAAAATTTAAAATTCAGTAATTAAGTTCGATAGGGCATACTTCAAAAAATAAAATGAAATAAAAATTATTTACAAATATTAATTAGTTACTGAAAAAATAAGGAAATTCTAGATGTATATTTCTGTTTGGAGGAATATGGAGGAAGTAAAATATTTTTTTCCGTCAGAAGAATAATTACTTAAAGCCCTGAATACGAGATCAAGTTATGGCACGCCTTATGATATCTTAATTATGATTATAACATCTCAAATAGGTTATGATATCTTAAATGAGGAAAAAATTTGCCATAACCGTTAGTTTATTGAAATACACACATTATTCTTTTATGAAATACAACATAGCAATTCAAATTTTCGATATAGACATTTCTTTAAAACTAAAAAGGCATAATTCCACATAAGCAAACAAAACAATGAGCAATTAAAAATAAAACGGGACCATTTCTTTTAGTATTTTCTCATAACAAAATAATGTTATATTTTATCGTACTTAGTATCATTTGGAGTTCACTTATATCTCCCAATTTTATGTAACCACATTTTCCGCCGTTCTTTACTGCTATTCCCAACAGGTAAGAGACATAATTTAAAGCCTAATTTTGACCTATTAGAACACCCAAATGAGCAAAAACTTGTCATAAGTTTAAAAATATGAAACAAATGAAATAAAAATAAAAGCGAAAATAGAAATAACAGATCGAGTGCAATACTTTACCATTCGAACTAGTCAACAAAATGGCGACAGTTTACCCTAGTGATCGGTGACATCCAATCAAAATCGAAAGCGGCTAAAAAGTCATAAGGGAAAGAGTGAAGCTACTGTTGATAATCTATGGCTTTAGAATTTTTAACATACTTAAATGCGAATTTTCTTCGCAAATTAAGTATTTCATTTTTTTTACAACTGATGTACCTATATGTTTAATTTATATGTTCATTTTTTTATAAATGTATATGTGTGCCATCTGTTTTTTCCTTCACTTTTAAATACCTTTTTATGACTTGCAATTGAGGTTTCTGCAATAATTTTTGTAGCAAAGTTATGCATTGTCCCCCTCTTCAAATAGTGAGAAATTATGTCTGCAATGTGGATTGAGCTGTGCCATGGATTACTGGCTTCTTTGTCTTATCCTTTCGTTTTTCCTGACTTTCCTCGAATTTTAAACCTTATGATATTTCAATGGATTCATTAAATCCATCTAATAAGGTTACCCTCGCCGAAATTTCTGCACCATTTACAGATTATTTAAAAAAGGAAGAAATAAATACGGTTGATAATTAAGAGTTAACTGTATTTTATAGCAAAAAAATTTAAATTGGAAATCTATTTTAAAGTATGCATAGTGACAATATTATTTTTGTCTGAAATATTATTTTAAAAAAGACTCTTGCTTCATTGCAAATATTTTTGGGACGAATAGATTCTTCCTTGTAAATAAAGTAACTTTTTTTTCTTAACTTTCAGTCACAGGTTGTCCAGATTTAACAAACGTAACTAAGGAAAATCTTACAATAAATGTAACTGGAAATACAATCGGATCAAGAGCAAAGTTTTCATGTCCAGTTGGCTATGGTCTTAGAGGGAATGACACAATTCAATGTCTGGATACTGGACAGTGGTCTTCAAGTGTGCCATTTTGCAAAGGTAAACCTTTCTTGAGTTTCATCAAATTTTAAAGATGTAACAAATCATTAACAATTCAATTTTAAATATTGTGTTAATAATTATTAACTTTTCTGACATAATTCATAAAGCAAAAAGTCAAGTTACATTTTTCAAACTTTAATCTAACTATTTTGGAATTGATTAAAAAAAAATTTTGATCAATTACTTTTTTTAATAGTTGAAAGGAGACTACTCAATCAAATAATTTTTGTTGAATATTGTTCTTTAATTTTTATACTGCCATGTACGTTTTATATATAAACTTGATTATTATTTTTGTTTAAATAATGAAACATGGCACATTAGTTAATAACTATAAATGTTATTCTCAACCTTGCAATATTTCGCTCTTGCAAGGGAAAATATATATCAAATTAACATTTAAGGGTGGTATTTACGGTATGATTATTGCAATTTTACAGTGTGTATAAAAATTATAGGTCCACTTGTAAAATTAAAAGTTATATACTAATCAACTTTCACGCGTATTGTGGGCCATATTAACTGCATTACTTCTTAAAATAAAAAATTAATTCATAAATGAAATTTAAAACATAAAAATTTTAAAGAAACTAAAAATCATGCATAATTGCTATTTCAAAAATATAAACTCATTAAAAGGAGCTGATTATATATTTCCATTAAGTGGCAAATGATTTACCTAGATTGAAATCTTCATAGTTTAGCATGTTAAATATGTAATTTTAATCAATAATTTAATATTTATATATTTTTCAGAACCAACATAAATAACTAAACTCCGATGAATATTAAAAATTCGTATGTGACTAGAAGCTTTGTCTTGTGCATCGACTGGCAGAAAATTCATGCCTGATCTTTGACCTATGTTCTTTATTCTTCTTGTATCATTTTTTTTTCTAAACTTATAAAGAAAAGACTTTTACTCAAGAGGAATTTCTATTTCTTTAAAATAAATGTAAGCAAGAAAAATATGCAAAGATTTTTTTTTATGTGCTAAAGGGAATTTTAATATTTCTTTTTACTGGAGAAAGTCTAAGTCTGGTGTATAAATTGCCATTCGGTGCAAAAGAAATAAAATTCTATATATAAAAAGAGGGAGAATAATGAAGATTGCTATTGCTGGAAGAAAAAAATATTTACAGATTCAAGCTTCTAAAAATCTTAAGAAAAAAACATGGTTTAGGAATTCTTTTTTCTATTGGGGATAAGGAAAATTTTGCATTTCAGAATAACTTAACTTGCACTGCAATATTCAAATTTTGCGTTTTCGAGCTATTTAAGTCAATTTCACGCCTGTTTGACACAACTAAAGGGTTTGGCGTAGTTAAAACCATATTTTCAAATTGTCTAGGCGATGACTTTTAAGAGCTTAATTTGGCAAAAAATAACTATGATTTCCATCTAAGATAAATGTTATTGTGCTGCTATCTAGTGTAAATTCCAAAAACTTGTTCAGTACTTTTATGGAAATAATAATAAGGAACAATTCCATGTAAAAAATTTCTACTGCCGTACAAATATTGCTCATCACTAAATTGTCCCAAGCCCTTCGGTTTTAGAAAAAATAAATTAATGATAAAATTGATAGAATTAGACTAATTTTATCAATGGAAAGAAAACCAAACCGATGGAATTGTTACAAATTAGTTTCATCATAATACGGAATATTTATCATCAAACGTGTTTAACAAAAACCTTTTTCCACAAGTTGATGCAAATATGTGTATTTAAGTAGTATAAATAGAGTAATATGAAGGAAATTTTACATTTGGAATAATTTAACATTTTAGAAAGAAATGTGAAAAAGAAAAAATCAAGTAAAGAGAAATTTTTAAGACAACAAGAAATTTCTTGAAAGTTAATCATGATCTTATCAGATATATTTCTTTTCAGTCTGTAGTTGAGTTGAAACAATGTTTTAGTTAACTAAAGAAACAACAGTTGACTTCTTTGTTAAACTCTTCTTCGTCTTGTATTTCTATGCTACTTTTATGACAGGTCATTTCAGTTAATAGTTATGACTTTAACCGCAAGTATCTACAGTCAACCACCTACTATTTAATAGTATTACTGGAACATACCATTACCAGAATGGAACAAGCTACTGCTGTCAAGCCATTAAATGTTTCGTTTTTTTTTATTCCTTTTTATTAAGTTTTCAGAAAACACCATAGCTTTAGGAACATGTTACTCATTTTATGAGAAGTTTACCATTTCTAAAGTTTGATAGTATCTAAACTGGTATATTGAATAAAATAGATTGAATATTTGAATAACTTCCGTGATTTTGAACCATTGTAATACTACATGTTTGCTGTCATTCCATATTCTCAGAAAAGAAATTTTAAAAAAATTCATCTTACACTTTGAAAGTCAGAAAACTACTTACTTAACAATTTGAACTTATGTATCATAATAAAAAAATAGCAAGTGGCGCGAAAATAACTCATAAATTGGCATAAACTTTAATTCAAACGAGTGTAAAATACCGTCTTTTTTATCGATTGGAAATCTCTATTTCCCAATATTATAACATCTACATTTATATCTACTTGTTTTTCAATGTTTTGTGTTTTAATTTTAATCAGCAATTAAAAAAGTATTTTTAATTTTGATGAAAAAATAAAAAGAAACTGTAAATCGTAACTTGCCCATTTGCTAAAATATAGACTTATGCTATCCAGACATACTTAGTGAGAAATCAAATACTTTAGAAGCCATTAAATATGCAAAGCACATTTTTGACGGTCTCATTCGATTTCTTTAATTTTGGAGAAATTATTTCGCATTTACCGTGGACTATGACAAATAACTTTCGTAGCAGATCTTAAACTTCCCCATCAGACAATTAACTGTTGTTTACATTGAGCCGACGTCTCCGAAAAAAGAATGCCAATAGTTTTTTTCTTTTTTCAACGTTAACCCCTTCCTTTTCGCTCCCGGGAAAATGACGGGGTGAAGTTTCTCCCTCTATTTCTCTCTCCCGTGAAATTTCCGGGCTGGAGTGTTCAGTAGTAACGCGGAAATAAGAATAAAACTAATTCATTTCTTTTGCCCGGAAAACATTTTATTTCTCATTTTGCACACCAGATGGCAGTACCGGGATATTTTTATGGTAATAGTAGATAGTTAGTTTATTTTGAACTAGATGTCAGCACTAATCAAATACGTGTAGTTGGCAAAATAGGCACTTTTATGACCGTTTTCTTGAAAATTAACCGATCGTTAAGGGGTTAAAGCCATGACTGAATTTTTGTTTTTTAAAAGTTGAATGGGGTGAGATAATATCAGATGATGAGAAATTTCCACAGTACGCTATGACCGTTTTGTTACAGAAGTTATTTTCTCTTCCTGTAAAAGAAACAGATTTCATGTCTCTGTGAGACAGAGTCAGTGTATTAGGACTGCATAAGAGGGTATTTGAAAGTTTTACAGCGGCCTAGGCCAATAGGCCCATACGCCAAATACAATGGAATACATTAAANATAAACTTAAAAGTCTGCCGGCCCTTATTAGAATTGTACCAATTGTACTGCCACCTTGCCATTAGAATCCGCTTGATTTCGGTCTTTGCTTGCCTAGGGATCCTCAGAACTTGGAGATCTATAATCTCGGAGCCAATGGCCTCCTTAGCTGCTTCGTCGGCCTCCTCATTGCACTGGATCCCCACGTGGGCTTTAACCCAATTCATTGTAATACCTCTGTGCCAATATGTTTTAATATTTTCAATCAGTTTTGAAATTGGTTCTGGGTCAGCCAGGGCCTGGAGGGAGGACAACAAGTCTGAAAAAATGGTAGCGCATCAGAGGGTATTTTCACTTCTTTAAAAAGCACCTATTAACGTCTTTCTGTTACAAGTTTTCTTATAAAGGCCAAAACAGTATACACATTGGGAATCGCAAATCAATATATAACCGAGAAGAAAACAAAAACGATATTGAAACCTGATCAATTACAGTAGACGACCTAGATGTTAACAACAACAAAGTAGGTTTAATTGATGGTTGAAACTTGAAGATGCTTCTAATATAATGGCTTTCAATTCCTCGCTGTTTCCTCCAGCAATCAAACCTGTCTTGTGGTTTGCTTATTTCAACTTCCTGTTCCGTGATTTGTCAGATTTCTGAATTCTTTTTACTTTTCCCACTGTAAAATGTTAGTATGCTCCCTCTGACGTATATACTTTTTTGTTTTCATTTCTTATAGGAATTTTAAAAATGCATATTAAAAAGGATCTCTTTACGGAACGCCTTACGTGTATCAAACAGTTGTTTTTACTTCTTACAAAGCACCTACTTGCCATCTGTCTGTAACAGACTAACTGTCTTGTCTGCATCAGAAATTGCTTTCTTCCTGTTGAAATCGCGAATTTATCGAATATCTCTAAAATATTTTGTCTACATGAAAATTTGTTTTCTCCTCCTATTCAAAATCATATATTTGTATGTTGTATATTTGTTGAGTCTACGTATTATATGTTATCATCACTTAATGAGAAAAATGTGGATTAAGCTTAAGAATTTAACAATTAGAATTTCAACAACGATTTATATAATTTATAATTTAATCTCAAACCTCAAAAAATAAAACATTCTGTGCATTTTATGGTCGAACATATAAAAAAAATCCTTTTTAAAAAGAAACGTAAGAGTTTTTCGTATCTATGTTTAACCTTGACAGAATAAGCTGCTTGCAAAATATGAATAAAAGATAGCAATCTGGAAATTTTCTTATATCAATATGAATTTTTAAAGAAATCTGTCAAACACTTGTGTTTGAAATTTTCCGCTATTCTTAGATAAACGAAGATTCCTAGCTTTCTCGAAGAATCAACTGAAATGTTATCTACATTTTATATTTAAATTCAAACTTATGCATTTATAAAAACTGCTCTCTTAGAAGAATTGGCTTAAAATTAAACCATATAAAGTCATGTGAATTTGCAACAATCTTAATCAAGTGCGGAAACCCTGTTTTTTTTTTCAGCTATAAAAAAAGTGAGAAAAAGAATCATTTGTTCGAAAATATGGTTCATTTTAGCACCTTATTATGGTTCCACTCAGTTTGAACAATATTATAACTTAACATGCTCTAATATTTTTTAATGTACAGTGTGCAAAAAAAAACACTACCCTGAATAACTTTTATTTTAAGAGTCGAATCTTCACGTTCTAGGACTCAATCTAAATGATTTGAGGGGCTGACCTCAAATCTAAGTAATTAGTACACACGATATTTTAAGTGTGAAATCAGACACAAAAACGCACTTTCTCTGAATAAACATACCCTTTTTCTTGGTGAATTCGGATTTCTGACACCTAAAATTTGGGGGGTGCCCGTAATCTGGAAAATATGGTCCCAATAGTTTGGCTAGAAGAGCGATACAAAGTTGGAACCCCTTACTGCCCATATCTGAAGAATTTTTTAAACTAATTGGAAAATTTTTGCTTTTTATTTTATAAACATATATTTTATTTTATAAAATTCATTTATCCAAAGATAATTCCATGAAAAAAATAACTTCCAGTAAATATTTATTATTTTTTTATTATTTTCTCTAATAACAGTCAAAAAATTATGAATTGCAAGGTAAACAATGTTTTACATCATTTTGAAGAATGTACACCGAAGAGCCATTACATTATGACCACCCTGCTGATAACATGTAGGGCCACCTTTAGCCCTCAAAACTGCTAGCACCGGCCGTGGCATTGATTCCACAAGGCGCTGATAGATAGTCGGAGGTATCTGGTACCAAGCGCACACCAACTGGTCCTGCAATTCCCTCACATTGAGAAGGGGTAGCTTGGCAGCACGAATTTGGTTTTCCAAGTAAGACCACAAATGCTCTATTGGATTAAGGTCAGGTGAATTTGGGGGCCAAGACATGACTTGAAAGTCACTGGAATGTTCCTCGACGATTCGATCCTTATGACATGGTGCATTATCCTGTTGGTCAACACCATCCCCCGCAGGAAAAACTGTTTCCATGAATGGGGGAACCTGGTCTGCAACTATGTTCAAGTAGCTTACAGACGTCAGGGATTGTTCTATGAGGATTATGGGTCCTAATGTGCCCCATGAAAACATTGTTCCTGGGAGAGAAACCATGAATACCTGGGTGAGCCCATTGTGGTCATAATGTAATGACTCTTCGGTGTAATTTTACATAGCAAAATACAAAATTTGTACAAAATTGGTTGAATAGTTATTCAGAAATCGAATTTCAGTCATACGACTTTTTTAAAATGGATGGTATATTTATTCGGAGAAAGTAAATTTTGTGTCTGATTTCGTATCCTAAAATATCATCTATACTTATTAATTAGCAAGCGTGTAATCTCCCTCTCGAATCATCAAGATTGAGTGCTAGATCAATAGTTATTTAAAATAGTCCGTTTATTTATTTACTTTCATTTTTTTTGCTCTTTTTTGCACACTGTTTCGAAATTAATGCATAATGTTTTAGAGGTAATCTGTGATCCTCCGGAAAATCCGAAGAATGGTTACCTACAAAGTAGTAATAAAGACAAATACAGAGGAGGAGATGTTTTGAACTTTGCTTGCGAAACCAACTACATGATGGATGGTACAGGCATCATGGTATGTCAAGAAAATGGTAGATGGTCGTCATCTGTACCAAAATGTAAGCACAGCCCATGTTTTCTGAAAAAAATTTCTTTAAGACCAAACACTTTTCTCTTTTTTGAAAGTCCCCGAATCGATCCCCTGATAATTTTAATTATTTGTTAACAGTATATTTATTAATTATTTGTTAATTGTATATTTACTAATTATCTATTAATTGTATAATCATTAATTAAAAGCTTCTAGACAATTTAACTAAATTTTCTGAACATAAATACTTGACCAATCATTGAAAAGTGAGTATTTCATCTATCGAAGCAGCACATTAGAACGAATGTTTTGAAGTATTTACATTTAAATACTAAATATAATTTTACAGTGCTTAGTTGCATTTTAGCACTTGCATTGAAATCGCGAAAAACTATTACATTTTCCTTAAAACTTAAATAAAACACCTGAACTCTAGGAGATGGTAAAGTAAATGTTTTTAAATAATAAAAATTTCTAAACTTTTTTATTTGAAATAGCTGGGCAGTTATAAATTTCTAAATAAGAATGTGGTCCTCTTGTCAAACTACTGGCTGTTCAGGGAGTGCCTTATTTTTTTCCAGAATTTAAGAGTAAGAGAAAAAAATTTATTTGATTGTTTTGTTAATCTATTAGTAAGCAAATAGAATAATTTTTGCAATAAAGTTTGATTCGATAATTTTTTATTTCACATATAAAACTTCTATAAAAACATGAAGACAAGGTGCGTATTATTACTTGCACGAGCAAAAAAAACATAATAGTAAACCAGAGTTGCCCTAAATGATTCCTGCATCTTCAAAGGACTGCTTATGTACAAGTATACTACGCAGTACACACAAATACAGGATATACGTAGAAAGCACTAGCAAACATACCATGTAAAAAAAGCGGTACATGCGTAGAAATAAACATACACTTACAAAGTGTGCGCACATGAACATACTACAAGATGTTTCATGTCAGCTTTTACTTTCACTCGGCGCACATCCAAATAGTAATCCAGTTCCGCCAATACGTTCAAAAGCGTGTTTCATTCAACGCAGTAATGAAGTACACTGAATAAAATTCCGGATCCAGTTTTACCACAAAATATTTTACTGCAATTTTTGCAATAATATTTATTTGATTAGAGTGATTCAGTGATTTTACTGCAATTACTATTATAAAAATTACGATATATCAGTTTTTTGTTACGTAATATGCTCCGGTAAAAATAGATGTTACGGTAAAAAATACCGCCACCTTGAGTGCCGGTACTTTTCACCATAAATTTGATTCGAATTTTTTTGCAATGTAATCCAGCGTTTTTGGCTTTGGGATACATAAAATTTATGCAATCCCAATACTCGATGCCAACAACTCTATATTTCTTATGCTTTATCAAATCCACTAACTCAAACTATTTTCAAACTTACCTGCTTTTATTGACGAATTTTTTTTAATGTAGAACCACAGCTAAAATAATATTCCATTGTTTTAGGTGTTGCGGCTTGTCAGTATCCAGGAATCACACCTGATGCCACTATCTCGCAGAATGTTCAATTCTTCTATCGCATCAACGATACTGTAACTTACGACTGTAAGGATGGTTTCGAACTTAGAGGGGCCAAAATGCTTCGATGTCTGGAAGATGGCAGATGGTCAAGTACAACGCCCACTTGCCATTCCACGAGGAAAGGCTAAATTGGACTGTCAAGCTTCAGAAGGGAACCTCGTCTTCCAAGATCGCTTCATTTTGAAAGAGAACGAACTTCGGTGCTTCAAAAAAAAAAAAGAATAATTTATGAGATATGGGTCCCAAGCAGACTTAGCAACTACAAAATATTCTGAAATGTAAAAAAAAAATTGTACAGTTAGTAGAGTTATATTCTGGAAACAAGAGTTGAAAGGTTGTCTTGATTTTCTCGATTTAATATTTAAACTTCCTTTTATATATAAAAGCAGTTCAGCTACCAGTGATTTAAAAAATAGAGCACAGCTACAGTAAAAAATAATTGTTTAAATTGATTTATTCCTTATAAATAAATATTTTGTAATACGAAATTGGAACTCACCCAATCAACCTAGTCACCATAATAGAATTTAAAAAGGCAACATAAATAAAGAATGATATTATGCGTTTATCGCTAACAATATCAAATTTACTTGAGCTAAGCAAATTTGTGGAACAATACTATATAAAACGTAACTCAATGTTAATTCTGAAAAAGGGGTATGTTTGTTGATAATGTTCATTTCTTTAAGGTAAAGTTACATCACATATTTCAGGCATTATAAAAAAAAATTTCATTTTTTTTTTGTTATTGATATAGAGCATGCGATGAATTGATATAACAATTATTGTGAGTTGTCAAACTCGCTTACAATAAGATCATAGGGACCAAAATAAGAATTTAGAAACTAATTAAACCCGTTATTGGTCGAATTTATCACAAATATGCACAAAAAAAGAGCAAGATAATGTATTAAAAAAGTATTCAGTTCAAAAATAATGTATAGAATTACAATTAAAAGTTAAAACTTGAGATTCCTGATTAGTCTCGTCATAAATAACTCCAGGACCATGAGGTTAGACTATGAGGTCATAAGGTGACAATGAAAGAGTAGGAAATTGTGAGTGGAATTGCTTTTTAATTACACTGAAGATTTTTAAAAAAAGCTCACAAAAATTTTTATTTTTATTTAAGTTTGCTCCTTTTTCAGTTATTTTTTGACTTACCAGGGACGTGGCAACACAAGAAAAACTTTTTATGCCCTTTTCGACTTGTTAATTTTTTTTACTTGTCTATGGAAAGACCTTCGTGTTTCTTCATACTTAACGATCTGTGAAAATGAATGCCCCATTAAAAATGAGAGTATATTGGACACACGATTTCTAAACATTTGATTCAAAAGTATGCGAACAATCATGTGAGCAACGGAATGTAAACTGAACTCTTCGCCCTCAAATATCTTCTTGGAGCCATTACAATGACCACCCACAATTTTGTTATTCTTTCATTACCACCTTATGGTTCCGTGGTTCAACTGGATTTCTGATTTGTCTTGTCAGGAATTACTGGATGTGTGATTCATGACAAGATTAATCAGGATTCTCACATTGTTACCCTTCATTGCTTATCTATTCACTATTTTTAAATAAAGGTGGTTTTTAAACTCTTTCAAAAATATGCGTTTTTTAGGAAACATCAAAACTTCATGACTGATGACTTCAATGAAAAAAATTCTCATAAATATTATTAAAGAAATTGTTATTAAATTCAAATTAGGCTCGTTGCAGCAATGTTTCATATAGGTTTTGAAACTAAACGGACCATTTTTTGAGGAAAAAAAAACCTAGTCTGCACGCAAGATTTCATTAAATTAGGACTCAATATTCAAGTTCGATTATCTGCGATACTTTAACAATATCTTTTCTTTATTACACGTGACGCAAAATAGAAAAAGAGATTCAATATTAATCCATTGCTGTTTCATCTCCTTATATTACTGTAATCAAAATTATGTACTTCTTTTCAATACATACAACATGATTTATTCGATAGACTAAAGAAAACGAAAGTGTAATATAGATAAAATGCTTGTCTTTTTGTTAATTTTACGTTCTTAACAGAATATGTATCTCTTAACATTATGAATCCTATAATTCTTACTTGTGACAATTAAATAGATATTCCTATGATAATTTTTCAACTTCTAATTACAATGAAGGGAAAAGTAATATTTTGAATATTGGAATTCGGTTTTTTTGAGAGAAAAATATGTGAAACTAATTCAGTCCTGTGTATAGGAGGCCAAAGGCTCAACGTTCTTTACCTATCCATTTTGGCTAATATAACATTCATATAGAAAAAAACAAATTGTTTTTAATTTTGAATGGCAAGGTATTGTTTTAATGAAATCCTAGTGTTTATGAATAAAGAAGAATGATCATATGAATTAAAAAAAATTAACTCACTTTTTTCCATTGTTATAAAAGCTTTCAAAATTTTCTGTACAATCAAAAATATTTTAATTTTAAAGTTTCTGATTTATCTAGTGTTATTTATTGCAAACTATATTCAATTGAAAGTTTTTCTTATAAATGAAACTTTTATATCATTGTCATTGTTTTGGAATGATATATTAGATCTTTGGCATTGTTTTTCTAAAAGAAAAAATGATAAAACTCGATTAAACTTATTTATCATTCATCTAAGATAATGGGAAAACATTTCGGAATTGCAGAAAACACTTAAATTATTTATTATAATTCTGTAAAAATTTATTTTGATAGTAGATATGGATATAGAAAGGGAAAATAGAAGAAAAGGGTCTTACATCATTCTGCTTATGTTTTAACCGGTAAGATGTCAAACATCTTCATATTATTGTTTATTAAGTTATCTGCTCAGAATTCTTCCTCTTATGATTTACCTTATTTAATTAAAAAATATAAAAGCAATTGATAAAATTAAAATTTAATCTAAGCTCAATAAATTAATAAATTATTTAAACATAAAAATATCTACATTCAACTCTCAATTTTACAATAAATGATTATCAGTATTGTGAAAAATCTAAAATACTGAATAGATTTTTATGGAAAATGTAAAAATTAAAGAAAAAATTTAAACTACTCTTACTCTAATATTTCTAGTCTGAAAATCGCGACATTCCTTATCAAATTTAACTTTAAATTTTAATTCCTCCCTTACTTTAAGTTTAACAAATTTTCCATGAGTTAAGAGAAATGTATAATGTTTTAAAAGCACAACCAACATTTACGACATCAAATTAGCTTTCCATTACTGAACTGCCATTGTGAGGGACCCAGGTTTTATCCTCCATGGCGGCATGAAGCTTCAAATCGATAGACTTGTTGGGAAAGAAAAAGATCGGTGTGTGTTATGCTGACCATGTTATTGTCATCATGCCGTTGATCTCGACATTGTGATATTCCATGTACCCCCTCTTAACTCTTGACCCACAATAGGTTGTTACTTGAATGTTTTACCCGTTAATGAAACTGGGAAATTAAAAGGGAATATACAATATTCAAAATTTTCTTCAATGTTACCACATATAATGAATACATACATTGATACATTGCCATAATAAATGAATGAGTAATTTTAAGAGTCTTTGTTACAGCAATATATCCTGGGTTCTAGCACTTCCCACCGAATTTCAAATTAAATTTCACTTTTTGAAATATGTAGTTTAACTTTACCTCAAAGTAGTTTCACAAGGTGAGAGTTTTCGAAAGTATTGGTAATTAGCTATAACAGTTAGCGTCTTTTCTCTGAATCATCATTTTAAAAAAAATCTTTTTTTATCTACTTGTATCAATTGTGAAAAATACATTAAAAGTGCGTTAGTATCTTAATGGACTTATTACCAATTTATAAAATTACACTTGAAAATTAAATACTTCGTAAATAATTCACATAGGAGGTGTCTTCCTGTCGAATTTTCTTTAATTTCAACCTCAAAGCTAAATATATTGTTCGTTTTCTTTCTTTTTTCTTTCTTTTTTTTTTTTTTTTTTTTTTTTTTTTTTTTTTTTTTTTTTTTGCTTTTTTTTCATTTCCAAGCAAAATTGTCGTTTAAGTTGTCCTTGGATTATTCATTTCATTTCATGACACTATTATTAATATTTTTTAACTATTATTTACAATTACACAATTATTATTTTTGTAATAATACAAATATTAAAACAAGCTATTTATTTACGTAAAAAAGATTTATTTCAGAAAAATATATTAATTATACTTTTTTCCTACACTTTAAACGTTCATGAAGAATAAACATATAATTGCTTCTTTCGTTCCTAATGCAAAGTGATTTTACTATTTAATTTCCAATTAATTAACAACGAAGGGAGAATAACGAATTGTAAAATAATTCACGAATTAAAAAATTAGAATAAAGAAAGAATTTCGCCTATTTCTTAAAGTAAATTTTAAAAGGTATCATTTGCTTACGATGCAACTGATATAAATAACTTACTTCTAAAATAGATTGCATATCAATATGAATACATATGCTAAAACTCCTAGTAAATATTTAGACTTTTAAAATAAGTTGTTCCTTTAGAACATTTGCAATGCTTTCACTGCCACTACTGATAAACAATATACACTTGTTATTAGTCTCAAAAAGAAAATACATTTGACTTAATATTTTTTCATAATGAAATCATAAGAATTACTGATAAAAGAAGAATACAAAATCTCTATTATGGTTTAAAATAAAAATATGATGGTACACTTTTAAACCATTTTTTCGACTAATGTAGATGCTCTTTAACGATAAGTATTTAACTACTTTGATAAGAAGACTTCAAGATTGAAATAAAATGTTTTAAGTTTGTGCTTATCACTACCTCATAAATGGAGAGCTTAGTGGATAAAGGTTTAAAGTGGCGTTTTAGTGAATCAGCTTAATTTAATGACCTAGAAGAAAAAGATTAAATTTTATCCATTTTTTAAACTCAAAGTTTCACTTTTTTCAATATGATGAAACCTTCATCCACTGAGCTGATGTTCCGTTGTAAAATTAATACCACCCTATCTATACCTATAAACATATCTATGTTACATTATTATTTGATCTCTTATAAAAGGTTGTTTCCAATTTAAATTTTCATGGAAAATTCTATTTAATAAAGTATAAAGCTAAGCTATAAAGTAGTAAAGCTTTATAAATTTTTTAAACTTAAAATTCCACATTTTTTCATGATATCGCTTTTTTTATCACTAATTTTCATTCATTAAGCTTTTCACATGTTTCATTTTAATTGAATACCATCCGATCTATATCTTAAAACATATCTATGTTTACTATATTATTTGATCTTTTATATAAAGATTTTCCAATGCAAGTTTTCTTCAAAAATTCTTATTTATTATAAAGTTACTGTTTTAGTAAATTGTGAAAACAAGCTATCTCCACTCAAGAGTTTTTTATATAATAAAAAACTTTTAATATAAATATTTACCAATAAATTAAACATATCTATTGATAACTGCATGGTCTTTGAAAAAGTTTCTTTATAACTTTAAGATTCTTACAAAATTCCAATTTATTGGAAAATTATTACTAATATAAATAAAGCAAACAAATGTTCTTATCTCAAAAGTTTTGTTACATGATAATTAGTACTTCGAATTTAAACCATTGCTAGACTATTGTTTTATCTTTTACAAAGGATTGTTAACAAATTCTCATTGTAAAAAAAATTTGAAAACAAATTTTTTCATCACAAAGGTTCTATTATACCTTACAAATATTTGATCCTAAAGTTAAACATATAAAGTTTTCAAATATTATTATATTATCTCTTCCAAAGTTTTTCCTCAACTTATGAATTCTTAATCCTTTGGTGCAGATAGAACACCGGTGTTTCTTTTGTATATTTTTTGTGATGCTCTAATTACAAGTAAAAATGCTTATTTGTATTTTTAATTACAAAAATACAGTCGAATAGTTATTAAAAAATCTGTTAGATTCTCGGAATTACATTTGTTCTAAAATATAAAATTCAAGAAAAAAATAGTTTGAAAAAAAAATTTATATTCAAAAATTTATAAATAATAGATTTTGTAAATTCAAAACTCTTAAATCTAAATAACTGAAAATAAGAGCAAATCTTAAAAATTATTGTTAGAAAGGTGAGCCATGTTTGAAAAATTTCACCTCTAACTCAAAAAGAAAACTGTTGTTCGATACTTTATTTCCCATACAAAAACTATTAAAATGCTAAATATAATACTTTTCATTCATTTTGTCCTAATTAATATAAAATAATTAAAAAAGTATAAAAAATATTTTTAATGAAAATTCTGCGTAAAATGGTTAATACAGTTCTAATTTGTAAAAAGGTATAATAAATATTTTTAATGAAAATTCTGCGTAAAATGGTTAATACCATTCTAATTTGTATAAAGATATAATTACAAAGTAAATAGTTTAGTCTAAAGTTTCATCACCAGAATTTCCATTGTCAACTTTTCTTAAAATTGAACATATTTAACTTTTTACAAATAATGTGGTATTTAATAACTAATTTAAAACGTGTTTATGTCATCAATTAATGTACATTTCTATGATAGATTCAAAGTTTTTACTTGCTTTTAAATAAAGAGCTGAATTGAAACTGTGAATTACCCCTTCTATAAACTGATATCATTAAACAACAAACAATGCAAGAAGACAACGAGGAGATTATGTGGAATCAAAACAAAACAAAAACTGTTTGTCGTGATTTTTGTCACAAGCAAGCAACTACTCTGTGCCTAAGACTCTATACCATATGATAACTTATGTTTCTAGGATTTATTCAAAAGTATATACTGCAGTGCTTAGATTATTTCAGTGTTCAAAACTAGAGCGACATATTGGATTTTCATGTTTTAAGCGTGATTTTACCTGCATTTATGTCTAGGAAAAAAATATTAGTTTTACTAGCTGAGAAAAATGTATTTTCTTGTAAATTGTTGGGTATTTCAATAGAAAGAATAAATAGATGCTGTTTACCTACGAAATGTTCTTGTTTTACTTGCTTATTTATTTATTTTAGATGCGAAATCTATTGATATTTAGAAATTACACTCTAATACAAATTAAGAAAAAGACATTTGTGACATAAAATTTAGATGTTTACCCATACACTGTGAAAAATTCCAGATCAAATTAATGGATTTTACGGATAATGCATACCCAAAGTGCGAACGCCTTTATACCGTAATTTGATCAAGCATTTTTTACAGTGTACTTTGAAATTTTGTCTTATTTCATTATCAAGTTGAAGGGGAATATTCAGGAAATACAAATCAGAGTTTCTTAAAGTAATCTATGCTAGTCACAACTGCAGTTGAGTTGAAAAAAGTATTCTATGCTACTAACTACTTTTTAAGTAAGATTTTAAAAAAAGAAAAAGCCTTCTGCTTTTTCCTATTAGTGCGAAAATCTGAACAAAATAATGTTTTCAGTCCAGAGTTTAAACCATAAACCATCTACTCACGACCGATTGTGATTGATGGTAACACTATGTGGAGATGCATTCTGATTGTAACGATTAAAATTTATGTTATAGTCCGGCATAAAACTCCAGTTGAAGCGTGAGCAATATAGCTACTTTAATTTTTTTGGCATCATTCTGAAGAAAATAAATTTGTGGGAAATATTAACTTTCATGAAATTTCGTACTCTGTTACAAATTTCTTGGGAAAACAGTAAAATAACAATGTATTTAGTTGTTATTTTACCATATTTAACCAAAACAATCAAATAATCATAAAAGTGATGGTATTTAAACTGTTAACTGGGAGGAAAAAAAATGTATTGACTGTTTTCACCTAATAGGGTTAAACAACCAGAATTTTATGCGTTCCAACTAGGCTTACATATGAAACCACTTAGTTCCTTAACAGGATACTTACTATAGCCGATGGGACTAATTTGTCAATCTCGTGACCAACTAAGTAAGGGTTCGATTCCCTGCAATGACACTATAATATTTCTTCCCTCATTTCAACATCTGAAAAGTTTCCAGTGTCTTTCACTTAGTAATGGCGTCTCTGGGCTATTAGAAAACGAAGATCTCGTAAAAGCATGGATAACAGCACCAGAGCTGCTTAATACGAATGTTTAGTATTTCCCATTCCACCTCGATTGATAACATCACCAGATAAACTAATTAAATCACATTTAGCTCAAATATCCTGTTAAAATCTTTACCGTTGAAAAACCATGCTAGTTGAAAATGGATGGTGAAAAAAAAACCTTAAAAGTAAACGAAATTTAACCCTGAACTTTTCAGTTAATTGGATTGACAGACTTCTGCCGGTCATTATACCGTAATTTTACAAAAAAAAATCAAACAGTGTAGATTTCACTGGTAATCTCAAAATTCATTCATATTTTTTACGTTTATGGATATTGCTCTTTTCGTAGTCGACTGCAGCACATATCTGCCGTGTGTTTTAATGAAAGAAATTAAAACTCCAACTTAAACTTTTACAAAAAAACTCATGAACAAAATTTTTATGTCCGAAAATTTAAGCTTCTCGAAGCAAAAGCAATTTTAGACGCTTTTTCTTTTACAACTTGGTATATTTGATTGATTTTCTTTTTGAGAAATTGGCAGCTCAATTCAGAAGTGTAAGGTACCATTCATAAGAAAAACACTTGCAAAATGTATTGCAACACAAAATTGAAAACCTAAAATAACTGATGGGAAGATATTTTGATTAAATATTATTCAGAAAACAACTTAAAATAAAAACAATATATACACGGGGAAAAAACTCTGATGAAATTACCGCACTGTATGATAATGACATTTCTGTGGTACCAAAAAAACGACAGATTTTCGGTTAATACCAAAATATAAGATATTTAAGCCATTTATTTGATGATTTTTCCATTCATATCGTTATGGTTTTCAAAACCGTAGTTCTTATTACTATACATTTGGTAAAAAATGCAAAATTAAAAATTCAATTTAACCAAATAAATAGTTTTCATGCTCTGCTCTAAGGTATCGTGATAAAATTACCAAATTTTACCACATTTACCAAATTTTATCGCATATTTTCTGTCAATTTTGCCAAAATCATTACTAAAGCGCTTCGATAAAAATTTCAGAGATTTTTGTGTATCCATAGAGCCAGAAACGCAGTAAAATTTGCCATATTCTGTTAGTTTTGACAATGCTTTATTTCCCAGAGTAAGGAATTTTCCGTATATATTTTATATATACGGACCCTCACTATAGATTTTAATATATTTAAATTTTTTTGTTCACAACAAAGGTATCAAATCAGTATTTATGGGAAGAGAAAAAAACGTGTTATGAACTAAAACCCTAAACTTGTATTGAACGAAACTGGGAGAAAATGAAAAGCTACTATTAAAATAACTTCAAATGTTTCAGTAGTTTCATTCACATAATTAAGATCTTCCTCGATTGATATTCGTTAGATTTTGATAATGGTTCTATCTTTTACTGACTAAAACAATAATTGATGAACTCTAATGTGTATTTACTTCATTTTCAAAAAGTATTCTAAAATTTTAGATATTAATAAATTTGTTTAAACACACAAAATTAAAACTACCCTTTACAGAACAGTATTTTTTTAAATATGTAGTAATAGTGAATAGCTTTAGAGACAAGAACGAAGTGGTATTTATTATGTGGAGAAAAGACATATACATGAATAAAGCATAGCTTAAACTGTAAAACGTCATCCAGAGTTATAAAATGAAAAATTCTTTGTAGCATCAAAGTTATTTCTAAATAATACAGATGTTGCATGTAGATCGAATGTAGATCTAAAACAAATGTTGCATTTAATGATTTCAAAATTATATGCTTGAAATACAATTTTTTTTCAAATAAAATTCTTTGTGCTAAATTTTATAAATAAAATTTTAAGAAATCCTACCATTTTCTTCGTTTTCCGGCGTTTACACATAATTTGAAAGCATATCTAAAAACATTTCTCCGAAGTGCTTATCGAGAACAAAGTTGTTAAAAATTGAAATTATTTTTAAAAAATAGTTCAGCCCAGGATTTTATTTATTAAATGGAATTACTGAATTTATTTAATACCACCTCTCAATTTTTGAATGATTTTTTTCACTTAATATATTGGGTATATTTTACATATTTTCAAGAATCAAACATTTTTTAAAAAACAAATTTTAGCGTTCTCTTTGGTACGGTGTTTTTAAATGCAGTGTTCGAGATTTCATTCTGAAATTAGGGTTAAATGACCGGTAGCAGTCTGTTCATCAGATTAGCTATAAGGTTTATGGTCAGGAGCATTTTTTACCTTAATGGGTTTGAAACCATTTACTACTGGTACGGTTAAAAAACCGTAAATACGAAACTTTATGGTTTAGAAGCTATGCTAATTTTAAAAGATTTTGCAACCTTTTAAAATTAGCATAGCTTCTTAACCGTAAAAATAAAACTTAAACGGACATTAGAGCTCTGTGAGTGCTGCGCCATTTATACTTGAATCATAGTTTCGCATTCTAAACTCTTCATGTACTGAGGGAACGGAAGAAACATTTTGGTGTCAACGGTGGGATTGGAATCCCTGATTCGCCAGTCATGAGATTGACTTTTTAGGCCTCTCAGCAATTTTAAGTACCCAGCGCAGAACAATATGCTCATAAGGCGGACCTAGTTGGCTTGGATAGAATTCTGGTTATTAAACCATATTTAGTAAAAACAATCATAAAAGGTTTTTTCTCACACTTAACAATTTGAATATCATCTTTTTCATGATTATTTGACTGTCTCGATCTAATATGGTAATCTTAAAAATGAAACCTAAACGGATATTGAAGCTCTGTGGGTGCAGCGCCATTTATGTGAGGATGATAGTTTCATATTCTAATATTCCAGGGTCACCAATTGTATAGTGCAGGTTGCTGGAAACTCTTGATGTATTGAAGGAATATAGTGGCGTCAACACTGGAAAGATGAGAATGACCAATTACCCCTCTCAGCTACGATGCATGGGTTTAAATAACTTCATAAGGTGGGCCTAGTTGACGCAGATAGAATTCTGTTTTTTAAAATAGTATTAAGTAAAAGAACAATCAATAAATGTTTTTTTTTCACTCGAAACAGTATCATTTTTTTTATGGTTATTTGACTGTTTTCGTTTAAAATAGTAAAATAACAATTAAATAAATTGCTATTTAACCATTTTTCCCGAGAAATTATTAACAGTGCATATTGTGTCATTATTTTATTGTAATTATCAGAAAAAATAAAATTGAATTAGTAAGGAAACGCTGTAAAATTAAAAAAACAATTGTTTCTTCTATCATTTTGACCAAAGAACTTTTTACCTAGACTTATATCAGTCACACACTCTTTTCGATCGAAGAAAGTTCAAATTTTAATATTCTATTCGATGCTAAATTAAGTGGAAATACTTGCACTTTAAAATACTTTCTCTTGGTGTTGACTTTTTATTGAAAGTTCTTTTCTTTCGAAGAACTAAAATGCAAAGCTTTTAGCTAAAAAGAAAAAATTGACTTGCTATATTTAAAAAATTGACTTCCTGAATGCAAGGCACACTTTCCTTTAAAAATATATTAGATATTTTTATAAGAAGCTCTTAAATAAAGGAATTGAGTTTGCATTGACACGATTCTACCACCAATAATGTTTCTTTAAAAATCCATATATGAATATTTTATATATTGGTGGAAAAAGGACTAAACATTTTTTGGACTTAATATTGTTAAATAATCCTGTTTATTGAATTTTCCAACACTCAGAAATAGTTCATGCCGAACTGCTCTCTGTAACTCACGCGTTCTATTAATACTCAGAATTGACCCAAATCAACCATGTTTTGCCGTTTGAATATAATATTTTGTAATAAAAATCTTATAAAGAAGGTGATTTAAATTATTCTTTTAGAAATTAGGTTCCTTGAAAAACATTAAGTGTTTTTGTTTTATTTAACGAAAGGGACAATTAACATTAAAATTATTAAACAAAACAATAACATTGAAAACATAATAACTGTGAACAGGATAGCCTGGTTGGTCCCATGTTCAAGAGGTCGTGAATTCGATCCTCACCGGCCGAAGGCTCTCCATGAAGTAAATAGTGACTGGTGCACGTTAAATCAGTCAGATCACAAAGTACTCCATGCTCCCATAACAAAGACGTCTGGAGGTACTGAATTGAAGATTGATCGTTCTCTACTTCAGGTCAAAACTACGATCTGTGAATGAATCCATAGATATATGGATGGGTCCTTCTCTATAAAAGGGCTGTGACGTGTGTGCAACTGAAGTCATATTCTTGGCCACAGATGGAACCATTGAAAAGCAAGAAACGCAAGAAAAGCAAGAAAGCTTAAATTCGCTTGGATTCACAAAGCGAACTTGCTGTTATCGGTAAATGATCTTGGAAACAACAACAACACTAAAATGTAAAAATTCACGAACCATCTTTTGCAGAAGTTTAATTATGAGAGTTTAATTATTGCATGCCAAGGCTCATAAGTTTAAAAACTGCTATACAGGTTGTTTTTTTTTTTGCTTTTTTCAAATTTTAGAATAAAGTTTTAGAGTTAAAGAACTGATTTTTTTTTAATTTTCGAATAAACTTTCAAAGATGAAAACAAAAAAAACAATAAACAAAAACAGTATAAACATTTGGAATTTTTGACCGCCACTCATAGAACATTATTGATCTATGCTTAACAAATGCCAACTACCTTCCATTTTTCTACTGTTTATGCAGAAATAGTATGCATTTCAGTGTATAGCATGAAATTTTAATTAACTGCTATTAATTAATTAGTTAGTTAATCCTAAAATGGTCCCCTGTGTACGAAAATACCGCAATTATGCAACTCCAATTATTATGTCGGAAGAAAAAGTTGTAAGTGATATTTCTGCATCGAGCAACAAAGATTGCCGAATCTCGGACATTAAAAAAAAATTTTACTTGTAGCAAACTCATAAGTACACTCCTCTTAGTAAGTGGTAAAAAGTTACAACATTTTTCGCGTTGTGTTTTGACAAGAGGAAGTAAATGGGAGTAAATGAAAGAAGAAACTTAAATACTACTATTTAAGCTACTGAGATATTGCTTCCGTTTTAGTTTTTGTGCTGAATCAAATAAAAGCAATACTAAGTCAATAGGTCTGATAATTTCAAATTTATAAAGATATTAATACAAAAAGTACTATTTTGTACTTGTACTTATTTACGCATCAGGCATTGTTATCTAAACAAAGGATGTTTTGTTTTCTATGTATTTTCACACTGAACTGAACTAAGCATGATTCAAAAGGAATAAAATTTTAAAATTTGCACTGTTTTTTTTCGTATTAAAGATACTGTTATTAAAATTAATTCGTATAAACAGAACTTTCAAAATATTTATGCAATCGATTCCACGTGCGGTCACATTGAATTCAACATTAAAAACTATGTAGGAAAACATACCTTGCTTGTCAAAATAGCAATGTGAGATGCGTACAAAACAATAACAGTACTGTTTAAAGTTACTGCCAAAAGTACTGTTAAAAGTAAAAATCCTTTCAACTTCTGAATTTTCATTTCTTTTAAATCGTGTTTGATCTCACTCAATTCAGCATAGAAAGTGAAACTTTAGAATAAAGAAAGAAATACTTTATTTTTCTAGATTGCGATTCCTTTGTTAATATTTTAATTTCACCGGAGAATCATCTCATTCTGTTTACAATAAATATTTTACAAGAAAATCGTAAGACCCTTAGGGAATAGGTAGTATTACCTAATTATTACCTGTTTACTGTTTAATTAAGGCAAAAAGTACTAACCTGGCTAATTTGATTAGAAAACACAAAAATTGAAAATAAGAACACGTTTGAGAATTCAGTGTTTTTTATAATTAATTAAAGAAAATTGAATTAACAATAATCAGGAAATATTGTACATATCTTATAATATCTTTTAAATGCATTTTTTTAATGTTTCATGTCATTAATTTCAAATTACTGATGTTTGTTTCGAAAAAAAATTAATAAAAGGATCACGATTTCAAAGAGTAGGAGAAGTCACGTGTTCCTGGAAGCAATATCAAGTATTCTAGGAAATAATGCGGAGCATCTAATATTTTATGCTCAATAGAACTTTTAAAAATTGTTTCAGAAACAGAATTAATAAAATAAAAAAATATATCTTTTTTAAAATACATTCAGCTTCTCAGTTTTAAACAGCACGTGCGATTTATTTTCAACGGAAAATCCATTAAAAGATTATCCTGGTTAAATGTTGGTTCCAATTTTTCTATAGAACTTTATTTTTGTCGTTTTTCATATTAATTTATACGCGTTGTGAGTACTATTATACGACTTTAGGTTTTCTACATTTTTTAGAAAACAGTGTCTCAGTTTGTGTAAAAAATGAGAGAAATTGTACACATTCAAGCTGGCCAATGTGGAAACCAAATCGGAGCAAAAGTAAGAATGATTGTAATACATTTACATTTCCGTTTCTACTTTTAAAAAAAAATAAATAAATATCAATAAGAAAATAAAGATTTGATCATAAATTAAAAATTAGAAATTTAATGATGCAAACATATATTTATAAATACCGAATATTCATTATTTAACGAAAGTTATGTACTTGTACAAAATTTTCTACCAAGTAAATCAATAATTTTTGTCATGAAATGAAAGTACACTAATATTTATCAGCTTGAAGATGTGATGTTATGTATAAAAACACATGCAACACAAATATTGGCACAATTGTCAAATAACGTCTTTGGCGAATTCAAGCCATGAATGAAACTTTTCACTAATAAGATTTACTATAAAATACGCAATTCTGATAATTGCATGACTTGAAAGAGAAAAAATTATTTGGTATTAAGGTTTTCAGTCTTTTTAAGTTCATCATGCTGATTTAGCAGTTTATTGCAGCTTCAGCAGTTATAGCTTTTAGCAATTATTTGCAATGCTTTTAGCACTTATTTACGCAGTTTATAAATAAACTAAGCGATTGTATTGGTACTCTGAATAAACAATAAAATCTGATTAAAATGTTTAGCGTAGCCAGATGTTGATATTCGTACATGATGTGTGTTATAAGTTTTCAGTAATTCAATGTTAACCATGGATTTACATTCTGTTCTTAACCGTTAATATTTCATTTATTTTGAGTGGTCATTCTTTTTAGTTAGCACTATTTTCGACTAATCGAAAAAGTGTGCACATTTTTCTAGTACGTGTATCATGAATGAATGATGCTTAAAAATGTTCTATTTTAACATCATTAAAATGTTTCGTTCTTTTATTCAAAATTCTTTTTCGTTTTACTCTTGGCAGAATTATCTTGGAACACTAAAAGAAAACAGTTAGTACACTGCATTGTTTTTTCTTGTTTTAATAAAAAATCTTGCACAGATTGTTGCAGATGAATTTTTTGAAGCGAATGATTTTGATTGAAGTTTTAGTTTTATCAAAGACGAAATTCGATTGATTCAAAATTTAAATAAAAAAGAATAGTAGAAAAGTTAATTATGCATTCATCACAGTTTAGAAGGGCGTCGGTGGAATCATCGATGGTCAAATAAAAATAAGTTCTTTATAAAATACGTAGAAAATAAAATAAACTGTAGATGATGAAACAGGATAATAATTTGAATAATACTTTTATTTCTTAAAACAGCGATACAGATCTTCAGTTGTTATATTAAAAAAATTTCTTATTCAAAAATCATTTTTAAAATTTATAAGTTCTGCATAACGGAAAAGAAGGGAACGTACCCCAGCAGTGCACATCCTCCCTGTATAAAATCAAGTATTGGCGACAGACCCAGTGTTAGTTTTTCTCTCGCCAAGGTAAGTAAAGGAATTCTTACCTTGGCTATTAATCTTTACAAATTTTTGCTTAGATCTTTGTTTAAAGGATTTGTTATACGTTTTTTTGGCTTTTAAATGTAAAATATACTTGCTGTGAAGAAATTATGAGTAATAATAATAATGACTTTTTTAATGAAGAAAAAACATTATAAACATTATAGCAACCATGTATCAGTTTCAATAGTTTAATTCAAGCGCTTAACGCAAATCTAGATATGATCTAGTCGATAAATATATGGGTTAAAACTCACAAATCGATGTTACGGATTTAAAATACTGTCAATTATATTATCTGAAAGAAAAATTAAATAAAAAAATAATTTAGATTTTAAATGACTGAAATAAACTGACTGACAGAGAACATTAGGAAAACTGAATTTATATTTCAGGGAAAACTATTTATGTAGTAATTAAAAGCAATAATTTTTCCCATAGTTATTTTGATATTAGTTTAAAGGATTGAACTTAGAATATTTAAATGAAATCGTAATTTATTATAAATGTTAAAAAATGTACTTTGTTCTCTATAACGGTCGACATTCTTATAAAAGAACACGTCGAATAATTTTATAAAATTAAAATAAAACGTATAATCAAAAGATTTAAAAGAATTTCATAAATTCAGTTAACGAAAATGATAAACTCTTAGTTTAACTAGCAATTAAGTTACTTTTCAAAGCGGGTAGCTGTAAGCATTTGATCAAAAATTATTACCACTTTTCAGTGTTCTGAAACAAAACGTTGTCGTTTTTTATCATGGTCTAGAATTGCAATGAAAATTCTCAAATATATATTTAGTAAAAATCTTTAAATAATAAGCACTACATTGAAAATCTGCGGAATTCAATAGCATGGATTGTAGAACTTGTTCATTGGCTTGTTTAATATTTTTAAACTCATGCTGATATAAATATCAAAAACAGTTTCTACTCAGTTTCACACTACAAAACGGACTGCTTAAAACTACTCAGTTAGAGAGGCCTCTTAATTTTAAATTCATTCTTCTAAAAAAAAGCTTTATCTAAATGTTTATAGTTATTGTTAGAAAATTTAAATAAAATTTTGTCTGTAGAGCTAAAGAATTTCGGTAACTATTTTTTCGTAAAAAAAAAAGGCTCCAATGCACTAATACGTTTCAACTATAAATAACAAAAAAATAAATTTTTATACTTGAAAATTATCACTATTTTCTTTATTATTTCATAGTTCAGCACTTATTAATTTATTCCCGAAACTAAATATGTGGAGAAAAATTCGCAAACGATAAAAATCTTTAAAAAAAAAAGTATGAAAGAAATAAAAAGAAGAAGAAAGGAAGAAAAAAATACTAATCCAAGTCTTTAGCAGCAGGAAAGCATGAAAAAAAATCTCTTTAGAAGTTATTTTAGAACGCATGTGCTCTCTTCAAAAACTTTTTTGATGTATACAATTAATTAAATTCCTTCTTTAAGTTCTCGACAATTATTACATACTTCCTTTTAAACAAACAATACTTACTAATATGAAGGGAAAATGCTACTTTCATAAAAGAAATGCACCTCAATTATGGTATTTATTCTAAATATTCTAATTCTGTAGCCAATAACACTTATATTACGTTCGATCTACTAAACTATAATTATAATTAGTAGAAAATTTTAAAGCTGTTGTTGATAACTTATATAATCAATTGAAAAATGCAAAAATCCTAAATGTATCAGCTTTTGGGATACTTATTTCATCAGGCTGAACACAACTGATTGAATTTAATAGCATTACAGTATTCAACAATAAGCTTCAAACATGTAACAGTGAAATATTCGAATATTCTTTATTTACTTTCCCATTTCATAGTTCTGGGAAGTTATATCGGATGAGCATGGAATCGATCCAACTGGAACTTATCACGGAGATTCTGATTTGCAGTTGGAGAGAATTAATGTATATTACAACGAAGCAACAGGTGAAAAAGAACACTGAATTTTTATACTTTAATACTAAAAGTGTATAACGTTATTCCCTTTCTAGTTTTTATTTGAAATTAAATGCTTTTCTCTTCTATTTCTACTTTCTACATTCAAATACTTGTTAGATTGTTTATCATTCACTTTTTAGTCCTTAAAGTATGAACATTCTATGAATTCTTGAAGAAAGCGAAATTAAAAATAATCCTACTGACTTTAGTTCAAATTTTATTGATTAAATTTGAAGTTCAACTTTTATATATTTTGTATTTCGTTAAAAGTACCAAAACCAAATTAAATTTTACTTTAAAAAACAAGTATTATTTTTTCGAACTATTATGTTTCATCCCTTTTTGAATTGTTATTCAAAAAATTATATTTTAAGTTTTGAATTTTTATAACTATTTCCAAATTTGTAAAATTTTCAGGGTTTGTTATAAATTAAATAATATGTAATGAAACATCGTAAATTGTTTAATAAAAAACTTTTTTTATCTACCATATAAAAGTAATAGAAGAAGAATTCTCTAAATATTGCGTAGAACAAACTAAATTCTTGCAAGTAAGACATATTTTTGACGTATAAAGACATTACATACAGCTTATAGCATCTATATATAAATTTTAATCAAATCTGAGTTGTGATTTGAATCCAAAAATTCAAAGGAGTCCTTTTTTACTACACTATTTACTCTAAGATCAGTTACTGTGAGCAATATTTTCGTTAATTTCGCATAACCTTGTTGAAGAAGTCAATGTATGTAATACTCCGCTAAAGAATTTCACTTCTTCAGCTTTTATTAGAGAAGAAAGAGGAAAAAATTTTAAAATTATAAGTTTTTTAAATATTTATAGAATTTTAGCTAGCTATTCTTCACTTAAAATGCAGCATAATATTGATAACACCCAAAAATAAATTTCAAATGAGCGAATGATTTCCATTTTAATATAGGAATATGCCGGCTAATCTATTTTAATTCATTTTAATCTAAGAACAATAGGCCTAAGTGATAAGCCGCATAAAAGCATAGGCATCATTTTAATGAATAGAAATTCGTAATGGCAACTGTTACCATAATTGATTAATGATACAGCGAGAAAATAAAAAAAAACAGTGGACGAAAAATTAGAACAATAAATCGGTAATTTTGGAAATCAACGTGCAAATAAATATAATAAAAGTTTATATTGCTACAATCTATGGAATGACATTCCATGACCTCAAATTTCGGTTAATTTTATTTCATATGCCCGCTTTTTTTCTTATTAAAATATAAGGTGTCACATTAAATAATGTTTTATTCTTCGTAGGAGGAAAATACGTCCCGAGAGCTATTTTGGTCGATTTAGAACCTGGAACAATGGATTCAGTGAGATCTGGACCTTTTGGTCAACTTTTTAGACCGGATAATTTTGTTTTTGGTATGATTTTTCTCATTGTAGCTCTTATATTGGTACAACTACAATTTACAAAATAGTACTCTACTGTTTAATTTAAACTTAAAATATATTATTCTTTAAATTCAAGAATTTTAATTTAAATTATTATTAAGACCTGCAATTTTTTATTAGTTTTAATTGGACAAAGCTGTATTTGTGAGGATATTTTTCACCTAGTCTTGCCTTAAAAATGCATACAAAACTATTTTAGGACAAAGCGGAGCTGGTAATAATTGGGCTAAAGGCCATTACACTGAAGGAGCAGAACTAGTGGATTCAGTTTTGGATGTCGTCCGAAAAGAAGCTGAAGGATGTGATTGCTTGCAAGGATTTCAGATGACACATTCTCTTGGAGGGGGAACTGGTTCAGGCATGGGCACCCTTATGATATCTAAAATTAGAGAAGAATATCCAGATCGTATAATGAACACTTTCAGCATTGTGCCATCTCCAAAAGTACGTTTTAACATATTCTACCTGCACATTTTTTTTTAGAACTGTAATTTAAAATTTTAAGGAATATAATATTGAGAATAGCTTATTCTTTATAATTGTCATAAAATACTAGAAATTATCCCTTGATCAGTTCGTTATACACATTGAAGGCACATTTATTTCACTGCCGTTGTGGATTAACTGACATTTTCGTTCTTATTTGCAATTCATCAAAAAAAGAGTAGCTGATTGAAGATTTACATTCTATATAAAATCACAGATGGCTCTTATTTATAAAAAAAAAATAATAAATGGACAAAAGCTATTAGAGAAGCAAAATTATACAATAGTTGGAGGTCTAATACAATAAAAATCAACTATTATGTAAGCTATAAAAAAATTGCTGATTAATGAGATTTGCTTGCGAAAAATTTACCTGCAAATAAGAACCTGATTGATGAAATAATTTCACCCGCGAAAAACTCACCAATCAGGTCCTCATTCGCATGCGATTTCTTTCTAATGCGAAAAAATCGCACCCAGTAAAAATAGACCTTTAAGATTAAAATTTTACACAGAATTGCAGATGCCTATTATCTATAAAATAAGGATTGCCTATTATCTTTGCTTGATAAGAAGCAAAGTAATATAATAGTTACCGGTCTAAAAGCTAAAAATAATACAAATTAACTATTATATGAACGAACCAACATACATTTATATTAACTTATGTATTTTATCACACATTATGCAGGCACATGTGTCTTCTAGATGACAAATTGACATTGTTGGTGAGAAAAGTGCCGAAGGATATTTATAAAATATGTAATCTTCTAAGTCAGATTAATTCATCGAAACAAGCCAGCATAACGGGACAATAGCTACCGAAAAAGTATATTAACTTAAATAATCTAACTTTCTTTGAAATAAAGAAAAGAAACTGCAAGTTTGAAATTGGTTAGTATACTGTAATAATAATCTTCGAAGTATTATATAAAATGTCACCGAATAATATTATATAAAATATCATCGATCAAATTTTTCTGGAGTAGTAAAAGATAACTAAACATTTTTTTCCTCTACTAAACTTTGTTTATCAGCTTGATACCTTACAAGCATGAACAAAATAAACTAAGTATACTAATAAAGTAAAAAAGAATTTAAAAGTATCATTTAATCAGTGAATGTTTGCTTCGTTGAAACATAATTTGATATTTTGAGGGTAAAAATGATAACCCACATTTTTGTAGTTTATAGATAAAGAAAAAAAACAATAATATTTCCATAAAATATATTTACGATTTCATATTAAGCATTAAAAAAACATATTGCTAAGTGACTGGTTATTTGTAATCTTTAAATATTAGTTAAGTAGTACGGAAACTTTTTTGGATAATGTATCGGAGTAAAGTTTTTTAAGTATATGTCAGGCCTCGAAACAACTCAGAAATTTTACCCGTCCCCGAGGACGGCTTGTCCAACAATGTACCCGTCCTCCTTTGAAACTAACCCGTAGCTTCTAAATAAATAAAAATGTAATTTTCTCTTATTTATTACAAACATTTATATAAATTGCACAATGAATTAGTAGTTACTAGGATTACAAATACTAGGATTACAAATACTAGGATTACATTATACAGTAACAAAAGAAATACTAGGTTACTAATAGTAACATAGTATTTCTGCTATAAAATAATTTATTTCTTTTATGAAATAATTTATTTCTTTTATAAAATAATTTATTTATTTTATGAAATAATTTATTTCTTTTATGAAATAATTTGAATGACAAAGGTCAAGTTATCTGGAATGTCAATTTATCCGAGGGTACTGCGTTTTTTAAATGAATCAAATATGACGTTTGACAGTTCCACGATCAAGTCAATGATTTACAGAGGTTTCTGCACAGAAATCTGAAATAGGTTTTCCATTTAGGTAGATGTTCATAATTGCGTTTAACGCTTCTTGTTTAAGACCAGTACATAATGTGTTTCTTTGTAAGTTCATTGCTGAAAAGCCCCTTTCAACCTCTGCAGTTCTCCCAGACAGAGAAAACATCAATTCCACCATTCGCAGTATGTTGCTGTATTGTGGGTCATTTTGCTGCATTAGGTTTAATAAATAGCTTAGGCTCGGAGGAATGAAGTTTTCTGGTGTTTAACGATGTTGTGTATCTTAAATTTAAATGACACTCATTCTTGAGAAAAATTTTCTTTATCTACTCCTTCAAAAAAGATTGTAAGATAACAAAAATTGAAAATGTATCACGAACATTAACGGAAAAATAGCCGTCCGCGCGGACGTCGGATTCGAGAAATTCGTTGTCCGCTGGGAATTTTTGACCGCCGAGGGCGGCCGGACGGGCGGTTTTTCGAAACCTGGTATATGATGGATCATCAATTTTTGTTCCTGGGTTTTTCATTTCTTGAAAAGTGATAATAAAAAAACTATTAAACTGGTTTAATAAATATTTCAACTTCACTGCTAAGAAGTTTTTTACCCTTAATCCCATAACATCTAAGTTGTTAACTTCTAACATTGCAAGTTACGTGCACTCGTTACAAAATAACATAATTTCAATGTGTCATTTTGATTAAAAATGCAGAACGTTTGAAAAAGATCATAACCCAAAATTCTGAGAATACAGTAAAAAATAACTGAATCCCTTTTTCCAAAAGTAATTAAAATTCGACACAGAAAAAAATGTATTCAATGATTATTGAAACTTTAGCAAATAAACTCACGCTTAATTAAATGGCATTCCCAAAAAAAATTCAAATTGAAAACATTTTTAAAATTTGTTAACTGCAGAGCAACATTTCAGCTCTATTACTCTTCTCGCCGCTTTCCTTATCTTTGTCTTATTGGGACCCAATTTAATTTGTTTGTATCTTTGTTCATATTTTTTAAAACTTACCTTTGATTTAGAATATAAATTTAAGAGACACAAAAAAAAAAATTCATTTCGTGCGTTAAAAAAGAACTTTACAAATTTATGCTCAATTTAATATTGTATCTTTAACGTGCTCGTTACAATACATTTTCAGGTTTCAGACACTGTAGTCGAACCTTATAATGCAACCCTCTCTGTACATCAACTAGTAGAAAACACAGATGAAACATTTTGCATTGACAATGAAGCATTATACGACATTTGCTTCAGAACCTTAAGACTCACCACCCCTACTTATGGAGACCTTAACCATTTAGTTTCAGCCACCATGTCTGGAGTGACCACATGCTTACGATTTCCTGGGCAGCTTAATGCAGATTTGCGTAAATTAGCCGTGAACATGGTACCATTTCCGCGTTTGCATTTCTTCATAACAGGATTTGCACCTCTTACTTCTCGTGGTAGTCAGCAGTACAGAGCTTTGACGGTTCCAGAATTGACTCAGCAAATGTTCGATGCCAAGAACATGATGGCTGCCTGTGATCCAAGACATGGAAGATACTTGACAGCAGCAGCTATTTTCAGGGGTCGGATGAGCATGAAAGAGGTGGATGAACAGATGTTGAATGTTCAAAACAAGAACAGCAGTTATTTTGTTGAGTGGATACCAAATAATGTAAAAACTGCAGTTTGTGACATACCTCCAAGGGGTCTGAAAATGTCATCTACCTTTATTGGAAATAATACGGCTATTCAAGAATTGTTCAAGCGTGTTTCAGAACAATTCACAGGTAAGCAGATAACAAGATTGCTTACTTATTCATTTCGCCGGCACAAGTAAATTTAATTGTTTTATTTATTTATTTATTAATTTATTTATTTATTTATTTATTTAAATAAATAAATAAATAAATAATTTTAAAAATTAAAACAAAACAGTTGAATTTACTGCTTTTTCATTGATGACTCCATGGCCTACACCGACGAATGGATAAGAACCTAATATTGTTTATTTCATACTTCTCACAATTTATTGTTTTAATTCTATTTAACATTTTTAAACATAAAAAATCTACAATTATTTTATGGCTTAACTTTTAATTAGCAACATTTCGATAAAGTTTAAGTTTTTTTTTCTCTCATTAAAATATATAAATTTTTGCAACTTCTCATTTGAATTTAATATTTTCAAGCCTAACTCTAAATTTATGAAGAATCATCTTGAAATTTGCTGTAAATAGGAATTAAATACACATATTTACCAATTGTAACCACTTAAGTGGTGAAAATATATGACAATAAAACAATTTTATCTCTTAATGCTTAAGCCTAAAAATATGCTAAACTAATTTTATGTAACACAGATAAAATCCAAACAAAATAAATTAAATAAAATCTGAACAAGGCTTTTTAATTTTTTTTACAATGTTTGTCAGTGGAAAAGGTAGATATAAATGTCAGTGTATTTATTATAGAGTAAATCATCTTCGGTAATCAACATATTTTAATTTAAGAATATAGTGTTAACTAACTCCATTTATTTTCAAAAACTTTTTATGAAGAGACAAAAAGAAAGAAAGAAACTCGCATCCGAACACTTGAGAAAATCTTTCTAGTGTCTATGAAAAAAATCAGCTTCTTTGATTATTTTAGGATGATTTTTATCGTCAAAAACACCTAACAAGAAATTTCTCCATTCATCATTTTTTTCTTAACACGATGCATTATAATAACCATTTTTATATGTAGCATTAAAATTGGATACACCAATTTGTTTTCGGATGAAGCGGGAAAATGATTAAAATATAGATTGCTAAAAACGCAATTCCATTAATTCGACATAAAAAAAATAGTTTAATATTTTTAACCAGTTAACCGGAGAATAAACTCGTTTCCCATTGGGGAATTTTTTCTTCCTAGTTATAAATAATATCATCACACCTCAAGTGATTTCCATGAAAAATGTCATCATGCCCATTGCAGTAGTAATTGGCTTAATAAACTGGACAATCGGTTAACTGGGTACCTAAGTTAATAGCTTGTTTCAGACTAATTTGTATAATTAACCTTAATAATTCACTTAATAATTATCAACGAACCGTAATGTTAATAGCTTGTTCATGTTAATTTTGTCAAAATTTCTAAAGATGATCAAGGGTGTTGATTACAGAATACCATCTATAAATATATTGTAATATATATAATAAACTTAAAATTATCTTAATAAATATAATGAATTTGTTCTTAAAATGTCGTTCTTAAACTGCATAACAATTAAAATAATAATAAAAGAGTAACGCGTTTTAACTCAGTTTACACTTAATTGCTCTTGGTTTAGTTGCTTGTCCATGCGTTGTTTATAATCTAAGAGTCGCTTATAGGGCTAGTTCAGAGAGGGCATTCGCAGTAATGTCTTAAAGTATTGCATCCATTGAGCAAACTCAAAACGGACTACAGTCGCGGAGTCTTAAAAAAAATCTATGACACTAGTTTATTATGCATTAGCAGACTATAGTCTCAGGCCGACAATTAAAAATCTACGTCACTAGGTAATTTTGCGCTTGCATAGAGGACACTAAACGCTAATACATAACTCTTCTCAAGAGGGTAAAATAAGGTGAGACATTACCATCTAATTTACTCTACTTCCAGCTATGTTTCGACGTAAAGCTTTCCTGCATTGGTATACTGGTGAAGGCATGGATGAGATGGAGTTTACAGAGGCTGAATCTAACATGAACGATCTTGTGTCTGAATATCAACAGTACCAAGAAGCTACTGCAGAGGAAGAAGGAGAATTTGAAGAAGAAGAGGCTGTCTGAACTATTTTTGTCTTGTTTAATTAATCTCATCTGGTTCATGCATATTTTTTGGGACATAGTTTAAAGAAAAAATTCACTCTTTTTATTTTTAAATTGTTTGGCATCTGTTACAATTTTCAAATTTTCTTCTTTAAAAAAAAAGTTAAGTTTAAAGTATGATCATACTTTTTCCTCAATATGTGCTTTTTTGATATAAATACGTTATTTAAGAAGAGTTACTGCTTTATATTGATGTTAAATAAAATCAGCTTACTAAAAGCTGAATTCCTTTATTATACATACGTGTTTCTTATAATAAATAATCTTTTTAATATTTCATTACTTGTCATAGTTTCTTTTGTTACATACTTTCCTTATAAGAACTCAAAATGACTAAAGAATTTTATCATCTTGCTCGGTGAGAATTTTTAAAACCATAGCCGACATTAAACTTGTTTATTCTATTTTTTCTAGCTTTCCCGACGAGTTCGATATTGTAAACGTTTGATAAAATTAAGGTAACACCGTTTCCACGGCATCATAGTAATTTTCTTGATTTTAATTTATTTGTTTGTTTGTTTTTCTTTTATTATTTGATTTTATTTTTACGTAAGAATCGGTTTGTATCACTACTTGATTTTATAGCTTAGAGTTAGAATAGAATTTGGTGCTGTCAATGAACTCACCATTCGATCAGTATCAATGAACATAGAATTAGAAGGAGGAACTTGCTTCGCTCGCTCATTGGATATGTTATTTCCGAGTAGCTTTGCATACTTTTTGGAAAACTTAAATTTAGAATACAAATAGTTCATAAAAGTTTTCTCTGTACGAAATTCTAAGTACATATTTAGTTTCACTGAACAAAATTCTAACTATATATTTGATTTCTCTGAACAAAATTCTAAATAGCATATACATTTCAATATTGATTTGATGTAGCAAACACTTTATGGATTTTTTCAGAAGCATCAAAAATACACAATCGTCCATAGCCAAGTTACTCCTTCCTAAGGTCATAATTAGGAGCTGGAGGCAATGAGGGACGATTGTCCTGGGTACAGAGACTGCTGAGAGCCTAACCCAAATTCCTTACAAAAAATATAGTGTTTATTAATTAGTTTCCTTTTTTTTAGAAAAAATCCTTGAAAAGAAATTTTTATATCCACATAAAGACTCCATTTATACATAAAAGAGTCTTCAAAAATTCTATAAACTACGAAAATAAGGGTTTTTGTGCTTGCAGGAAAGGTCCCAGCAATACATTTTGCCTCGTGGCCCGTAAAACGCTTGTTCAGCCTTGATCTTTCCATTTGAATACAGCGGGAAAACTCTGCGATAGATCTGTCCATGAATGCGAAAATAATTTGGCTAGCATTCCTGGTCAATCTCCGTTGTTTTCGTTCTCTATTGTTTCATTAGAACGCCGCTCTCTTTCTGAGACATTTCTGACTGTTCTCCGTTGATATTGTTGGAGAGTTTCATTAAAGCGGTTCTCTCTTCTCCTTAGATTATTATACACCATACGTAGATTATTAAGCATAATTTAAACTCCAACAAAATTTAATCTAAAGAAAATAGAATTTAACTTTCAACAAAACATTAAACATTAAATTTAATTTAAAATATCAAATAATGAAACAGCTTTTATCTGCTTTGCTATTTACTTATGCCAAACTCGTGAAAAAGAATTTCATTGATTTTATAACCACGTATGTATAAGTGTTTATATTTCTTGTAGATTCTTGTATCAACAAAGTTTGTATTTTCAATGACTTAATCATCTTTTTCAGTAATGTACAGTTATTTTTAATTTATCCTTTCTTTCTATCTTTTTTAAGAAGAATTATATAGTAATTTCGTTTATATTTTCAAATCTAAATCTAATTAGAACTTAAAGTATTTGTAACAAAATAAAAGAAATTCAGTTAAAGATGTTTAAAAATTAAATTACAAAATTACAAATAAATTTCCTAAAGAAATTTATGTATTTTAAACAAAAAATAAAAATAATAAAAAATTCATCAAATTTTTTTTATTTTTAAAACGTTAAATTTCGTAAAAAAATTGATTTGATTAAAAATTTATGTTAATAATAAGTTTCACAAAACATACTAAATAGTGATATTATAATTATTGTCAGATCAGAAATCTAGAAATAAAAATCATGCGTCTCAGCCAGGATTCGAACCCCTGATCTCTCTGGTAGAAGGTGCACAACTGAACCTTTGCGTCAAGAATCCAAGGGAACAAACAAATGTTTTCTAATTTTATAAATAAATGAAATAAAACTTTAAATGGGCATGTCTTACCCCAGGAGCAGTAATAGTGACAAAGTTTTACCCTATTCAAGGTTTTCAACCCAGCTCATTAATTTAAGTTTAATTTCGTTTCAGTGCATATTTCACAGAGGCACACTTCCTTTGCTAGTTCAGTCACAAAATGTCTTCAAAATAAAGTTTTTAAATAATATACACTTCGCTTTATAACTCTAATTTTTTCCCCTTTGATAAGACAAATCTAAATATTCTATGAACTAAGGATTTTAAATTATAAATATTTGGTTTTAGTGCAAAACATCCATAACATCAATGTTTTAGAACTTAAATATCTAATAATACATTCAGCGACCAGTCGAAAAGAGTCAGCCCATACAATCGGATTGTCGGATTACCGATGCTCTGGCCCTCTCCCTTATCTGAACTCTTTAACACTCCACCCTCCTTCACATTCTATAGGCAAAAATGAAGCATTCCATATCGTAAACATTCATAAAATGGTAGGTAAGTAAGTAAGTACTTTATTTACGTCGCACTAGAACGGTACAGAGGGCTATTGGCGACGGTCTGGGAAACATCCCTGAGGATGATCCGAAGACATGCCATCGCAATTTTTATCCTTTGCAGAGGGAGGCCTCCCCTGCTCTGGCAGCCCGACGACTGGGCGTGTAGTCGAACACTTTACGGTAGAACATTTTCACGAGGACCGATACCTCGCACCTTCGGTTCCTACTCAGGCTGATCAGAGTGGTCATCCACCCGCTTACTGATGTAGTGATGCTTGGCTTCGATGTTCTACCTGGAACCGTGTCTTTACGATCAGTCCACTGCGGGACTCATAAAATGGAGATTGCCTGTAGTTGATGCAGTAAACTTGCAGCTTGAAGTTCGGGAAGGGATTTTCCAATCCAGGGGTCTTTAACGAACCACTCCCCTGTTTAACGGTAAAAATAAAGTAGGAAAAAAATTTGATTCTTGACATTTTTTTAGTTTAAGTAACAAATTTAAAAAGAAATAAAAGCTTGTAATAAAATTGGACTAACGACAACCAAGAGGAAAATCTCCGAAAATGAAACAGAAACGTTAAAGGCGCTGTATTGTGAATAAGATTTTGGCCCTCTCCTTAATGCTATGTGTAATTAAAAATATAAATAATCAATTAAACAAATTAAATCAACTGACACGTAAAAAATATTGAAATAAGTTTGGAAGAATAATAATAATGAATAGCTGTCAATATAAAAAGTACTTCCGGTAGAAGTAAAATAAACAAGAATCGCTCCATAAAAAAATAAAATAAATTTAATTATCTTTCTCCATCATTTAAAAACTGCATAAATACCTGCTCTTATTTATGCTGAGTGTTCCGTAATGGCTACTCATAACATGCCTGTATTTTTAAAATCTTGTGAATCCTGGATACTTCAAATGCAGAAATAATCTGATATATAAATATGGTAATATATTAATATATTAACATGATACCATTTTACATTGAGATTAATTTAAAAGTAAATCGAAATATTACACTTTTACATTAAGAATAGAGGCATTTTTAATGTAAAAATACAATAATAATTCAGAAACATTTATGTCTTCTTTAAAATAAACCCCACGCATAGATGGAAGAAATAATCTTTGTCAATAAAGGAAATTTGTTAAGTATCTTGAGACTACTAGATATAATAAATTCTTTTGAAAGCTTTATTTTAAGCATAAGGATTTTTTGCAACAAAGCTCCTCTTTTTAGTTTAAATAAATAAACAAATTCGAAAAAGTAAAAGAAATTTCAAGAAGGCAAAATTTATATATACATGATAAAAAGTATTAACAGCAAGCCGACATTTTTCAAAAAGTATAGATTTTTTAATAATAAAATAGCATCTAATCTAATAAAAAAATACGGAGAAAATACCAAAAAATGTTTTTGAAATAAGATACGAGAAAAATTGTGTATCGTTCATGGTAAGACTAATTAGAATAAAAACGAAAACATTGTTTGCTTTGTTCTAGAAATGTTTGTATATGATGTTATATTTTCTACATTGTTTTATTTTTTTTATTTTGCATCTTTCTATGTGTATTTTAAACATCTATTTTTTTCTATAGATCTAACTACAATTATCTCTCTCTTTTTTATCTAACTGACATTAAATGAAAATCATTAACGTTATAGCATATTGCAGATTATTTTCTATCCAAAGCAATCCTTTTTTATAGTGAAATAAGTTAAATATTGTTACTTTCACTAGTAATTACTTTTTGTTAAAGATGATTAGCAATAGCCATGAAAGTTTTCTTTTCTAAGCTACATAATTAATCAATTCTTTTATTTTATTTTATTTTTTTACTCGTTTCGACTACTTTAGCACAAGAGTTCGACTACAACTTTAAAACAGAAGGAAAAAAAACAATGATTCATAAAACACATTTAAAGTTTTACAAAAAAGCAAAAGCAGATCTTTTTTAACATCTCTTTAATCTATTCCCAGCAAAAATTGCTTTCTAATCACTCAACAAATCAGTAATCTAAAGATAATTTCATAAAAAATTGTTTATATGCTAATTATATTTTTGTAATTTTATTTCATTTTATGACCGTCGTTGAACAGCCGACCCAATTTTATGGGTTTACGACTACTAATGTTCAACTCCGTAGCCTTGTAATTTTGAACCCAATCCAGAAGACAAGGGAACTCCTGGATAGAGTATTGGGAGAAATTTGCCTTCACGGAGGACTTTTTAATGGAACTAACCCGCCTTTGCGTTACACGGAGAGTAAAACCACGAAATACTCCCATGGTTAGCCTAACGGCGAGGGGACTCTAACCCACGATCCGTCTACCACTGAGGATATTTACGTTAGCACTGTGGTTAGTGCAAGCCGGATGCGGAATTTTTTTTTTAATGAATAAAATTACGATTTAATAAATAGCAATTAACTAACATATCTTTGTTCCTACTAAATTTGTTACATATAACCAAAGTTAGATAAAGAAACTCTAATATATCTCAAGATGTTCCATCGAACCACGAATATTGCAATTTTAAGGCATATAAGTCAATCCTAAAACGTTTCCTCGAACCTTGAATATTGCATCTTAATATAAGTAAATTAACCTGAAATGTTATTTTTAAAAGGAGTACCTTTCTTTTTCTTCCTTTCCTGATCTGTCGTGGAAGATATGTGATCGACTGACTTTATTTCACAATTATACAGATCTATTTCCTGCATCTAAGCGTTTAGATACAGGAATGCTTTATGTAGTGAGTGTACACAATCTGTGCCTTTTAAAAAGCTTATTGTAATATTTAAGACCATTAATTTAAAATTATTGAGAATTATTTTTAAAAAAATTACTAAATTCAATTAATTCAATTAGTGGAAAAAAATACCACGTGTTTTTTTTTTAAAAAAAAGATACTCTGTACTCGTGGAAATAATGTTCTTATAGATAATATTTTATGCTTAATTTAACTTTTAAAATGTAGTTCCTAAATAAAAATTAAAATAGAAAAGGAATTTGTACTTAAAATGCATTTAGTTTAGAAGCGCTCGTGCAGCTTATTTTTTTTAAAGAATATCCATAAAAAAAAAAGCTATCCTGATTTAAGATATGGTTCCAATTTCTGTAAAAGGGGAATTTTTACTATTTTAAGATAACGGCGTCTTTTTTTGAATTAGAAATGAGAGAAATTGTCCACATTCAAGCTGGCCAATGTGGGAATCAAATCGGAGCAAAAGTAAGAATATTTTTATTCATTTAACTTTCGTAGTGGTTCAATTACCAAGCAATTTTGAAAGAAGTTATTTTTTAAAAAATGTTACTCACTCTAGCCGAAATTCATCCGTGGAAATTTTTTAATTCAAATTTTATTTAAAAAAAATCAATTATTATTAGTTCACAATCATCGAGTACTTAATTTCAATAATGCCACTATTTGACGCAGTTTTGGCTTAGTTTCAATGCTGGCAGTTTTAGTTACCCAGTACTTAGTTTCAATAAAGACAGTTTTTCCTCCTTCATTCATTTATGGTAAAAGTTTCCTGATATTAAATAATATTGGAGCAGTATTATCTTTTAGTTTGTCTTAAATATATTTTCATCTTAGTGGGAAAATACACAAACAAAATTTCAGAATTAAGATGTTTCGCTTAAAAATATAAGAAATACGATAACTGGCTCTTTTGGTATAACATGTCGTTGCCGAAATCATGCCGAAAATGAATCTTTGAACTAAATGGTATTATTACTAAAAAATAGTTTTTCACAACTGATTTTGTTGACTTCTATAAAGTAAACTATTTGTGGCCAAGCTTTACCGGTACTTCTCCGTTCGTCGGCGCGAGTAAATTATTCAACTAGTTTTTTTTCATATGAGGGTTATTTTGTTTCGTGTTCAAAAAATAATAATTAAATCAATAACGAAACGCTAACGGAAGAGTATCGATTTCTCGTATTTCTAGTGAAACTATTTTGCTATTTCAACTATTTTCGCTATAGGAATTGTATGACTAGTGTTACTTTAAGAAAAACCATACTTTTTATGATTAAAATTGGCAAGATGTAGTTGGTTATTGAATAAAAGTTTTAATATATGTTATCAATAAATTTTCAATAGTTCAACTGTAATATTCTTGTTTTAACCATCGATGTACATTTAATTGTTAGCCATGAAATATACTGTTTCCGCCCATTCGCTAAGAACAATTTTTCATTTTAGTTGGCGAATAATTTCGACCAGCTAATTGAACAATGCTCTAACATTTTTCTAGAACATAAATAATAAAAATTTGAATTGAATTTCTACATTCAAGAAATGCATTATTTAGTCACATAGAATATATAGCTCCCATAGAATATATAATATTATTTATTTCTAATTTAAGGGAAAATGCATTGAATTGCATTTGGTTTCAAATCGAGCTTAAACTTTTTCAATTACCACATATATTACCATCAGTCTATTCTTTATTTTAAGGACCAAACTTTTGTGGCATCAAAGTTATAAATATTTGTAACATATTAAGAATAAACGAATTTCGTAAAGAAAGTGAATAAATTTCTCATATTCTATATAGAATAACCAATAATTTAGCCTGACAAAAATCCATCTTGACTCTTTTTATTTAACTGAATAAATCAGACGTTAAGTGACAAAAAAAAAAAAAATTCCTCAGAAAATGAAAAATTTTTATGATAATATTAAACTCTACAAGATACTTCAAACATGATAGGTATTTGCACTCACAATTCTTATTATACTTATTTTTCTTACTTATTATACTTTTTAAAGGACTTTCGCTTTCATTTATCAAACACTAGGGAGTTACGCCACTTGTCCTCAATTCATTTACTAACCACCACGATTGTACCACAATAATTATTGGTTCTTCAAGCAGACTGTTACATCAAATAAAAATTCATTCCATTAAAAGATCGCAAAATTTTTCACTGCATTAACTGATATTTTGTTCCATCGATTAAGTTCTATTGAGATCAAATTTAAACAAAACCGTTTTGCTCTATTACCATTACAACATTATCCATAAATTTTTTCTACAAGTTAAAAATGAGTGACATAACTTATGTAACATATAAGTTAACATTTTAAAAGTAAATATAACAGATTAAAAAGGAAAGATAACTTATTTGTCGTTCTATAACGATGAAATGGTAAATAAATGTCTTCATCATAAAATGTTGCATAATAATGTAATAATATGCTATGACTTTAAAACATTATAAATGAATTAAACGTATAGTTTTAAACATTTGATTCTGAATGATAATCCGAATCAAACACGTAATAACAGAGAATAATATTTTTAAGAAGAATGATAAATAAATATTGCTGGGAAAACACCTTTAAATGAGGGATAAATAAATATTTTACTGGTAAATATTGTTATTTTCTTAATCATATCATATGTAAATTCTCATACGTCATATAGTTTCAATATTTTTCATTGGTAGCTGAAATACCATCAAAGTGTTCCACCAAACGATTTTATTTAAATAGTTAAAAAAGGAATATTAACCGTTGCTTGTTTTGATTGGCCTTAACCCTTCATACATTATATATTTGATGAAGTATTTATTCGTCTAAAAATTAAATTTCTGATAAAAATGACCAGTTTTTTCAGTTTTAAATTTTAACATGGGTAATAAAATCTACGATAAAAAGATTTTTAAGAAATATGTTCCATGATATACTCTTAAAAATAACTTTTTTCATTATGTAAATGTAATTAAAATCAATTTAAAAACCTTTCTTACTTCTCGTTGATCGTAATTAACTACTAGGTTTATTCAGAAAAGCAACGAAAGTTTTGACATAATTTAATGAAAGTAAGAATTTCTACGCCTGACTTTAATTATATAATAAGGTCTCAAAATTTTACTTTCTAATTTCAATGCAGAAGCCAAACTGGAAGGCGTTTGTAACGTGGGTACGATATTTGTATCTCAATTTCTGTTTTTTTTCTTATTTATTTTTTCTTTCAGTCGACAAAAATACGAGCGAGAATGTCATTTCTTGTTTGAATTCATTATGGTTTGCAAACTGTTTTCAACTCAAAACTATCTTATGCTTCGGTAAATCAATTGGCACCTAGTGAATTTCACTGACGCCTGTCATTGTTTTCTTAATTAGATGAAGGAAAATCATATAACAGATATTTCACCTAGTGCCAAACGATCAGTGAAATTACTTGAGCACTTATTCACACACATTCCTGAAACTAACGATATTAATTGGTGAAGAACATCTCGCAAACGATAAAGATCTCAAAAAAAAGAACATACTAATTCTCTTCTTCGGCGGGGGGGGGGGNGGGGGGACATGCTGACATTTTTCCCCTTATTACTACTAGAAGTTTATTTAGCGCACATTCGAATGCAGACTCTTAGAAAACATTTTTTTTTTAGTGTATGCAACTAGTTAAATTAATACTTTAAGTTTATGACAATTGGGTATACTATAGCCTACGTCACAGGTTGTGTTATTCCTACTAAATTTAACCCATGAACGGCATTTTCTGCGAGCCTAACTTCAAGCCACAAATAAACAAACAAAGTGTTTGATCGTTTAAATAGCTGCTCGCCAGGTTTTATTGCATTATAAAGAAAAGTAATTGATATTCGATTTTTGATTAATAATTGATTTATGTGGATAGTGGCATTTATGTGGATAGTGGCATAGAATTTAGCATTGCGTCATGGTAAATGTTATTCCTAATAAGTGGAAGTAGTTGTGTTTTTTTTATATTATACCCAATTATTATACATTTCCTTTTAAGCAAACGATATTTACTAATATGAAGGGAAAATGCCATGCTTCCTTAAAAAAAATGCACCACAAAATTATTGAATTTTTTCTAATCTATTTCTTTAGCAAGTAAAGCACTTAAGCTACATTCTATCTAAATCTAAACTAGAATCATAGACAGTAAAAGATGTTAAAGTTGTAGTTAATAACTTATATTATCGAGTGAGAGATGAAAAAATCTTGAATTTATTAACTGTTGAGCTCAACAGTACCTAGGTACTTATTTCTTCTGGCTAAAAACAACTGATTGAATGTTACAGTATGCATCGATATGCTTCAAATGTCTAACGGTGAAATATTTGAATATTTTTTATTTTATTTTCTTTGTTCATAGTTCTGGGAAGTTATATCAGATGAACATGGAATTGATCCAACTGGAACATATCATGGAGATTCTGATTTGCAGTTAGAGAGAATTAACGTGTATTACAACGAAGCAACAGGTGAAAAACGCTACTTTTAAAGTTTATGTTAAATGTCCTTTTTTTTTTCTTAAGCTCCCATTTGGAACATAATGCCTGCTATTACATTCTGAATTCTGATTATTACTACATTGTCAACCCGTTTAAATTGTAGCTAAAATTTTTATAAATGAACCTTTTTCTACGATTTCTTGAAGAATTCAGAATTAAATATTTTTAACGGTTCCAAAAAATTCAGGTTTATTCAAATTGAATAAATTTGAATTCCCTTGTATTAAGATTATGTTAAATTAAAAATTCGTGACGGCCTAGGAAATATCTATGCCATCACAGTTTCGATTCTCTACAAAGGAAATAGCTCCTTCGATTTGGTAGCCATACAACCTGCGCGCGAAATCAAGCTCTTCAATGTAGAACAGTTCAACGAGGATCAGTACCGTGCACCTTCGGTCCCTATGCAGGCTGATCAAAATAGTTACCCATTCCCTTACTGACTGCAACAACCAACGGTGTTTGACTTTGGTGCTCTACTTGAATCAGTTCTGCTGAGATTATTATCTTTACGATCAGTTCACAATGGGAAAAAATTTGTTAGGGGATAATTCAGTGAAACATCATAAAAACAAATTTATCAGTATGAAATAGCGTCTGTTTAGCCATTTTATTTTTTTAACAAATTTTAATTTAAATCACTATTTAAATGATTTTAACATAAATAGCTATTTTTTTTTCAACACATTTACATTTCATTGAAAATATTACCTTGTATTCTTAATGTTCTACGATAAATTTCAATAACTGTTTGATTTTCAACAACCCTAAAAACGAAATCTGAGAAAAAGAGAAGTATGAGTAGACAATATTTCTTTTGGCAACGGAATTATTATTTTTTTCCTCGTTAATACCTAAACATAAGGCTCCTATACTATCAGAGCTGAGCTATCAAGCTCTATTGGAGCAAACAAGTTCGCAAGTTAACGTTATGTTAGTATTGTGCTTATGTTAGCTCTTTGCTCCAAAAATAGATGATAAGTCGGCCTGTCTAATTCAGGGGCTCTACCTAAACATAGTTAAAAATACATAGTTGTCATATTGTGTGGGAATTGATTTTCGTTTGACTAAAAACATAATAAGCCGGATAATGAAGAAAAAACTATACATACCCATTTCACAGGCGCAATCAATAAAATTTAAAAAATTAAAATAAATAAAAAACAGTACAAATCAGTGAGTGGGTAAATCAATTTGCATATAAATAAAGAAAACTTTTATATAACTATAATTTATGATACAGTATTTCTGCGCTTTAAATTGTTTTATTTTACATACATTTTCCCTTTTTTTTATTTAAATATAAAGCAAGTTGGAGATCACAGTTACTGGTTATTTATTTATTTTGTATCCTTTATAGGTGGAAAATATGTTCCCAGAGCTATTTTGGTCGACTTGGAACCTGGAACAATGGACTCAGTGAGATCTGGACCTTTCGGTCAACTTTTTAGACCAGATAATTTTGTTTTTGGTATGATTTCATTAACTAAACTATTGATATGGTTGCAACTTCTCTGTATAAGTAAAAATGCTAGTAAGTTACTACAATGCAGGAAAATGTTGATCATAGCATGTTGAACCATAATATAGATTGAATTCACTGCATCCTCAATATGGTGCTACAATGTACTTAAAATGTTTATTTCTAGAAATTGATTTTACAACTTGATCGAAATTAACTGGTTAAGAGAAGAAAAACACTGTTCAATTTAACATGTTGTAGAAACTTTGCATGTCATTATGAGTTAAGATGTCAATGTAATGGTTCAAAGTTGAACCGATTTTTCCAAAATTGCACTGTTTAAATTTAAAACTTCACGTGTTTAATTTTAAACTACAAAACAATTATATAGTTGTTAGTTTCCACTAGTTTTAATTGTATTAAGTTTTACATGAAAAAAATATTTTCTACTAGTTTTTGAGGTTTACTTTGAAAATGGATTTAAAAAAATAAAGAAATAAATAAAAATAACAATTTCAGGACAAAGCGGAGCTGGTAATAATTGGGCTAAAGGCCATTACACTGAAGGAGCAGAACTAGTGGATTCAGTTTTGGATGTCGTCCGAAAAGAAGCTGAAGGATGTGATTGCTTGCAAGGATTTCAGATGACACATTCTCTTGGAGGGGGAACTGGTTCAGGCATGGGCACCCTCATGATATCTAAAATTAGAGAAGAATATCCAGATCGTATAATGAACACCTTCAGTATTGTGCCATCTCCAAAAGTAAGTTTCAACATAATTGGTGAGCACAAATTTTAAAAAAATATCATTTCATATTTTCAAATGTTTCATGTTGAAAAAAGTTGATCAATTTTGGAAAAATTATTAACTAGTATAAATTGCGTTTCAACTCATTCCGTGAATAGAGGGCACCTTCATCAGCACTGGTGAGCATTTACTGATAATTCTGTAACTTGAAATTTTTATCACAATTCGTAAGACAAAAAATAAAAACAGATGAGTCAAGGTTTACATTTTATGTGTAGAAGAACGCACGTGATTTTAATAAGAATATGACTGGATAATCAGCAATAAGGTATGACTTTTATGGCTACCGAATGTAATAAAAATAAAATATTTAATGCGATAACATATAATTACTCTATGTAACGTAGTTCGCTTATTACACATGCATAAGTCTTCGCTTAATAACAACTATAGGTATGACAGAAGTGTGGGAAAGTTGTCGGTGGGATGAATGCCTACAGTAATACGAATTAATTTATATATTTGATCTTCAGTGCTTAGTTTCTCTACAACGTAATCCGGCATCATGGAATCTAGAATTAAATTCAGAGCTCGACATGTAGATTCCTCATATTCTTACGGAAAGAAATTTATGACGTCACATTCACGACAGCGATTCGCTTCTCAAACGTCAAAAAAATTATCAATTTTTGAAGCGTATCTTAACTCGAGAAGAGAAATGAGTTGTCGACAATATTTGTTCCTTTTCCTGAAAAAAATTTTAAACTGTAAAACCTTTACTTTAAATGTGAAAGTCTAAAATCGCCTGAATTAGTGCTTTAAAAGCAACAACAAAAAAGAACAGTGCATTAAATAATTCAATAAAATATGTATTCACTATAAGAAAAATTCTTTTTATTTTCATAAAAAAAGTAAATAATAAATAAATAAATAAAAAATAGTAAAGAACAAACTGAGATATTTCGTTGAGTTTTGTAGATTTGTTAGCACGTTGAACACAAAAGATCAAAGTGTTTTTTGTACTATTTTACTATTTCTCCTCCGTAAATGACACAACGTGCGTCAAGCTTGTGAAAAATTGCGTTAAGTTTACAGTGACAATGCTCAACAAGGACGTCAATACTGAAAACGTTTCAATAAATTCTGAGCTGGTGATTTTGATTTGAACGATGCTTCTCGATCAAAAATACCTACCCGGATTGATGATGAAAAGATAAGAGATATTGAACCAGTCAAACTCAATTTACACGACACGTGAGATTGCAGGGAAATTGAGGATCAGGTAAAAAAGTGTTAAACTGAGATACGTAAGCAAGCTCGAAATTCAGGTTCCTCATGAACTCAAAAAAGTTCATTTGATGGCGCGAAAAAACAACTGAGATATGCTCATGAAACGTGAAGAAAATTACCCTTTTTTTAAACGAATGATAACTATTGATAAGAAGTGGATTGTCNCAACATAATCCGGCATCATGGAATCTAGAATTAAATTCAGAGCTCGACATGTAGATTCCTCATATTCTTACAGAAAGAAATTTATGACGTTACGCTCTAGACAGTGATTTGCTTCTTAAACGTCAAGAAGATAATAAAGTTTTGAAGTGTATCATAACTCGAGAAGAGAAATGAGTTGTCTACAATATTTGTTCCTTTCTCAAAAAATTGTTTACTCTGTAAAACCGTTACTTTAAATGTGTAAGTCAAAAATCACCTGAATCAGTTTTTAGAAAGCAAAAAAAAAAAAAAAAAAAAGAGCAGTGCATTAAATAATTCAATAAAATATGTATTCATTATAAGAAAAACTTATTTCATTTTCATCAAAAAAAGTAAATAGTAAATAAATAAAAAAAATAGTAAAGAACAAATTGAGATATTTCGTTGAGTTTTGTAGATTTATCAGCACGTTGAACATAAAAGATCAAAGTGTTCTTTCTACTATTTTACTATTTCTCTTCCGTAAATGACACAACGCGCGTCAAGCTTGTGAAAAATTGCGTTAAGTTTAAGGTGACGATGCTCAACAAGGACGTCAATACTGAAAACGCTTCGATAAATTCTGAGCTGGTGATTTTGATTTGAACGATGCTTCTCGATCAAAAATACCTACCCGGATTGATGATGAAAAGATAAGAGATATTGAACCAGTCAAACTCAATTTACACGACACGTGAGATTGCAGGGAAATTGAGGATCAGGTAAAAAAGTGTTAAACTGAGATACGTAAGCAAGCTCGAAATTCAGGTTCCTCATGAACTCAAAAAAGTTCATTTGATGGCGCGAAAAAACAACTGAGATATGCTCATGAAACGTGAAGAAAATTACCCTTTTTTTAAACGAATGATAACTATTGATAAGAAGTGGATTGTCTACAACAATTACAGCAATGTGGTGCTCAAATGTTTTTGGTCCCGATGTTAAAATTCTCAACCAACCACTTCAAGTCAGAATTTCGTCAGAGGAAGGTTATCTTCTCAGTGTGGGGGAGGGGGATGAACTCCACCCAAGGAACTGAACAATCAATTCAGACGAGTACTGTAGGCAATAGGACAATTTGAACTAATCTGTCATCCAAAAGCGTCCTGAGCTTGCCTATTGAAAAGGAGTAGAGTTCCATCATGACAATGTGAGCACACACATCTTTGACGACCTGTTAAAAGTTATTGGAACTTGTATGGGATATGTTGCCTCACCCACTATACTCACCTGGCATTGCACCATAAGACTAGCACTTGTTTCGCTCTTTCCAAAACTCTTTGCATGAAATAACGTTAAATTTAGACGAGGCTGTTCATCAGCACCTTGTTCAGTTTTTTGCAAATAAAGCCAGGTCCTTTTACGAATGAGGAATTATGAAGCTCGCCTAAGATGGCAAAATGTTATCGAACAAAAAAGAACATATATCATTGATCAACCTTTAACTGTTATTTAAATACATGAGTTTAAAAAATTTAGAATAAAAAACGGAATGACTTTTTACTCAATCCAATATATTAATGTCATTGGTCAAACATTTTTGGAATCATTTTGGAATAGTTCATCCGCTTCATATCTCACAGTACGAGTTTGAATTTAATTAATCATGTAAATCCATATGACTAATTTGGAGATGTTTGTTAATTACTCAGAGAGTTATCAAAACTTTTGAAAACGTTTTTCAAAAATATTTCTTCGACACTGTTAAAAATATTGATCGATGTTCACGTAATATCATAATAAGGTGCTAAGTTTAAACATGTAACATTGAAAGTTCTGCCTCCTTATACTTGGTTCTAGGATATTATTTCACATTGCATTTTTATAAAAACTTTTTAACGTTTGAATGATGTTCTCATACAAAATAAAGAATGCGATGTTGAACCTGTTTTTTAAATACAATCAGCACAGAAACAAATGTATTCACTGCTATCCATAACAGTTAGACTTACCAAAACAAATCAAATTATAGGGAGTTTGATTTGTTGGCATTCAATCATCAACTTTTCCCAGCAATTGAAATTCATATCAAATTCTGTAACGAAATCTCGAAACTTGTTAGTTGTGGAACAGTTATTCTGACGACCGTTCACAAAATTAAAACATTCCTTTCTGCATTATTTGAAAAACCCTCTTTGTTAATCTCTTTCATTAACTCTCGGTTCAAGTTATAGGTGAATATATTAAATTTTTTTAATTTTTTGATTCAGAAACTTAAAAGCAATTGATTTTCTTACTCATTTAAAAATAATTTTAATTCCTTGTGCTAACAAATTTTTACAAATTTTTATTTTACTGTGTTTTATATTACAGTAACCATTTGAAGAACTTATTTAATTCATTTTCAGGTTTCAGACACCGTAGTCGAACCTTACAATGCGACCCTCTCTGTACACCAGCTGGTAGAAAACACAGATGAAACATTTTGCATTGACAATGAGGCATTGTACGACATCTGCTTCAGAACCCTGAGACTTACCACCCCTACTTATGGAGACCTTAACCATTTAGTTTCAGCCACCATGTCTGGAGTGACCACGTGCTTACGATTTCCTGGACAACTTAATGCAGATTTGCGTAAATTAGCCGTGAACATGGTACCATTTCCACGTTTGCATTTCTTTATAACGGGGTTTGCACCTCTTACTTCTCGTGGTAGTCAGCAGTACAGAGCTTTGACGGTTCCAGAATTGACTCAGCAGATGTTCGATGCCAAGAACATGATGGCTGCCTGTGATCCAAGGCATGGAAGATACTTGACAGCAGCAGCTATTTTCAGGGGTCGGATGAGCATGAAAGAGGTGGATGAACAGATGCTGAATGTTCAAAACAAGAACAGCAGCTATTTTGTTGAGTGGATACCAAATAATGTAAAAACTGCAGTTTGTGATATACCACCAAGGGGTTTGAAAATGTCAGCGACCTTTATTGGAAATAACACAGCGATTCAAGAATTGTTTAAGCGTATTTCAGAACAATTTACAGGTATGCATGTAACAAGAATGTTTCATTTCATGCTTTTCAAAAAGTACTGTTTGTGTTTTATTTATGTATAAAAAACTTTCAATTAATTTAAAACTTAACACTGTATCATCAACTTTTACATTTAGAAGATACTAAACTACAGGAAATATTTGTCATGACAATATTTCACCTCCATGGGTATTTCAAAAATAAAGTTAAGAGATAAGTAAATGTAGGTAAATCTAGAATTTTTTCTTTTTTTTTTTAATAACGGCAGGCACTGAACTTTCGTTCTTCGCCTTAGAAGATGCCGGAAGTGTTGCTCATTTATCGTTACCCAGTGGGCACCTGTGAACCAAAGTCAGAGAGGCGAGCAACATTATCCATGTCACACAGCCACAAATACCCATTAATAGGGTGCACCACATTTATACATTCACACATCAGAAGACAACACAGAGAGAAACCTCCATGCCCAGAGCGGGATTCGAACCCGCAGTCATTGGCTTCGCAGTCAGGCACGCTAACCACTCGACCACCTGTCCGGCGATAAATCTAGAATAAACCATAAAGTTTCAAACTCTGAAAAAAATATTAAAATGCAAACAAATTATGACAGGATTACTTCTGCATCGCTTAATATTGAGTTAGCTTGTCATAATTTGTTTGTAGTTTGATATTTTAAAAAAAATTTCAGCATTTTAAAGTACATGGTTTTCTCTAGGTTTACAAAAACTCACTTTTTCTACACCATAGATTTTAAATTACTTATATTATTAAAAGTGAATTTCTATAAAGGGTTTCTACCACAATATAGAGTCCTCTTAATTTTTAAATCAGTTTTCTTCATTAAAATAATTGGATTTTTTTCAAAACTAATTTTGTAAAAATTTGGTCTGGTATTTGGTTTTTTCAAATACGGTCAGGATTAAGTATTTTTAAGTATTTAATCCAAATGTTTCAAACATTTAGAAGTTTGCTCCAAATGGAATATTTATTTCACACCTTCCACTCATAATTTATATAAATATGTGGTTGCTTCTTGAGCATTTGAACCTAAAAAAATATCCATGTGTTTTATATAACACATTATTTTAAAATGAAACATAAATATGTGCAAAAGGTACACATTGAATTTTAGATATTTAGAAACACAATGCAGTTTCATCTCGCAATCAAAGTGGTTTCAATGCTATTCATTCAGGTTTTTATTATTGATCTCAACAATGATTTATCAAATTCTGATAATTTTCTTTTTGGCCCATATAATATTAACTTACACATAATAATAATCTATAATTTTAACATACTTTTACATTATTTTTAACAAAGATTCTAAAAATTAACCAAGGGCATTGATTACAAAACATGCAGTATAAATATATTTCACCATAAAGCTTAATATTATTTAAACAAATGCAATATATTTATATTTTACGTACAAATGTTCGTAACTGTATGAAACAAATGGTAATGAAATTTTTAAAAAAATAATAAAAGAATACCGCTTTAAAAGTCAGTTTTGACAAATAATTTATCGTAATTCTATAGCTTGTCAAATAGACTATGTTCATGCTTTATATGATCTAATAGCTCTATATACAAGATTCAAAATATTATGTACACCAATCTTACAGCTATGTTTCGTCGTAAAGCTTTCTTGCATTGGTATACTGGTGAAGGCATGGATGAGATGGAGTTCACAGAGGCTGAAAATAACATGAACGATCTTGTGTCTGAATATCAACAGTATCAAGAAGCTACTGCAGAGGAAGAAGGAGAATTTGAAGAAGAAGAAGAAGCTGTCTGAACTATTTTTTTTTCTTTTAAGCTACATTCCCCTTTTTGTGATATAGATGAGAGAGAAATTTTGTATTGATTATTTTTTAAGTGTTCAGTGTTTTTATATATAACTTCTAAATTTATTTAATTTTTTTAGTTTAACAATAACTATATTTTTTTCTATGTATGTTAAAGAAGAAATAAGATTTTGCTTCAATAACATCTTATTAAAAGCAGATTCATTATACATTTGGTCCTATTTTAATAAATGATCTAACACACACTGGGAAAAAATCCCTCTAAATAATTTTTGATCTAATGATCAGATTTTTACGTAAAATCTGATTTTTTTCGAAGGGGTGACCTCGAATATGCAAATTAGTAAGTACAGACAATATTTTAAGTTACAAAATCTGACACAAAAATGTACTTTCTCAGAAAAAAGCGTTTTTTTGACGAATTACAATTTCTGACTCTTCATAATATAGGGGTAACTGCAATCTGGGAAATATGGTTCCAATAGTTTTGTGACTTAATTTTACTTCTTGCATATTTCGCCATAACTCTGGAATTTTCTAAGCAAGTTGGAAAATTTTTGCACAAAATTATAAAATTTGTTTATCCAAAGATAATTCCATGCAATAAACAGTTTAGTAAATATTTATTATTTTTATTTATTATTAATCAAACAAATTTTAAATAGTAAAGTATAAAAATTTTTACATTAATTTCAAAATTTTAATTTCACAAGAAAATGGACAAATACTTCCCGAGAAATTAAATTTGAAATATCTTTTTGAAAATTTGTTTTAAAAAGACTATTTGTCTGATTTGTTCAAATTTTGCAAGATAAAATTACATTTTTAAAATTATGAAAAAATTTGTAAACCTTGCAATCAAAATTTTCGACTATAATTATATTAAGTAATAAAAATTGATAAATAACTAAAAGATTTTTTTTCGTTTTTTTGCAAGAAATTATCTTCTGATAATTTATATTTGTGTGCAAATTTTCAAATTTGCATAAAAAGTCCTCACAATATAGCAGAATATGCAAAAAGGGAAATTAACATTACGTAAAAATTTGTAAACCTTGCTATCAAAATTTTCGATCATAATTACATTAAATAATAAAAATTTATAAATAACTATTAGATTTTTTTTTCTTTTTTGCAAGAAATTATCTTTAGAGAATTTATATTTGTTTGTAAAATTTTTCAAATTTGCATTAAAAGTCCCCAAGATATAGCAGAATATGCAAAAAGGGAAATTAACATTATGTAAAAATTTGTAAACCTTGCAATTAAGGAGTACAAACTTTGAACTGTTCTCCTGACCAAGTTATTGGAGCAATATTACCTAGATTGGGGCAACCTCCTATATTTTGGGGGTACAAAATCATAACCCGTCGAAAAAAAAGGTATGTTTCTTCTGAGAAAATACATTCTAGTGTCTGATTTCCAAACTGAAAATATCATTAGCACTTACTAATTAGCATATTTGAGGTCACCTCAAATAATTAAGATGAGTTCTAGTAAATGAAAATCTGATCATGAAGGAATTAAAATGCAGACTCATGGGGATTTTTTTTCTTTTCTTTTTTTTTTGCTCATTGTATTTCACTAATTGTTGCAATTTCTCTTGTATTATACACTTCTTAATAGGGAGGCTTGCTATTCAGAAGGGGTGAAAAGAATTCATCTGGACCATTGAGAATTTGAGTGACGTAACCTACATTGATGTTTATCTTATTTTTTTAAAATATCCTCAACCAGTTTGAGTCCTCAGAAAATTTAATAAGTTAAAAATTAACATAGGTTTCATGATCCAACAGCACCTTAGATATTTTATCATTTTATTGTTGTTTTTTTCTGTGTTTACTTTTACACCATTATTTACACTGAACTATTTACTTTTAAAGTAATATTTATACCTATTTAATATTGTTTATGTTTAACACAGTCAACTCCTTCAAATTAAATTGTACTCACTCAATTTAAGTAAATTGATCAGTATTCTAGTAAATTAAAGCATTCATGACTCTGCAAGAAGATAATTTATCTGATCTCCATATAATTTATCTGATGTGATTCTTTAACGCAATATGATTTGCACAAAATTAACTATAATTACGAGAATTTTCCAACCTTTCTTTCAAACATTTTTTAATTTTATTATATAGAATAATTAGTTTTACATTGAATGGTATACTAACTAAGAACTTTCAAGCAAGCTGGGTTTTTTTAGTACCATTTAGAAAGCTAAATAATACACTTAAGTCTAAATTCACATTCAAATAACTGAAGTGTGAAAAAAGAATTTAAATAATGAAGCTGGCATTAATACAAAATGCCTCTAATATAAGTATAGAACAATTATAAAAAGTATATAAAAATGAGAGATATTCATAAAAAAGCTGATTGGTTTATTTTGTCAAATGAGGATTACATTTTTTTTTCAACAAAATACAAATGTGTTCATTAAAATTATGAAAATTAACATAGTCATAAAAAATTATGTTACTTGTGCAAAAGTCATAATTAAAATGCAATATATATTTTAATGATACTAACAAAAATAATGGCTTTTTTTAAATTGTATAATAAATATCCCGAAGGTAGAACAAAAGGTGTACATGAATTTTTATTCTATGCAATAGCATTAAAATTCATTCACAACTATTTACATATAAGTAAAACTAAAACAAATTGAAATTATAAGCCTCAAAAATCTACATACCATGCTCCCAAAAATGTAGTTGTAAAGTCAATATAAATAATCTATCACATACAGGCATGTAAATCAACAGTACACAAAAAGAGGCTTACTGACGAACAACTAACAAGTACAGTTTACTAGCATTTTCTAAGCCCTTTATGTGTCAAATGTAATGAAGAAAATTTTCAGTTGAAATCACAAATAATAACTAGAACAAAATTATTTAACTGAGATGGAACTAAATTATGCATCCTTATAATTCATTTAATTTTAGAAAGTAAATATATCTCACAACTCACTGCATTAACAAGACTTGTTCTCGGTATACATAAAAATATTCTTTTAATAATAAAAAGAGCTGCACTCTTTAAAATGATGCCACAATAGACATGTACAAATACAACATGAGGACAGAGCACACTTAAATATGGTTCCCGTAATTCAGAAATATTGATTAAAAAGGCCCCTTCTGTTAAAACAAACCACATGTAAAATCTTGAATAGTCTGCACAAGCTTAGTGTGAAATCCAACAATATTCAAAAAGTCAGGACCCTCTTGAGTGAAGGTAGATTTTCTATCACAGAGAGTTGATAGAACATACCTGCGAAATACAATAAATATCATATTTTTATCATAATAACCAAAAGGGGAGAAAAAAAACTACTTTAAACATAGGGGGTTAAAAAAAACAATGACCAGTGGTAATGATAGTCTAGGCATTTTTAATATTTTGAGTTTTAAAACTTGAAAAATATTTTGAGAAAATGAATTTAATAATAGATTTGGATCATTTAAAGAGAAGGGTACATAAGATCATTATTAATCAATACTAATTCATAAAAAAAATATAATAATCACCATTACCAATTACTTATTGTAAGAAAAATTAATTATTTAACAACACAATATAATTGATAATTACCTAAAAGTCTTATTTACAAGATAGATATAATGTGAGGACCGCTTTCCGACCACCATGTGCTGGTGGTCAGACAGTGGTCCTCTTGGGAGGACTGTCGTGACGGCGTTTAAGCATACTTAAGGTGAAGTTATTAAGATATTTTAAATTTGTGGGTTTTATTCCTAAAATATATCAAATAACTGCTTATTCTTAGAAAAATAATTCATATACTTTTTTCACAATATACACTGACAGAACAGAACTCATGGGATAGCAGGGCTCTGATTTGTGGATGGACAGTACGTGTGACCAACGCCATCTGGTGGCCTCTGCGACGGTCTCAGTTGTGTGTTAGACATTGCTTGAAGTGGCTGTGTGAGTGATCAGGCAAAATGCAACGTCGTCGTGAGTTGACGGCATTCGAACGTGGCATGGTTGTGGGTGCCCGACGCATGGGGCATTCAATTTCGGAAGTGGTTCAGGAATTCGACTTCCCAAGGTCAACCGTGTTGAGAGTTTACCGAGAATGGGTGAATGAGGGTGACACAGTCCACAACAGATACCATACCGGCCGTCCACAGGCCCTAAACGACTGAGACGAGTGGTAACTCGAGATAGGAGAGCAAATGCGCAACAAATCACGGCTGAATTCGACACTGGCCGTGACAGAGATGTGTCCCAGTGGACAATCTGTCGGAACATGCGTGTTCTCGGGTATGCGAGCCGTCGCCCCACACGTGTTCCACTGCTAACCCAGCGTCATCGGACAATTCGGTGTGCATTTGCCACCAATCACCACGGATGGACACTGCAACAGTGGCGTAACGTAGTCAGGTCTGACGAATCACGTTATCAACTGTTCCATGCTGATGGGAGACATCGTGTGAAGCGCACATTGCAAGAAGCGATGGATCCAGCATGCCAAGTGGGCACAGTCCAGGCCGGTGGCCCATCAGTCATGGTGTGGGGTGCATTTTCGTGGCATGGAATGGGCCCCCTGGTCGTTCTGGATGCCACATTGACTGGCCAGCGGTATCTTCAGCTGCTTGGAGACCATCTCCACCCCTTTGTCATGTTTCAACACCATGATGACATTGCTGTGTATCAAGATAACAATGCAGCCCCACATCGCGCCAATATCGTCCATGCCTGGTTCGACGAGCATGCAGGTGAGATCCAACGACTGAACCCCATTGAACATATCTGGGATGCCCTCGACGTCAGGTTCAGGGCATTGAATCCTCAACCCACAAACAGGTTACAATTGACTGCCGCTCTGTAGGATGTGTGGTGCCAACTACCTCCGGACGTGTTCCAGGATATCCCATGAGTTTTGCTCAGTCAGTGTATGATCATATGATTATTTCATGACCTAAGATAGATGTTAAGTTATTGGAAGTTTTGAAAAAGCATGCTTCAAACATTTGAACAGAAAATCAGTTTCGCATTTTTTTCCAAATAACAAGTAGGGCAAATGAAAAAAAAAAAATACTTCTCTAATACAGATGATTTTTTTTCAAAACTGCATTTAAAAATCAGCTTATTAATAAGTAAATCTACAGAATTTTTTTAAAAATCCAGTTAGGCTTTGTTTCAAGAGTTAGGTTAGATGTCTTTTTTTCCTGCAAAGTCTAAGCATTTTGAAACTTCTTTTAAAAAGCTAAATGAAATTGAAAATCGATTAAAGATCCTATCGATAGTTTTTCTGTCCACTAAAAATGCAACAACAAGAAATGGTCTGAGACAAGTGTATTTTTACATTATAGAAAGGCAGAATTTGACTCCCCATTAATTTCAAAATTTGGAAATAAATGAACTTTAAAGAAGAAAGAAATTGAAATGCTAAATAAATAATGATAAAAAAAATATATTAATAATATTGTTAATAAAATTGTCTTATACTACCTAGTATTTGGTAGCCGCATCGTTTCCTTGTACTCTTTCATGGTACTAACTAAATCACTATCATCAGCTTTTGAATTGATGTCACTGAATACAACAAAGGCATCAAAGCGCAGCTTTTTAGTAAGAGCATAGTTGATGGGTGCAGATAAAATTATTGGACCAGCAGGTACCTAATAACAACATTCTAATAAGTATTTAAATAGCAACAATAATACATTGAAAGCTTACATTTAGCATCAAAGAATTAAACTTTTGTATAAATTCATAAAATTTTAACTTCTATAAAATGAAAGTTTTTAATTTTTAAGAATGACATTTTAAACCTCTTCATGGCATAATGGAATTGACAGGCACATAGAAAATTTCATTTGAACAAGCAATTTTCTACACAATGCTAGTTTTCTGAAGTTGCTTGATAAAACAACAGTATACAAGGGAATCCCACATTTCCTCTGTTTATAAAACTATCAGAGGGTTAAAATAATAATCTGTTTAATATAAGACATAATCTTGAATATTTCAAAATTATTATACTTATCCTTCTTCAAAAAAAATGTGAAACTTTGACTTATGGTGCTACATTAGGTAAAAACAATTAATATTAAACTTTGTTATTTATAAAGTTTTGCATGGACTTCTTTAAAAATGGAAGTAAACATACATAAAGTTTAATCATATCTACTAAACTGCAAAGACAAATTTTGAATAATATCACATGAATGATTTCACATAAAAAATAAATTTTAATAAAACAGAGATTTGTAAATACTAGAACCAATATTTTTGCAAAAATCGGTTTACAAATTCTGATAGAAAATATTATTTAATATATTAAAAAAAAAACTTTAATAACAGCCTAAAAGGTGTTTGAAAAAAATAAATTTTTGCTATTGTAAATTTTTTTTTAATCCTTCACAACAGAAAATAAATAAATTTTGAACACATTATAAATATTTTACGGAAAATTACATTTTAGAATTTAAATTTAAGTTTGTCAAAAAATGTGTGTTATTTTTAGATGAATAAATTGGGCTACAAATGAAAATCGGATAAATTTACAAGTTTGAAATTTCTTTAAATAAAAAGAAAAGAGCATGTCCTAGGTCTTAGGTACATAAAATTTCATTGCAGATCTTAAAACTAGAACCAATTTTTTTGCAAAAATCGGTTTACAAATTCTGAGAGAAAATATAATTTAATATATAAAATGATTTCTTAAGCTATTAAAATATAACAAATGATCTCAATTTAAGTAAGAATAATTAATTCATCATAATTAAACAATGAGATTAGTTGGCTCCTTAATAAAAATATGTAATGTAAGTTAAATATAAAAAAAAGCTTCATGCAGATTACAGCTTGTAATTTTTTTTTTTAACTCATTTAAATTTTAAAGAAAATCTGTCTTTCAAACTCCACCAAAACAGATTCTGCTGTTGAAAATGCAGGTTCAAATCTTTTCTAAGCAGTGACAAGCTTAGAATTACTAATATTTAATGTAATAGAAAGGGAAGTCCATTTTTTGTCTTTAAAAAAAATTTCAGGAACGATTTTTCACAAATTTTAACTATAAAAAAAAAAAAAGTTATCTTAGTTGAAATTCTAATGATCTGATTTTTTTTTTTTTTTTTACNTTTTTTACATTATTTTATACAAAATCAAGCAAATCCTTCCAATTATATCTAGTACTTCAAATCAAAGAATTCGAATTTTCCATGTTTGATTGTAATATTTAAATAGAAAAAATTATCACTTCTCAAAACTACCCCAAATATTAAAAATTGAAAACACTCATAAGAATTATTGAAAATAACTTTTTAAATATTTAGAAGTGTTTGGTAAAAATCAAGAGATTTACAATAATACTCATATCATCAAAGTAAAAAATCATATCATAAATTAATATCAAAGTCTCTTGAAAAAGATTAAGGAAAATTAACAACCACATGTCATCAATAAATTATAAGGAAATAACAAGAAAATATAATGGAAAAAACAGTACTACAGTTATTAAAACCTACTTCATTTAAACGCTCAACTATATCCACAAGAGTCATTTTATGGTTTATATCCACTTGCACTAGCTCATTTTCAGAAAAAACAAGGGCAGTGACATTAGAAAGCTCAGATCTCACAAGTGCCATGAGTACAATGTCACCAATGTGTGAAGGTGTCACGGCATTACAACCAGAACACTTGCTAAGATTCATTGATACACCAACATCAATCGCAACCAAGTATCTTTTTTCTGTTGTCCGTATCCGCTAAACAATAAAATATATACCTTTAATTTATGTCTTAAAAGGTGGAAATAGATTATGAATAATAAATTTGTAAATAATAAGAGGTAATTTGGCTAGTGACAAAGATAGCATTAACACTAAATGCAGTGTTAAGTACATGAAGGTTCTAATTGCATTTCGTAAGACAGAAAAAAAAATTCTTAAATTGATTGTCTTTGAATTCTGCAAAAAAAATTCAACATCATCCTTTTAAACCTACCAGCAGTTCTGCACATAGAAAGTCATCCTTTTTTTTGTACTTAATCCCAAATGGTCATGCACACACACATAGAAAACCTCACTCTATTTTCTACCTACAAACAGCCATGCACTTAGAAAAAGCCTATGATTTTTATGGGCAAAAACAATCTATCTCGAGTTAGGTGAGAGAAAAATGACTCTTATACAATAATTTTCTGATAGAAGAAGGGGAGGATTTAACCTGAACCACAGTTAAATAAAATTTAAAAAAAGGGCGAACATTTGGAAGCAGTATTAATAAAAATGTCAAAACTGCCAGTATATTAAGTTGAATAACTCTATGATATTCTTATAAAATTAAAATTGTTTTCCCTATAAACATCAAACCAAAGTTCTCCAAAACAACTTTTTTACCTTTTAATTAACTAAATCCACATTTTTTTTTTTAAATTAAAGTTCCAGAATTAATTTTTTGAGAAACTTAAAATATATTTAAACTTTCCTTGCATTTTTTTTCTTTATTAATTTTAGATTTCATTTAGTTAGCTAATGTGATATAACTATCTGAATTGATTTTGAAATATGTTTGACCTAGTAGTCGATGCAGATTGAAAAATGATGAAGGGAGATTTATTTCTGAATACATTCTTAAATCACATTACTTTCTTTGAACACCCATATAAAGATATAATTTAATACTTAAAATCATAACATTTGTGATAAAAAAATTATTTTTAATGAAAAATTTTACAAAAATAAATGAAAAATATAGTTATTTTTTATATTTGTTGTTGTTGTTGTTACTTTACGTCGCACTAGAGCTGCACAATGGGCTATTGGCGACGGTCTGGGAAACATCCCGGAGGATGATCCGAAGACATGCCATCACAATTTTGATCCTCTGCGGAAGGGATGGCACCCCCACTTCGTTAGCCCGACGACCTGGGCGCGAAGTCGAGCACTTTACGGTAGCACAGTTTAACGAGGACCAATACCGCACACCCTCGGTCCCTACGCAGACTGATCCAAGNATAATAAAATTAATTGTAATCTAATAAAACTGTGTAAAACATTTACATTTTAAAATCTCTAAACTGCATTCCTATTAAGAATTTTTTTAACAACAATCTTTTTAAGAACAACATAAACACAAACCTTAAAAGATTCCAAGTGTAAATTCTGAAGGGCATCATCCAAAGCAGGTGTACTTTGTCTTAACATGGGTTTACAAGAAATTTGCCAACGTCGTATAGCTAAAAATGTATCTAGAGGTCCTATGTCTTCACTGTTCAAAGCTTCTTCGGTAGTTAATCTTTCCAGAGCTGCTTTGTAATGGGGACTGTTAAGTTTCAACAAACCCACTTTGTGATAACGAGGCAGCTGGTTCAACAGACTAGGAAGTGGTACACGAGGAATTATACACAAAGACACCTAAAACAATTAATATAATTATTAAAAATGAATCCCTTTATTTGTGGCAATTACTATGAGTGTATACCAAAATGGTATTGAAAAATGATATAATTTCTAGCAAGTTCAAAAATGTTGGGAAAAATCTAAGCAAGAAATAGTACAATATTTTTAATACAATCATTTAATAAGTTTGAGAATTTTAATTTACATGTACTAAATCTGCAGTGTTTTTAATCTGGTAAAATTCCATCAAGAGCAAAGTACAAAGCAAATCCTCCAGTATCTCAACACATAAAAAATTTCACTTAACTATGAACGCTAATTGCTCAATTTGTACAACATAAAATCGAAAAGTGTCTTGAGACCAGCCCAAAAAGTATGTTCGTATTACACATTTTTTTTCTTTAATAAGATGATTATAGAAAATACCAGAAAATATGAATACAAAATATGAATACAAAATATGAATATATACAATAGATTCCATTAATAATTATTAACTATCCAAGTGTTAACAAATATTAAGTTAAAAATTATTGAGCTCCTGAGTAAAATTGTGCAAAAATTTCCCTGCTATTTTCTTATTTATTAACGTGGAAAAACTGGTTTTTTAATGTAGGTAAGCCTGCATCGAAAAATTCGGAAAAATCAGGGCTTGCGCTCAGAGGGTTAACTCAATAAATAATAAAAAGCTTACGATTGACTAATCAACAAAGAGTAGGTAGATAAATTTCACATAATTAGTAATAGATTGTTAAAGTAGCATAAACTAAATGACTTATGTGAGTAGAAGAAAGAAAAAAGAATATGAAAAGATAAGATACTAAGAAAGTATCAATTTTTAACACATAATTCTTAAAATAAAACCTTAAAAAAAAAAATTTTAAAAAACCTATGATCAAACTATTTTTTCGTCAACCCTCCAAACATTTTCAAAAATTAGACACATAATTTGCTCATTTAAATAATTTATGAAATTAGATACATTGTTAAACACTTTCACGGCAACAAATAATATAACAAAAAAACGTGTTTTGAAATAGAACATAGTTGACTTGATACTCATTAATGGGTCTAGGTTCTACATGTAGCACAGTCAAACTGTATGTATCTTCTTGTTTCAACGATCCCATCCCAAATGCTATTCTTATAATGTTGATATCTGTTTAGATAATTTTTCGAAAATAGAAGATTCTTACATCTATCATTCAGAAATTGAAAAACATTTTCCAAAAATATTAAAGTTAATTTGATTCAAGAAGAAAGTAACATCCGATGCTAATAATGAAGAAAATGTGGATTTGTTACAGTTTAGGTAAAATGCCTCAAATAACAGGTTTGATGTTTGAAATTTGTGGTGTTATCTATTCAAGAAATGGTTGCAGAAACTGAAGAAGTGCAAAGTGATAAAGATGAAGACCGAACTTAATGCAACCAATTAGTGCAAACATTTGCAAAAGGCCTTTAAAACAATGAGAAACTTTTTGTATTCACACAAACTTTCAGAAAACTAACAGCAATCTGTAACAAAGGTCCAAAATTTATAGTTTGCACTGAGAAGAAAGAGAACCAAGATTTCCAGATATTTAAAATAAATAAAAAAAATTATTTATCCTTCTTTCGCATCATAAATATTTTAGAAGGAATTATTTTAGTTTATACAAGTAAAATTTTTATAATTATTGTACATTTATTAATTTTTATGCATTTTCTAGTCAGTATTTGATATTTTAAGTAGACTCGCATTCGACGTTTTCGTGCATCTTTTGTTCATAATGAATAGTTCCTCATGAAATGATTAATCGAGGTTCTACTGCATATGGATACTAAGACAAACTTTAAAATAAGATGGCAAAGTATACCTTGACAACTTTAAATGACAGATAAAAATTTTAAAAAATAAAGTTATTCAAAGAAGAAGTTTACCTTTATCAATTCTTAATCATTAATTATCTTAACTTAGAAGATGAAATTCATAAATCTATTTGATAATATATTTTGTGAATAATATATTTTAAAACATAAGTACCTCTTTAGATTTTATAATTTTGTCTGGAATATGTTCAAGGCACAAGTTGTGAATTTCAATAAGTCTAGCAGCAGCTTGAGGATCAGTGGCATGAACAACTTCATGAACACCTTTCAAGAAATTTAAAATTGGCTCAGCTTCTGGCTCAGCAGCAAATTCTTTTTCTGCACATTCTAAACCTTTTACTATTGCTTTTAGAACTGCAGCACTGCCTAAGAAAATAAATAAAGCATAAATATTTACAGGAGATAACTAATGATTAAAACACTGTCATTTATATACTTAATATCATTGTCATTTCAAAGTTCATAATAAACTTTTTTTTTCTAGTAGGTAGGTAACATAAGTAGGTACTATATTTATGTCGCACTAGAGCTGCACAATTGGCCGTTGGCAACTGTCTGGGAAACATTACTGAAGATAACCAGAAGACAGCCATCACAATTTTTATCCACTGCAGAGGGAATGATTTCTCCGCTTTGGTAGCCCAACAATCTATGCGCGAGTCAAGCACTGCTTACAGTAGAATAGCTTAACGAGGACTGATACCGCGCAACTTTAGTACCTAAAGCAGGCTAATTAAAATCGTCACCCACCCACTTACTGACCGCAGCCACTGAACTTGACTTTGGTGTTCTGCTGGGAACCATGTCTTTACAATCATTTCACAGCGGAACCTTTTTCTTTCTTATAGTTCTTACTAAATATTCTATTTTTACACATCTTAAAGAAATATCAGTTCTTTTCTGTGGCCCTAAAGTGATTTAAAACTTAAAATAATTTATAAAATATAAGATCTGACTGAACATTTAAATATTTCATTTAGATAATATTATCAATGAGCATTTAAATCTGTAGATAAAAAAAAACTCAAACTTCTTTGCTTCCCAAATAAAAAATCTTTCTGCAAGAATTCTGTAATGTTCGGCGACAATGTCGCCGTGTCGCCACAATTCTGCCACGGGGGTCCTGATATAAAATAATAAATCTCAATTTTAAAAATAAATATGAAAAATTAATATTTATGAAAAAAGTTATTAGTAATTGATTCAGTAATAATAATTCAACAAAGAATTAAAACCAAAATGTCTATGTCAATTTTCCTTACATTACATTTACTTTTATTTTCTTCTTCTGCTATTAATACATAAGGTATGGAATTTTTATTTAATTTTGCCAACATAAATCTTTTGGCAAGCTATTTTCCTTTGGTCATGGAGATTTATGCATCACGAAGCATGTCACCTTTTTTTCGTATCCCCTTACAACTTTCGGCATATTTGTCAGATTATAACACTTAAGTGGAATCACTGCTCTAGTAGCTATAGCAGATTAATGTTCTTCAATTAAAATTATATTTTGCCATTATATACAATAAAATTTCTTTAATGATATAATTTTCATTGATTGATTTGAGGATTTCAATTTGGAGGAAAAGAACTTAATGGATAAAAGAAATAAGTAAAATATAATAAACAGAGATAGGGAAAACGGATCAGAGGGATAAATAAATACTTCTACATAAAATACAATAAAAAGATACGATCAGAATAAGAGGGGGAAAAGAGCCTGCAAGATCACAATAAACAAACATTTATTATATTGAATAAATGCTTTAAAAGCTAACAAAATAATAATAAATAGTACCTGGTTTACTAGGCTTTACATGAGCCATACAAAGAACATCCTTATGTGTCCACTTATGACGCGACTTGACTCTCGTCACTTCCATAGCCAAATCCTTGGGATCCCTTTTAACATACCAATTAATAAGGAAATTTCGACTCATTCGACCCCAACCTTTCAATGGCTTAATGACATCTTTAAAAATGTAAATAAAGGTAAGCATATTGGAAGCAGAAGAACAGATCTCAGCTGCAGCTTCAAAAGCTTTCCCTTTCGTATAAGAATTATTTGAAGGATGTGCAAATACAGCTAAGACATACAGTAAGGTTTCGCAACCTATAAAATGACCTTCCTTAAAAGAACGAATAACCTCTTCAACAGCTTCTTGAACCAAACCAGACTGCATCAGCTCCTTGAGAAATTGACAAGTTTCAGGATTAAAGGGATATTTTACTGAATCAGGATACATTTTAGATTCATCTCCAAGATACAAAAAGCGAGAGAGTTGAATCAAGTTTGCATCTTTTGTTGTTTCAGCCATGTTGATAGTGTTATCTAAAAGATAAAAAGGAATAACATATTTAATAAAACTAAATAAAATATAAGTTTAAGAAATGATTAAAAATTAAAAAATATTAGATAATTCAAAATTATTATTTTTCTTCATATACTTTTATGACAAATATTAAAAGCTGTTGAATCACTTTCATGGTTAAAAAGGAATTACAACATGCAGAACCTCCCATAATTACATACTCAAGAAGGTTAACCAGGCATAACTTTATTTTTCTTTTAGTATGTTAGAGTTGTAATCTACAAAACTCCATCAATAATAAATTTTAAAATTTGATAAACATTTATCATGAATGCCAAAAAAAAATTTTTAGAGCTTCCACAATATGATGATTGTCTGCATTAATCGCTTTTAAGAATAGTTATATCATGTCGCCATTATATCATTGACACTAATACTGTGCATTTTCATAACAGATTTCTTACAGCCTCTCGAAGATTGCTCAGCCTCCAATTATGATTCTTCAAATACTTTGCATGTGGTTTAAAATAAAAAATACTGCAATAAATAAAAAAATTTCTTTACTTTTAGTTAAAGCACAAAAATTAATTTTTGTTTAACTTACAAGCATCAAAATTGACAATTTATACTTTAGAAAAATTGAAGGTACAGTTACATGAAATTAATTATTTTTACCTTTTACTAAAATACAACTCTTTTGGTAAATTATTATTCATATATTACGTCATGAAAATACTTTTACTGTAAGTTTTCATTGTTTGAAGAACATAACCTGACTTTTATAGTTTCATCAATTTTAGAAAGTATATATTTGAAAATTAATGTCAATTTGAAAAGAAATGTCTATCAGGTTAACCACAAACATTCAAAGAAGAAGAAAAAAATCTAAGATTTCTCCACTATTACATCAAATTTCCCAGATTTTTATAACCGATAGCACACATTTTACTATTATTATTTTTTTTAATTATGCCTTATTCTAATATATGAAATGTGTGACATAATCTCCATGTTTGTCGTTAGAGTTGAAGAAAAAGAATTTTTTTTCCCAAAAAAAATTATTACAAGTAATTTTAAGCACTTTAAAATCATAATAAATTATTTTCCGGGACTTTAAAAAGGGTAAATTAGTCAATTTTCCTGGTTTTTCCAGATTGATCAAATTCACAGTTTTCCTTGTTCTGTGGCCACTCCTTCTATTCACTTTCTTCAGATCTTTGAAATGCCAACACCTGCTAGAAATGCAGATACTACATTTACAGTAAAGCACAGTAATAAAGTGTTATTCTTCCCAGATTACTCTTTTCTTCTACACAAATAATGCGGAGCATATCTGGTAATTAACGAAGCAAATTATTTTTATCGAGTACAAACTTTATAGCGTAAAAAAAATGTAAGAAATTTTGATTGAAACTACTATTCCGTACTAAAAGTAACAGTGTTTAAAGTAATATGATAAAGAATGATGCTAAAGCATTATTTTAACTAATGACTTTTGATCAAATTGTTAATAAATTATGAAATTGCACTGCATCAAAAAATTTTCAACGCTGTAAAATGATATGATTTTGAATATATGAATGATATGACAGCAATTTTAATACAGTCAGATGATTACTGACTGTATTAAAATTACAGCAGTAAATAAATTTAATCATGATATTATTTACTGCTGTAAAATCATATCATGGTTAAAATGATATGATTCTATAGCAATTTGTAGAAGAAAAAAAAGACAGCGATTGTCAACGCCTATATCCGGTCAAATGAATCATCTAACTAATATTTATTACAAGCTCAGGATTTCACATTAATTTTTGTAACAATTTTTAAATGGCTTTAAGAAATTAAATATTTAATTTGATGCCCCCTAATGATCAAACAAAATATTTGATGATACAATCATTTGTTGCAAAATAAAGATTACACCAAAGCAAAGCATATAGTTGATTTTTAAAGGTTCAAAAAAGAAATGTCATAAATAATACGACAATTTGTTATTGAAAACTTTATAATGAATACTAAAACTAAATAAAATATTAATTTTCACCTGATTGTGTCAAATTCCCAAGCGAACGTAAATAAATAAACAAAGAAGCTATAAAGTACTTGTTGCTATTTTCTCTAAAACAAATACACTAATATTAATTTTGCATTTTTTTAATAGATAAATTGCCTTTAAAAATAACAATTGCTTTAAAATTGAAATTTATACATATATTATTCATTAAAAGTATAAAAGATGATAAAAGTTACTTCTACTGAACTGTTTAACTATAACTTTTTATCATTATTTAACTGTAGCCGTGATCTCAATACATTATTTGTAAACAAATTTTAACTCAAAATTCCGCATGTTATTTCAGTATAAATTTATTTTATTTTATTTACCATGCATCCTATGTTTTAACTTTACATAAAAAAAAATAATTGTTTTGTTTCAATTGAAATATGACTAATTTATCAATCAATGTTGATGATTCTGATTTTGATAAAGTTAAACAAAGTCTATTAATCGAGAACGAATTCTTAATAAAATTGATTGATACTATTCCTGCTAAAATATATTTCAATCATGATATCCAAGAAAGAATTTTGTCTGAAAAGCATGCTGTTATGGATGAAAAAGCTGAGGGTATTTTCCCTCTTTTAACTTTATTTAAATACATTGATTTTTAGTTTCATGTTCATTCCGTGGATTTCAATTAAATTTATGTATAATTAATCTATCTACAAATCATTATTCATCTATTTCAATACATTAATGATTAGACTGTAACTATAGATTAAACTGAATGTTACTAACTTGCATATATTGTAATTACTTCTGACAACGTGTAAAAAGTAGTATTACTGTACAATTTTATATACATGGAAGCTTTTCAAAAATAGCATTAGAGAAGTTTAGAAAAAATCACAGAAAGGGGCAAAATCAAAGGGTAAATCTCGTAGTCACCCCCCAGACATACAGTCACAGGGGTGACAGTATTCCAGATTTTTTTTTATCATTCTTCCGAATCTAAAAACTTTAAGTAGGGTATATGATTTTCTGCTAGCATATTGCAGAATTCTGTGGGTATATCTCAAAACAATTGGTTTACATACTTCCTCGAATCAAAAACTTGCAATTCGACGAAATTTTGAAACTTTTGCTATATCCTGTTAACGAGACCTTGATATACAAATGATTATTCCACCTATTTGATTCTTTTTGTTTCTTGGATTTTTGCCATTTTAAACATTAGGAATCTGCTAATATCAAAATTTTTTTCAAGTGATTTTAATATCAAACATTGATTTTCATATTAACCTGATTTATAATGTACGCATTATGATTCATATTTACTGATTTAAAAATTGTATATTGTGATTTGTGTTTACGTGTTTTAAAACCCTATGTCGCAATTTGTGTTCATGCCAGTTTGAAATCTTATATTGTGATGCGTATTAGCGTGGTTGTAATGTCGAACATCAATTTTCCTATTTATGTACTTGATTTAAAAACTATGCATTGGGATTTGTATTCACATGATCTAAAAATTATGCATCATAAGTCGATTAAGAAATTCAAAATAACAGTTTGTATTTTTTTTTTTAAATTCATTGTCGGTTTATATTCTCACTATTTTAAATTTTAATATTGCGATTCTTGTTAGAAGTTAGTTTTTTCTTGAATTAGCTATTATTAATGTGCTATTCTTCATTAGTATGTAATTTATTTTTAAATGTTCGTTCAAAAAAGTATATTAAATAAGAAACATGAATGGTAAATAAATTGGTTATCTTAATCTCAATTTTTTTCGTATAAAATTTCACTGTTTTACACTTTGTGTTACAATCACCCTTGATGTAAACATATAGTTTTTTTTTAATTATATTATAAACAATTATATTGTTGTTTAAGTAAAACATCTCTTGTTTGGTTGATACCTTCCAGTAGCAAAAGCTATTCTGAATTGATTAATATTGTGCTAAAAAACAATATAATTTTTCTGTTTCAGATCTGTACAAACTTGAACCAATAATATCTAATTGAAAATTTAACATTTTCTTTATTCTATTTTGAACCACTTTAAACAGTCAAGTTGATTTCCTACTTATAATTTTCATTCATATTAAATTTTAAATATGAGGTATATCAATACTGCCTAGATATACTATTGTAGCTGTATGATAGCTTATTTATTGATTGAATTAATGGATAAATTAGCTGTATGGGCTAGAAATTGTCATTATTTTTTTTATTGAAGTTACTGTATTAGGATATTTTATGATTAAAATGTGTTCAATTTGTATGAAGATTAGTAAATATTTAGACATTATTTCATAAATATTCTGAAGTAGCATTATTGTCAATTTATTCTTAAAATTAAAAATTCTTTTTACCTTACTAAAATCCTTTTGTGTCCGCTGTTTTTAAACTCACTGGCGTGTGACATCTGCATCTAAAAATAAATAATGATATCATAAAATTTCTAAGAATGAATTATTTATGCATGATAACATTAAAAATAATTTAGCTACTCTTACGTTAGAATTTCGAAATTAATTTTTAAAGCATTGAGACACAGCGTTAGAAATACCAAGTGGTTATGCTTTGTCTTTGCAATCTGTTAAAATGCAAAAGTATAAGAAGATCTAGGTGTTACTTATAGAGAAATGAGAGGATAGTGTAATTAGAGCAGTTTCACTTTCTTTAATTCAGATTTTTAATTGAAAATTAAACTTTATAACTTAATCTAAATTTGCTTTATTAAATCCTATTTTATACTTACACCAGTAATGCCAAAAACAAAATTAAGAAAATATCTCTTTTCTTGTAAAAATATATATATTTCATTAATGAACTCAGCCCTTTATAATGATCAAAACTTTTTCTTACTGATTCAATCATGTTAAACAGCAGCCACTGCACAATGAAAACATTAATTTTGGAATTAGAAATTTATTTATGAATTTTGTAAATTTACTATGTCTTTAAGTACATTTCAAACACCAATATGCAAGTACGTGTATGTCCCTTTTAAATCCCATTACTGTCTAATAATAATTAACTGCAATGAAAACTGGAGACAAGTACACACAGGACTTTACAAAAGTAATTTCATTACAATGCTACATAATCAATCATATGTAAAAAGAATATCTATTGTAGTGTGTAGTATTATAGAATGTGGCATTGGTATAAAATAACTCAAGCTATTTCCTATTGGAAAAAAAAATTATGTTCATTTTGTTTGAAATTCAAATTATTTAAAAAGCCATAGTCTGCATTAACTTAAATACTTTTTATTATACTTTCCATTCCATTTTAGCGCTGTGTAAAATAATGTTACATCATCTAAAAATTAGTTATGTAACCTTTTTTTATTTTTTCAAAACTTTATTCTGTGGTCTGATAATTTTTTATTGTTTTTTTTTTTCTTCGACACTTTTAGCTTTGAAAAAAGGTGTGAAACGCATTCAGCTATCTGCAAAGGGTAAACATAAAAGAGCTAGACTTGATCCCTTATGTCAAAAAAGTGTATCTGAAATACATAAGGAATTGGAAGGGAAAAAGCAGAAAAAATCTCACAAGAATAAAGGTTCTCTATTCTTATAATTTTGTTTCCTATGCTGCATATAATATTTATCATTTCAGCTTTATTTTATCGTATATATAATTTTAATTGGTCATTATATATTACAAAAATTATAACCATTTCTTTTTATTTAGATATAAAGTATCTATGCCTAAATAATTTTCTTATTATCCATATTCCAGTTGTGTCACTTTTCTGTGATTTTATGAATTTTCACTTTTTTTATCTAAATTATTTATCCATTTTTAATTAAGGGTGAAGACTTCATATTAATAAAAGCATTATTTGAAGATTGGTTGTTTCACAATTTTTTTTTTAATTATCTCATTCCAATTCAGTAAAGTATTTATAAAATTTTTAACTGAGGGCTCCTTCATAAATTCATTTTTTTTTTTTTAAATTTTATGCACTTAAATATTTAGTTACTTTCAAAACTTGTAACTTTTATTAAAAATATTAAGTTCTGATGACATTTTGAAATAAAAATACGGAGAATCAAATGTCTTAAAGTGAACATACTTATAAAAAATTATTTTTAATTTAACTTTATATAATTTCTGTAAGTAGTCATTTTTTTTATAGTTTAATTTTTTATTAATGTTGTTTAATTTTCTTTTTTTAACTAAGAACTTGGTGGGTAGTAATAATGCTTTGCTGAAAGTTCTTTCCTATAATTTTATTAGAGTAACTCCATCGAACTTCTGAATTACTGTTATAATTTCAGTTGGTTATACTTCAAAGCTTGCACAGACAAAGTGCTCATCTTTTTTTTTTTTTTTTTTTTTTTTTTCCTTCATAACATTACAATTTTTATTTTATTACATCTCCACAACATACAAAATAAAAGAGAGATTGAAAGTCAACATTGTACATTATATTACCATATTTCTTCAAGTTCACTCAAAGAGAATATTGTTCGTCTTACTTGGGCATCAATTTACGGGTGATTCATATTGAACAGATAAATAATTCGTAAGAATAACTAGCTGACACGTTTTTCTGATTTTTTGACAGGCTTTGATTTATTCCGTGTGCACAGTACTCGTGTTTATCTTTCCAGATTATTTTAAATTCTGTCATTGTTCTTATCAAACATGGAAAAATTTTGATAATGTAAAATGCTCTTAGTTAATTGTTGAATAAAAAGCTAAACTGCTCTTTAATTTAAAATTCTGTTAGGAAAAAAATTGTGTTTTTATCATTCACTGGTTATCATAAATAGATAATTTTCAATATTTTTGTGTTATCAATATTTAAGAAAAAATATTTCTACACACAAAAATATTCATGCTAATTATCAGCAGAGCAAGATTTTTATTACTATGCTCTTATATATTTAAATGTCAAAAACATTTTTATCTAAAGAAATTTTTGAAATTTGTCAAATAATTCTACCATCAAAAATATTCTTTAATAACTATGCCGCAATTACAAATATAAAACCAAAATAGAGTTAACTATCAATTCAATTGTTGTAAAAAGTTTGACAAAAATATTTTCTATTTAATTTTAATTTTTAAATTTTTCACTGTTCTGTGTCATTTTAAAACTTTATTAATGTGTTTGTATTACAAAACCATCATTTTTTAAATAACTTACTTTGACTTATATTGTCATTTCATTTGTTACACTTATGTACACTGTGCAAGGTTTAGATGCTGTAATGATTAGATTTTGATTTTCACAATCTTAAAGATTCAAGGGATCGACCTCAAATATGCTAATTAATTTGTACAGTTTACAAAAATTTTAAAAACATTTAACTTTAAAAATCAGACACAAAAACATACTTTCTATGAATAAACATACTTTTTTTTTTTTTTACTGAATTTCATTTTTGACCTGCAAAATAGGGAAAGAGGTTAGCTTATAGAAAAGTGGTCAAAAGTTTTTTGCCCCTTAATGTTGATGAATATTCACATTTTGCATATTTTCCCATATCATGTAAGTTTTAGGTAGCAACAAAAAATGTTGGCACACCATTATAATATTTGTTTTTTCCAAGATCAGTTCCTGTAAAAAAAAAAAAAAAATTCAATTATTTATTGTTATTAAACTATCAGTATTATTTAATAACGATAAAATAAATCTTGAATTTTGAAGTATGTAAATTTTTACACCATTTTTAACTGTATTTTTACAATACAAAAATTTAATGACATCAGTCAGATAATTTCTGAGCAATGAAATTTCAAAATAAATTTTATATTTTAAACTTTCATTTTTAAAATCCAATTTTTTGTAATTTTGTATTTTATCATTAAAAATTACATAATTTAAAATTTTGTAAATTTTTTTAACTTTACAATCCAAAAGCTTTTTTTTATATTAAATTTTTTTTAGGTAAACGAATTTTATAATGGTGATCAAAATTAAAACCCTTCCCTTAAAAACTTTCCAAGATATGGCCAAATACACATAATGTTAAATTAATAAGGGTTCCATACCTTCGACCGCTTTCCTACCTGAACTATTGAGATCATATTTTCCAAATTGCTGCTATATTTTAATGAACAAAAATCTAAATCCCTCAAAGGAAATTTTTTTTATTCATAGAATTTTTTGCTGATTTTATAACTTAAAATATCATCTGTACTGATTAATTAACATATTTGAGGTCATCTCTTTTAACTATTGAAATTGAAGCTTAGTTCATAAAAATCTGATCATTGGAACAAAAGTTATTTATGGTAAAGACGTTTTTTGTGCTCTATACATACTTTTATTTGATAGTGTTAAGTTTGTCTGTTCTAATGAAAAGCCAAAAGTTTAGACAAATTTACAGAATCTCATTTGTTTTATTTCAATTAATAGTTTGTTTGTTTTTCTTGTCAGTAGTCCGATAAAATAAATTGTATAACTGTTATTTGCATTTGTTAAATTTTTCAGATTTAATTTTTATAGTTTTATTTACTGTTTCTTTTAGGATTACAGGAACGTTCAGTATCATTAACAAGAGCTGCTAATATTGAAGAACTTCAAAATCGCCTACAAGAAAAGATTAAGGAATTTCGGGGTAAGTTTCATTTGGCTGTCATTTGAAAAGCTGCTTCCCATTTTATTTTATTTTTAATTAATCCTAAAAACAAAAGTACTGTTGGTAAAAATTAATAATAAAAATATGCTAAAATTATATATTACACAGTTTGCAACTGTTGCAACAATTAATAAATATTTTGTGTGATGCCTTACTGTACCTTTTTTTTTTGTGTGTGACAGATGTTGAGAATTAACTAGTTTAATGTAGATATTCCAAAAATTTTATTAATTAAATAATTTATTTAGGAAATTAAATTTTTTTAAACTTTACAGGGATGATACTCCTTGCCTTTTATGTATATAATTTTTATTCGCTTTACAATATTACATGATAAAATTGTCATATCACGAAAATGAAGTTTTGTGCTTACGATAACATTTGATTCAGCACCAAAAAGTTATGTATTTTTTCGTCTAGTATCGCATAAAAAGATTACTGCTGCCAAAAAAAATAATTATAAATCCCTTGCTACGTTTCAGAACCTGGTCTTTATTCACTCGTGTTTCAGAACTGTTGCACTTTGAAAAAATCGCTGATTTGATATGATATTGTCCTAACGAAAGTGTATCATAAAGCGATTACTTAAAAGCGTGATTCAAAATTTGCGGTTGATAATAGTTTGTATCAGAAAAGAAATTAAAATTTGAAAAATCTGAAGCAACAACTGTTAAATATGTCATTGACTAAACCGCATAGACAATAAAATTGATGTAAATTAAGTACATTAAAAAAAGTTATTATAAATTTCCTGTGCAAAACAATGTAGCAATAAGAAATTAAGATTTTGCAAATCATTTGAAAATCCATGTCATTAAAATATAATAAAATGCAGTTGATAATGCGATACAGGTTTATGGGTTAATATTTACTAATCAAAAGCGTTTCTTCAAATTCAAAATTTCCAGCGCAGAGCAATATACCCCTTAAAAAATCGAAATTTTGAAAAACTATGAAAATCCGCAATAACTGTGGGAAATGTGATCGACAAAACTATTTTGTTTTATAATTGAAAATGAAATAGTTGAGTGCATGAAAAAGTGATTCTTCAAATGCACATATCAATGTTCACTGAATAAAGTAATGTCATACCAAAACATTGAGATTTTAAAATCCATAAGAAATATCAGTAACTGTCGATAAATGATTGACGAGACCATGCTGGTTCACCGTGGAATCGTCACTAATCGAGTGGTTCGAGAAGTTATCACTCAAATGTGTGATTCTAAATTCCTGTTAAGCTATAAAGTTATATGAAATTATTTCGATTTTAAAAACTTGGTGGAAATGTGCAGCAATAACTGCCAAAAATGCTGTTGTAATAACAAAAATTTAAAAAAAAACTGAGTAAAGTGCTGAATTCGGAAAAAGTAATGGAAATTGACTTCGGTCAATATCATGTAATTGCAGCTGTTACAAAGTAAATAAATAAATGTTATTTTGTAACAGCTACCATTTCATAATACATCAATTTTTGTTTCCTGCATTGTTGATTCTCAGAAAAATTTATAATTTAAAAATCATAAATTTCTAATTCCAATTTTTTTTTTTTTCTTAATTGTGTGTTTTAATGTGTAACTTTCAAATTTGTTTTAAAAAACTTTATTTTTTAAGAAAGCAAACTATCCTACGACAATAAGTTGAATATTTTAAAAGGAATAAAATTCTTATTTTTGTTAACAACCATAACTCTATCTGAAATAAATAATGTCTAATTGTAATATTCTCCTAAATTTTAACAAAAGAAGTGAGCAACCATAAGTCTTTCTAAAATTACTCTTTAGTTCAGAAATTTTAAGTATAGAATGTAACATTCTATACTTTAATATTAAAGCTATACTATTGCAAGTCTACTAACAAATACTTTAGTACTAGCATTTGTTCAACATGTTCATGTTTTATTGAAATAGAAAACATTACCCTTCAAAGTGCTGAATGAGACATAAAATTGCTATTTGAACACAATGGAACACATTTGTTTCTGTTAAATCATTATCTTTTAGTTTTTTTTTTTTTTTTTTTCATTGTCAAGTTTTGATCTACTTTTAATTTATTATTGTCGATAGCAGGTTTGTCAATCCAACTGCGTTGAAAATATAGATTTTGTTATTTAAAAAAAAAAAAAGCAATTGTTGAGTCCAAAAAAAAGTCCATTAAACATATATTAAGGGGAATAACACAGTAAAATTTTCGAAAATTGTAGAAATTTCATTATTCAATAGAATATTCTTAAAAATTATTTTAGAAAAATATTGAATTGACTTCTGTAAAAATGTAAAAGTCACAGCATAATATGTCATGCGTCACAGACGTGTATGAACAAATGAACTTCTGCACTTGGTTGATTGATGGTTTCCCTCACTCCTATTAAAATATTTTAGCAAAATACTACCATTTTAACTATTTTTTTAATTAAAAAAATAAAGAATTAATGGTGCTTTGAGTATAGATAGTTGAAATTGCAACTTGTTTAGCTGTTATAATTTTAAATGAAGGTTGAAAAGGGTTATTGGCAGTTTTGGAACAATTAAAAATAAATGAAGGCCCAGAAGAATATGCTAAAAATTAAGATGATCGCAGAATTTTCAGCTGTTACTCTAAGAACATGAGATCATATGAGGGTAGATCGACAAAAAAAAAGGCTATACTAATGCTTGAGACTCCTAAAAATGATGGAGAAGAAGCATCTTATAAACCTATTATTAATGTAGTATTGTTAGTCGTGAAATTTTATATGGGTTATTAATCACAAAATTTAAACCGCAGCTGGTTCGTAATTATGTTTCTCTTACTGCTGCTTCTTTAACTAGTACAATTTTAAACTGATTTACTTAAAATTTTGACGCAATATTTACATTAAATATAGTTTTTTTTTTCGTGTAAGGATTTTTTAATTGGGTGGACAGGCTTTGAATAATATATGAAAATGTGATTTATTTTGTGTGTGTGTGTGTGTGTTTTTTATTTTTTTTTATTTTAAACATACATTTTGTGAAGAAAAAAATTTTTTTTTTAAATCCTTAGTGTACTACTACTACATTCATGTAGTTTGGAAAACTCAAAACAGAATCAAATTTGGGTGCTTTTTTTTTCAACTTGCAAGTACAGCAAGTTTTGGATAATTAAAAAAATTAATTATGTACATAGCATTATGTAAGTGCTAATTTTTTTGACATAAATGAAGATTAAAATGCATAAAATACGATTAAAAAAATTTTTATTAAGTTTATCACAATTGTTTCAAAATTCATTAAAAAAGCACTTCTTCTTTACAGGCCTCTACTGTATTGTTTCCCCTTAAATCTTTTCTCCTGTGCACTAGCTTTGGAAAATAGTAGCTCTATATTTAGTTTTAAATAGGTTTTCCAATATTGGAAAATATGCATTTTATAATAAATAAAAAATACTGTCAATATGTATCAAGTCATTGCCTCCTCCAAATTTAATCGCAAAACTTGAACTAACAAAATTGAATCAGATTTGTTTGATCGTGCACAAAAACAATGGAGCAAAATTTGATTAAATGAACTGATGTTGAAACATGAAAAGGTCATTAAATACTGAAAAATATTCATTCTGTAATTAAAAAAGATGCCTTAAAATGCATATAAAGTATAAACACTCAGAAATTACCTATAAAATGTGTATCCAATATATTTTCCACAAAACAGCTCCTTAGCTTGAAGTAAGCGAAGATAGCTCCTTTGAGATACTAATATTTTATTTAATATATTTACATTTATATACAAGTTGGTTTGATTTACAAGAAGCATCATCACAGCAGGTGATGAGAAAAATACTGACAGGCTGTCATGTGCGTGCTGGTATTTATACAATTCTAATATGATGACGTCAGAACTCTTAATTCAGTTCACTTCAAAAATAAGTAAATACACAATTGATTAAAGACAAACAGATAACAATATGAAATAAACTTGATTTTACGATGAGCGGCGAACCTATCACCACAAGCTTATACCATTTTTACATCAAATTCCTTGATCTTTTAATGGATCTATCATGTTAAGAAATAATTAAATCTTTTCATTACAAAATCGATTCCACAATCCTTGCATACTATAAATTGTAATATTTTCATTCACCTAATCAATTCACCTAAATTCTACAATGAACATCTTTAATATGCTCTTATTAGTACGGAGATATTCTTAACAAAATACCTCTTGAAATATTAGCCGGGCAGTCAATTTCTACAGAATTCTTCAAAGTAGAGCTGTAAATTTCTTCCTTATTTGATCAAATGCTCTATCTTTTAAAATAACATCAGTGTATGGAATTCTGAGCAATAGTTTTTTTAAACTCTATAAATTCATCAATAAAGATGGTATGCAGCAATATCAATACCTTTGCTTCTTCTACCTCTAACTCACATAATTTGCTTTCATCTCTAACGTTATACAAGCAGGTCTCAGTTTAACTACGAGGGTTGTAAATTAAATAGTGGCAACTTAACCTTGAAACTCACAAAAGGGCGCGCATGTGTAAATAGGGTATGGGTGCGGTGAGGTGGCGCTGTTGTCGATGTGTAGAGTGCAAAAAACAGTCGATTTGCTTAGAAGGGTAGTTGTTGCGTGGCGTTAAAGTGAGGAGTTTCGTTTCCATCGCTCTAAAGCATGTTGTGAAAAGGCTTAATGACGAAAAAAGACGAGATGCTTGAATCCATCGTGCTACTGTCCTATATGGTAAAGCATTTGCTCCAAAGGCTTCCACTAATCCTCGATAGCATTCTGTTGCATTTTTGCCACGGGCAACCTCGATTGTAAGCCACGACCGCTGATCACCTTTTGAAAACATGCTTTAGAGCGATGGAAACGAAACTCCTCACTTTAACGCCACACAACAACTACCCTTCTAAGCTAATCGACTTTTTTTTGCACTCTACACATCGACAACAGCCCCACCTCACAGCTCCCATATCTAATTTGCTCATGCCCATCCTTCTGTGAGTTTAAAGGTTAAGTTGCCACTATTTAATTTAAAAACCCTCGTATATATGACTTATCGCAAGTGTTATAGATGGGAAAAAATGGCAAAAGATCATGGTTAAACTCTCTCCAAGCAATGTCATTATTGGCTCCAATGATGACTAATTAACATTGGTTAGAGCCCAAACAATTTTAATAAAATCAAGTATTCTATAGAATGTTTAGAAAGCTATAGAATGTTTAAACATTAAAATTTGTGAAGTTTTATCATATTGTATTTGCATTAATTATCAAAGTGTAATAAAGAAATAATGATTGTTTTTAATCAAACTTATCTGTAATTAAACCTTTTTATTTTCCTGAACTTCATGATTAAGTAAAAATTTCAATGATTTTCAGCATACATACATTTAATTATGTGATTAATAATTGCCTCGCTTGTATCGATAGACTGAACAAAATTTGTTTACTGTTTTTTTTTTTCTGAGCTGTTTTATGATAATAGTGTTGTTATTGATTCTTCTAAATATGAAATTAAGAACTCTCAAAGTAAACATATTGATGTGGGTTACCATTTTGTTAGATAATATGTAAATAACAATTTATTTTAATTGAAATATGTAAGAAGTTTGATAAAGCAGCAGACTTATTCACAGAACCTGAGGTTTGTGAATAAGTCCGCTGCTGAACATGAGAACATATTGTAATAAAATCTATTCAAAGACACGTAAGTTCAAGGTCAAATTAAGTTTTCTGATTTTAAAAACTTACTAAGAATCACGCATGTATGTGAAGTAATAAATAAATTTAAATTGTGTTAATTTGAAATTGGGTGCTATTTTTTTTATTCAAAGTTAAGATACAGAAACTAAAGTTAAAGTTAATGATATAATTAATTTTCTAGTATATAACTGTTTCAGCTTAATAAGTTATAACTTATTGTATGTTTTGTTTATTTGTTTTTTTGACACAGCAAGAGAAAAAGATAGGTCAATTTTTAAGTTCAAACCAAAAGCTAAAGAATGACTACGTAATTTAAATCCAGGGTGTAAACAATTGTTGGACAGAGATACTTTTCTTTTTCCCTTTGCTGTGTCACTTTCTGGAGGAAGCTGTGTTACTTCTAAAGTAGTAAATTTCTCCTAGTATTTGATCCAGAAGTTCCCCTGTCTTCTAGATTGGGTTTTAAATTACAAAGCTTCAGAGTTGAACATAGGTAATTGCAACAACAAAAAAAATCAATGTCAGTTATAAAATCTTGTTACCGAGACGTTTGCATACATGTCATTCTTCCAATTTCATTTCTTTGGTTTGACAGATTTTGGATATTTGGAACTGTGCCAGAATTTGCTAATATCGTGGTTCATATCGCACAATTTTTATATTAAATTATTATTGTATTTACCTGGTTTAAAAGTTGCACGTTTCGATTTATATTCATGCAATTTAAGAAACCCCACATCATTCACACTCTTTAAAAATCCAATATCCTGATTTGTATTCATGCTTTTCTAAAATCCAATTTCATGGTTTGTATTTACGTGGGTTTAAAATCCGATGTCGTGATTTGTATTCACGTGTTTTTAAAGTCAAATATTGCAATTTAAATTCACTTGGTATTAAAATCCAATATTGCTATTCTTACGAACCAAGTTTTTTCTAAAAAATAGTTACTATTAAGGTGTGATATTACTACATTGGTAGGTAGTTTAATTATAAACCTTAGTTTAAAAAATTTTGTTAAATATGAAACATGTGTGGTATTTAGATTCATAGCTGCTAACTCTGCTGGATTTTAATTAAGTCTTGTTTTAGAGTTTCATATTTTGGTAACTACTTTCTATGTACAGGATTCCCACAGTTCTTAAAAGTACTTAATTTTAGTTCAAGGTCTTTCAAAGTCCTTAACTTCCAGTATCCCTAGTTGATTTTAGCAATTTAATCTTACAGAAATATTTAGAAACAAAAAGTCAGTATTTAACTTAGATTGAGACCTTGCATGGAGGGTAGAACATTTTAAGAGACAAAAGGGATGTGTTCGCAAGAGACTACTGGCAAGGGAAAGCCTGTTCCTGTACCTTTTCTGTTCTTTTATTAAAATATTCTTCCTTTCACCTAGAATGAGATCTTATATTGAAAGTAGAGCATTCTGAAAGGAAAAAAAACTTGGTTAGAAAAATAATATATAAGGGCCAAGATTATACAATTATATCAGCAAATGCAATATAAAAGGTCAGTTATTTTTTTTAAAGAAAAGACCTTAATTTTTGCTTTGATAAAAGAGCGAGAACCCTAATTGTAATTACCATGCGTTGACGACCGCTTATCTAGAATTCTAGTTCCAGTTTTTGCTGGACAATCAAATAAAGTTATGAAGAAAGAAATTCCAATTATCCTTGTTGCAAATACCTGTTTGCAAAATGTATATTCTTGCCTTACTGTAAAAAAACATTTGCAATTTTATGTTTTTTTCTTACTAGTCAGTTTGTATGAAAATGTAATATAAACTTGTTTAAATTTTGAATTAATTTATTAGTTCAAAGAGTGGGTATAAATGTAATATATTTAACAAATACAAAATTTATATGAGTATGCCGCTTACAATTCATATTTTAATTAAAATGTTTATTTAAAAACACTTAAAAAGCATACCTTGCGAGAATTAGAGTTTTTACTTAAAAAAGTCCTTAATTGTTTTACATTTCATAAACACTTTTCTGCAGCAATGTTTCGCTTTTTTTTTTTTTTTTTNTTTTTTTTTTTTTTTTTTTTTTTTAATTTATTTATTTTTTTTTAAATGAGATAACAGGAGGGCTAGTATCGTCACTTCTTGTTGTTCCATATATATTCAATAGAACTTTCGATAGCTTTTAGTCCATCTATCAGGGATGAGATTTTTCCGCTTTTTTCACTTTTATCTCTTAAATTTCAGCTTTTTTATCAAAAATTCAGATTTTCTAAAAATTTCATTTTTTTAAATAAGTATTCTGCTTTTTCAGAAAATTCACCGATTTTCAAAGAGGAACAGAAAATTCAAACTACATAGCTACCAATCCTTTCTCATTTTTACTTATTTTACCTATTTTCTCCCCTTTACACGCAGCAGATAAGATTTTCCGAATTTTTTACCCGCCCTCCAGATGGATCCGATTTTCGTAGTTCAAACGACGCTGCTTCTGACAAGCCTTTCAGAGGTCCCAAGCCTGGAATCTGCTAATATCTCGATTCTTATTCACACGATTTTAATATCAAACATATCTTTTCATATTTGCGTGTTGCGATTTATTTACGAGATTTAAAAATCCGATATTGTGATTCGTATTTACG